>NC_135502.1:120629176-120929176 GCF_052857255.1 Amblyomma americanum | reverse complement strand
GTGCGAAGGTCCCTGTCACAGGATTTGTCGCGCAATAGGTTTCTCTCGCATGTAATTGTCGTGCGAAAGAGGGACTCGTGTCGCGCGGCAGAGCCTGTGTGCCTCGACGGAAATGCCTTTAGTGAGTTCAGTCGCAAGACAAACTTCTAGCACGTATATTTTCACGCGACAAAAGTGCCTGCCGTGCGGCCTGTCGCGAGACACAAGAGCTTGTCGTGAAATGTGTCGTGTGTCAGATTCCTGCCGAGGGTAATTCTGTTTTACTGCAGAATTCTGGAAATCCTGTCGCACCGTTGTGTGACATCCATACGCACAAATTGAGCAATGGCAAGTAAAAGCGTGTTCACTCTGTCCAGTCGCGAAGACGATGCGAGATACCGGTTAGTGACGGGCAACGAGAGCAATGAATTATCAGTTCACATAAGCTAGTCGAGTCTGCAACTGGCGCCCCGAGACCTGGCTCCCTTCGAACGAGAATTGGCAGGGAAGAGATGCGCCGCTCGTGCCCTCATCTCTTCAATTCGCGCATGAGAGTGTGACGAAGAAAGTATAGTGCATGCTCAAGAGTAACGCGGCTTTGGAAGCCAGAAAGCTGTAATGTGCAGACGGCGAAGCCAGCGGTGTATATGTATGCGCCCGTGCTTGCGGTGGCACCAAGTACCCAGCGGCCACACGAATCGGCATGCGCACGAAGAATTGCGCTGCTGAAAGTGAGTGTCCTCTTGGGTTTGTGGCGTGTTCGTCCAGCCACGTAACATGCTTTACCGCTACTACCGCATGCGGAGAAAAGACCAGGGACAAAAATACGCGTCGTCTAATGACGGGTAATTAGGTAACCTAATTGCGAAAAAGAATTGTTAATCGTCAATCAGAGAAAATTTTCGCTATAATCGCCGGGCTATCTCAAAAGCAGAATGCTTGCATATGCACACATGACTAGTTCTCTGATTGAAGCAACCCCAAAATCATGTTTCAGAATTTTGTTTTTAAGAGCGTTAGCTCTTGCTACTTACGTTTGTCAAGAATACGTCTGTCTGGAGTGAAGGCCAACTTGACCAAAATAGTTACCGCAGTATCTCACAAAGCAACAACGGGCGCGTCGCGCCTCAATTGACACCTATACCTTCGATCCGTTTTCTATGTGCTAGTATAGCAGCATCGAAGGGACCCACCCCCCAGAACCACCATTTGCGTCAAATTTGGGGGCCACCAATTTCACGCAGAATGTTCTAAGTGATGTCCAATGACTTGTCATGTTGCTGAGGATAAAATCATTAGTTGGATGAAGCCCGAAATTGGTGTGGGATTGGCGTCGACAACCTGTCTTCCCCAAACATTGCATTCAGAGGACCATCAGACGCTGATTGCTTCCTGTTTGTCGCAGGGGATTCCGGATGGTGTAAAACGAATCGTCGTGTTGTAATTCATACGTTTGCACAAATTAATAACTGATATATAATAACGAAATACACCGAATACAGCGAAGGTGGCTGTAAGTCTCAAGTATAGTGCAAAGTCCTTGTGGCAGATGGCGCTGCTTTTGTGTTAGAAGAGATGTTTCCGGAACTAAACACACTCGGTTGTTTGCATGCGGTGTTCTCGAAGTTACTGAGCAAACCGATTTATGTACTTGAAGCTCCGGTAGAGAAAGCTCTTAAGTCCAACAGTGATCCATTGTTGGCGGAGAATTTTTTTAGCCGCAGTGGCGTGCTGCATATCATAAAATAGGAAAAAAAATATATATCACGACGTCGTTCATTACCTTTGCTGAATATTTCATGAAATTTACAGAAAAGTCCAGCTGAACTTAGAGAACAGCGTATGCAGCCGAAGGCGCAACGCGACCACCGGCGTGTTTGAAACGATTTGAGCACAGACGCCTAGAAACGGCGCGCGCATGGGGGGCTGCCTCGCGCCTTCGCTTGAATTTCCCGGCGGAAAAAGAACCCGGATATTGGTCAAGTGACGTGAGTTTATACCCGCGATGCTACAGACTGAGTGAAGAATTCTGCAAAATGATGTCGCGCCGCAAGAAATCTTTCAGCGAGCGACTTCCCAAAAGGGTCCCATCCTGACCAATAGGCTTACCTCACGCGAACTCTGCGAGTCGCTACTGTGAACGTGCTTTTCATTCCCTTTCAGACTTGTAATTCGCAAAGGGCATGTGACCAGCAGTCGCTTGCGATCAGGCAGTCGCTTGCTAACACATGCAAGGGCAATTTGCGGACCGCCTTCTCGTTTGATTCTCGCGCGAAGTGAGCAAGTCTTAGGAATGACGCCATTCCCGCGCTTTGGCGAGTTTCGTCTACTTTGGCCCAGTCTCCTGTGCCCTCGAGCTCAGTCCTATAAAATGATCTGGTTCTCAGTGTGACAGTGTGTAGGACAATCTGAGCGAATAGGAGGATGTCTGGTGGCATCAATGTGCACCACGGACATACAATTAAGCGTCATGATAACGCAAGGGCGTGCTTCTTGGGGCTGGCCTGCCAGCCTGGATGGCGCCCGCGGGGTCAGAAAAATGCGATAGTAATGTTTGCTCACGTCCATACTAATCCCTCGGATGGAGTGTCATTGGCCAATATCGAGTTGTTGGTGTAAGCGATAACAGCAGTACGAACAAATTCCTTCCCATATAGGCTTTGCTGCTGCTCCGCTGCGGCTCGCGTGGCCTCTGCTAGCTCTGCTCCTGAAGGTGTCGCGAAAACCGAGCATATCTTTATTTTGCTATGAGACGGGGTTCACAGCAAAACGATGACGAGAGTAGCACCACAGTGCCAGCCATTTCCGAAGTGCACTCAGCTGCGGCCTCGATGTGGAACCGGCTAGGCTTAGCGACAGGACAGCCGGAGCAGAGCGCAGTTCGTTGCCCGGCGCGCCCGTGGGAGACATCGTTGCCGAGAGCTCGGGCCGTTCATTGATTGGCTCAGCAGCTTCTGACTTGCAATCACAAAGCTAGCAAATCGAGCAGCGAGTGACTGGCCTGCGACTGAGACTTTATGCCCATGTTTGCAGCGCTGGTGGAGAAAATTACTGCAGATTTGCTTGGGATATCGGCTGCTATGCGGCGATTCCTTAGCTCGTCCTCTGCGCCATCGTCACCGTTCGTGACGCAATGGCCCAGAACTTCAATTGGAGTACTCGTCAAAACAAGATGGTCCTATTTCTCCGAATGATATGAACTCGAAAACACGGTTGCTTCGATGCGCTTCCATGTGGGCTCTTGCTTGTGAAAGTACACGCGAACAGGACGTGACGAGCGTGAGCCGCTGTTCCATATTACCTGAAGTGTGACGCAAGTATCGACGTAGTTTCGTAACGCTGTTGATATCAAAGCAATTGGCTTGTACTGGTCACAGATAGATGTAAGTTTAAAGATCTCCGGCGAGTATGCCAGTGTCGCACAAATTAATCCATCGCAACTGTTCTGCGCCGTGCCACTCGCGTTAAACATATCCACGGTATTCGCCAGCTTGAGATACGGTGTAGTTCTTCACGATTTTTTTCGCAACTTAGTGGTTTTACCTGGCATCAAACGAAATTGCATTCGTCAACAGCGTCGTTTGCTAGGACATCCGGGTCACGTCATGGCATCACAGAATCGCAGCTTCTACAAACGACTTGCGCGATGCGCGACATGCCAGCAAAAGTAACTGAAAGCGCCTTGATAACCATAAATAAAGCAAAAATAAATTTTTAAATTTATAAAGTTTTTGTTTTGAATATAATTTCAATATTCGTGATTAAAAAAATGTTTATGTGCGGCAACTTTTCAACGGCGCAAAATAATAATAATATTTATTGGTTTAGGGGGGAAGAAAATGGTGCAGTATTTGTTGCACGTATCGTAGGACACCTGAACCGCTACGTAGGGGAAGGGATAAAGGAGGGAGTGAAAGAAGCAACGAAGAAAGAGTTTCTGTAGCGGAGGGCTCCGGAATAATTTCCACCACCTGGGGATCATTAACGTGCACCGACATCGCACAGCAAATGGGCGTCTTAGCGTTTCGCCTCCATAGAACGCAGCCGCCGCGGTCAGGTTCGATCCCGGAGACGTGGAATAACAGGATCGCAGCTTCTACAAACGACATGCGCAATGCCCGACATGACAGCAAATGTAACTGAAAGCGCTTTGATACCCGTAAATAAAGCAAAAATAAATTTGTAAATGTATAAAGTTTTTGTTTTGAGAATAATTTAAATATTCTTGATTAAAAATCGTTTATGTGTTGCAATTTTTCAACGACGCAAAAAAATAATAATAATTGTTTTTTGGCGAAAGGAAATCGGAGCCTTCCAAGCCATGACAGCGCATACGACGTGTGCTCTAGATATTTGGAGGCGAGAATTACGAAATTATAAACAATAACAATTTTAATCTTTTCTCTTCTGGACATAAACAGATACATTCTAGCGCGTTGCAATCACAGGTACTGAATAGAGCATAAAATAATTTTAATTATTGGACTTGGGGGTTAGTTTAACCTTTCACCTGCATTAAGTGAACACAAGGGGCACAGCCTCAAATATTGGAACCTCATTGATAGCGCCTCTAACAGTCAGTGCTTGCTGGCAATGCTGACGGGGTCCTGTGGGCTAGCTAGCAGAACATGTTGGGATTGCACCGGTCGGTCGCACTTATAAAACCTCTGTGGTCACTCTAGACTGAGTAAAGCAGCACTAATGATTGCCAGGTATTCAGCGGTGTGAAAGGCTTTTTAACGAGCGATGTGGACGAGACTCGGATAGTCACCCAGCCAGGCCTCGACAGAAGAGCTGGCGAGCAAAAACTTGTCACCGATGAGACAACACACTGAGTAGCCTATTTCGGCTTTATGAGTATGTCGACCAGAAAGAGTATCGAACTGCAATGAATGTGTTCATATGTCAACACTAACGAGGGATAAACACGTCCTTAAAGTAAAGTCGATGCCAGCCTACTTATGTGACGAGAAGGCCTACTGAGTGCGTTTATGTTTTTTCGACGATTGTAGGAAGCTAATTCTTAAGTCCTGGCGTATGCAGCTATTGAGAAGTGTAGTTTTGGCAGCAGTGACCTTAAACTAATGTTGCTTTCTTTGTAGAATCACATACATTGAACGAGAAGTCACTACGCCAGATCAGGTGACCCTCTCTTTCAAGGAATGGATCGGTTTGGGAAACGTGAAGACTTGTGGAAAACGTCTTAGTTACGTCTGGTTTTGTAATGTTATTGCTGTAGTATCAGTGGTAAGGAATTGTAGATTATGAATGAGGACACTAATGCTTAGTGCGCAAATAAAGAAAGCCAAGAAAAAATTTTCAAAAATCTGGAAATACATTTTACGATAGGCAGTGAGGTACTGGAAGTGATAACAGGGCACATTTAGGTGAGGTCGTGCACAGATGTAGAGCATTTGAAAGAAATGGTTGGGAGAAGAACGGGATCTAATGCCTTAGGCATGCAGGCAGAAGTTACGAGCAGCGCCTTCCAGTATGCCCAAAACAAAAACTTAAAACTACCTTGCTCCTACAAAGCTGTCAGGCAAAGTTTGGTGCGAACAAAGGTTTAAATTTGCGAACATTGCCGTAAACCACTGAAAAAAATTATAGGGCTAACGCTAAAAGTTGGAGATAGAGCTGTGTGAGTTGGCAATAAATGCAAGTAAAACTTTGAACTGAAATTATGAATGAACTTAGGCAGGACATGCATTTTGAAAAGCTGACTGTCTTTTTGGGTAGTGCAGTGGTTGCTGGCAGCAGAAAATTGCGCCCTTGCCTTTATGTTATGGACATATTGCTTTGTGCTTTAGGTCATTTAGCCTGCCATAGGCAGCGTTTATTTGTAATGAATTATTGGTCCACTTATGTAGCGTTTGTAGAATAAACAAACTTCAAAACCTCATCAGTGCACACTCCCTCTGTAGTGAACTTTGTAAACCCCGTTAGTCACTACTTTCATGCATGTCACCCATTAACAACCACATCCCTCATAGCCTGAGACTCTTTGGGTCGTTAAACCTAAATAAACTAAACTAAGCTTACAATGCCAAATGGAAGCCATGGTTATGGTGCTTGGCTGCTGACCTGAAGGATGCAGGCTCACTTCAAGCTGCAGTGGTCGCAATTTGTTGGCGATGAAATGCTAGAGGTGCAGGTACGCTGCGATATCAACACACTGGAATAATTATCCATTCCTCGACAATGACGTCCCGCGTAGTCTGCACCGCTGTGTAGTGTTAAACCAGATAAAACGAACCAAAATATTGACTATGTAATAAGCAACCTCTTGCAAAACGCACGGTCGCGAACAACACGTGGTACAGTCCAGACACAGACCTGAGGCAGCGTTCAATCCAGAGCATGCATGAGGGACAAAGCGTTCGGCGCTTCCCGTCGTCTTCTTCGCTGATTGCCAGCCTCTGTAGATCCCAAAGCCGAAGGCCAGTCTTACAACTCCCTCCGGGCTAAAGGGTGCCATCCTGGCTGCATAGGGCAATGTGACGATGGCGGGGTCGTCGTATGGATTCCGGCGGGTCGTGCGGACAGTGGCGCGGCCTCGGCGACGATGATCAGGGGAAGGCGTAAGGGGTTCGATGAGATAATTGACGAGAGAAATCTGCTGAAGAATACGGTAGGGTCTCTGGTACTTGCTAACAAGTTTCGAGGAAAGGCTGGGACCTGAGGACAGTACCCAGAGCCAGACCAAAGAGTCAGGAAGGTAAGCGGGAGGAAGTGCAGGGGGATCACGGGTGCTTTTCTGTTGCTGCTGGGCGTGAGAATTGAAGGACCGGGCAAGCTGTCAGCATTCTTCGGCATAAGTTGCGGCTCGAGAAAGAGTTGCAAATTCGGAAGCATCAAGGCGGTAAGGTAGAATGGGGTCCATTGTGCAAGAAGGCTCACGGCCCAACAGGAGAAAGTACGGAGAAAATCCGGTGGTGGCATGAGCAGCGGAGTTATAAGCGTATGTGAGAAAAGGGATAACGCGGTCCCAGTTACAATGGTCAGAAGCGATATACATGGCCATCATGTCGCCGAGGGTGTGGTAAAAACGCTCAACTATGCCATTTGTCTTGGAATGGTAGGCGGAGCTGGAGCAGTAAACGACGTTGCATTCTTGAAGGAGAGCTTCTGGAACTTCAGAGAAAGGCCGGACCTCTATCACTGAGCAGCTCTTTGGACGCACGATGGCGAAGGATGATGCGATGGAAAATGAAGGATGCAATGCCGTGGGCTGTAGCAGATGGTAAAGGCGACGTTTCAGCGTAGCGAGTAAGGTGGCCGATGGAAACGATGATCCAACGGTTCCCGGTTGATGTACTGGGAAGACGGCTGTAGAGGTCGATGCCAACACGCTCGACGGGCTGCGCTGAGCAAGACAGCGGCTGCGTAGGAGGGGCGGGTCGGCGAGGTGGAGGTTTGCGTCGCTGGCATGCGGTGCTGGACTGAACTAACTGGCGGACATAACGGGCCATCCCACTCCAGTAGTACCGCTGTCGTAGACGGGTGAAGGTCTTCAAGAATACGGCATGGGCACACTGGGGATCATCGTGGTAGGAATAAGCAAATGAAGGAGCGCAAATGTTTCGAAATGACAAGAAGCCACTTGCGACCATCTCGGAGATAGTTGCGGCGGTAAAGAAGGTAGTCTGGGATGGCGAAATGGTGGAACTGACGACGGAGGGCACGGGAAGGAGGTCGAGACGATTTGCCAGATAAGAGATCTGAGAGGCAAGTGATCCACTGGTCTTTGTGTTGCTCGGAAGCCATATCAGAGGACTCAAACGTCAAAGAAGGCAGGGCGGGTATACAAGGCGCTGCCTCAGATGGTACAAGGGAACGTGAGAAGGCATCAGCATCGGCATGTTTACGGCCGGAACGGTAGATAACGCGAATGTCGTACTCTTGGAGTCGCAGAGCCCAGCGCGCCAGTCGACCAGAGGAATATTTCAAAGAGGACAGCCAGCAGAGGGCGTGGTGATCGTTACCACGTCAAAAGGGCACCTGTACAGGTAGGGGCGAAATTTGACGATAGGCCAAAGGATGACTAAACACTCCTTCTCGGTGACAGAATAGTTGGCTTCAGCTTTTGTGAGTGTCCAGCTAGCGTAAGCGAAAACGTATTCGTCAAAGCCAGCTTGCGCTGAGCGAGTACTGCAACGAAGCCGACGGCGCTGGCATCAGTGTGGAGTTCCGTCGGAAAACGAGGGTCGAAGGGACACAGGATTGGTGGAGTGGTCATGAGGCCGCGGAGTGTCGTAAACGTTTAATCACAGGCTGGCGACCAGGCCGAAAGGTGGTGGCTTGAAAAGAGCTTGGTAAGCGGGTCGATGAGAGCGGCGGAAGTGAGAGCAGAGGCCGGCGAAGCTTCGGAGGTCTTTTACAGTAGAGGGCTTTGGAAATTCCGCCACAGCTTGCAACTTGGCTGGGACCGGAATAACGCAATCCTTCGACACATGTCCGAGAATAGTGAGCTGCCGAGCTCCGAAGCGGCGCTTTTTCAAACTGAGTTGCAGGCAAGCGTCGGCCAGGTGCTGGAGGTGAGACGGAAAGTCCGGGGAAAAGATCACAACGTCGTCTGGATAACAAAGGCATGTGTGCCATTTGAGCCTTGGAGTATGTTGTCCATCATGCGCTCGAATATGGCGGGTGCATTGCAGAGGCCGAAGAGCATGACATTAAATTCATAGAGTCCGTTGGGTGTGACAAATGCAGCTTTTGGGCGATCGGCCTCCGCCATCGGCACCTGCCAGTAACAGAATAGCAAGTCCAATGAAGAAAAGAACACCTAGCCCTGCAGGCAGTCGAGGGCATCGTCAATACGGGGGAGAGGGTGAACGTCCTTGCGCGTAATATTGTTCAGATCACGGTATTCCACGCAGAAACGAATAAAACCGTCTTTTTTTACCAGGACCACTGGCGATGCCCACGGGTAGTGCGACGGCTGTATCACGTGGCGTTTAAGCATGTCGGTCACCTGCTTGTCAATGAGGCGGCGCTCAGCGGCTGACACGCTGTACGGTTGTTGGCGCAAAGGTGCATGGGTTCCAGTGTCAATGCAGTGGGTAACGGTGGTGGTGCGGGCAAATTAAGGTTGCTGGTAGTCAAACAAAGCTTGCAAACGTTGAAGAATGGCGACAAGCTAGTCTCGTTGGGTAGACGTAACAGCGGCGTCGACGGAACGGTGAAAAGTGTCGCCAGAATACTGATTGGTGATGGGAACAGGCGTAATGGCGCTGGCGTGAAGGCCGGCCGTACTATCAACGAGTAAGTATGCTGTGGCGGGATCGACAAATGCAACACGACCAAGTGATTGGCGACGGAATAAAGTGGTATGGCAGGAGAACGGGTTGGCAACATAAATAGCGCTGGAGCCACGACCAATTGCCAGCACGGCATGAGGCAGCAAAACAGACTTCTGCTCAGCGCATCGTAAAGAGGGGGCATAAATGAGAGTTGCATCTGAGAGAGCAGCACAAGAGGCGCCAGCACTGAAGAGAAAGGCGGAACGTCTCTGTCCTCTGAGACGACCACAGTAGCGGCAGCAGCACCGCGTACGTACAAGGGGGCGTCACTGTAGGGCGACACATCAAGCTGAGCACGGGCGCAGTCAAAAGCGGCGTGATGTGAGGAGAAGTTCCAACCAAGGATAACGTCGTGAGAGGAGCGGGCGATGATGGTTATCTCGATTGTGTAGGGAACGTTCTCAATGAGCAGGCGGGTGGTGCAGGTGGCTAACGGTCGAATTTCCTGAGCGCTGGTTGTGCGGAAAGAAACGGGACGAAGGGGCGTCGTCACTTTTTTGAGTCTGCGACATAGGGTGTGACTAAGAACGGAAACGTCTGCGCCAGTGTCAACAAGTACTTCCACGGCGATTCCCTCAACGAACACGGTAATAATATTGGCAGGCATAGAAACAGGTCTTGAGTGAGTTGCTGGCGGCGGAGTTCTTGCGGAGTCTTTTACAGTAGAGGGCTTTGGAAATTCCGCCACAGCTTGCAACTTGGCTGGGACCGGAATAACGCAATCCTTCGACACATGTCCGAGAATAGTGAGCTGCCGAGCTCCGAAGCGGCGCTTTTTCAAACTGAGTTGCAGGCAAGCGTCGGCCAGGTGCTGGAGGTGAGACGGAAAGTCCGGGGAAAAGATCACAACGTCGTCTGGATAACAAAGGCATGTGTGCCATTTGAGCCTTGGAGTATGTTGTCCATCATGCGCTCGAATATGGCGGGTGCATTGCAGAGGCCGAAGAGCATGACATTAAATTCATAGAGTCCGTTGGGTGTGACAAATGCAGCTTTTGGGCGATCGGCCTCCGCCATCGGCACCTGCCAGTAACAGAATAGCAAGTCCAATGAAGAAAAGAACACCTAGCCCTGCAGGCAGTCGAGGGCATCGTCAATACGGGGGAGAGGGTGAACGTCCTTGCGCGTAATATTGTTCAGATCACGGTATTCCACGCAGAAACGAATAAAACCGTCTTTTTTTACCAGGACCACTGGCGATGCCCACGGGTAGTGCGACGGCTGTATCACGTGGCGTTTAAGCATGTCGGTCACCTGCTTGTCAATGAGGCGGCGCTCAGCGGCTGACACGCTGTACGGTTGTTGGCGCAAAGGTGCATGGGTTCCAGTGTCAATGCAGTGGGTAACGGTGGTGGTGCGGGCAAATTAAGGTTGCTGGTAGTCAAACAAAGCTTGCAAACGTTGAAGAATGGCGACAAGCTAGTCTCGTTGGGTAGACGTAACAGCGGCGTCGACGGAACGGTGAAAAGTGTCGCCAGAATACTGATTGGTGATGGGAACAGGCGTAATGGCGCTGGCGTGAAGGCCGGCCGTACTATCAACGAGTAAGTATGCTGTGGCGGGATCGACAAATGCAACACGACCAAGTGATTGGCGACGGAATAAAGTGGTATGGCAGGAGAACGGGTTGGCAACATAAATAGCGCTGGAGCCACGACCAATTGCCAGCACGGCATGAGGCAGCAAAACAGACTTCTGCTCAGCGCATCGTAAAGAGGGGGCATAAATGAGAGTTGCATCTGAGAGAGCAGCACAAGAGGCGCCAGCACTGAAGAGAAAGGCGGAACGTCTCTGTCCTCTGAGACGACCACAGTAGCGGCAGCAGCACCGCGTACGTACAAGGGGGCGTCACTGTAGGGCGACACATCAAGCTGAGCACGGGCGCAGTCAAAAGCGGCGTGATGTGAGGAGAAGTTCCAACCAAGGATAACGTCGTGAGAGGAGCGGGCGATGATGGTTATCTCGATTGTGTAGGGAACGTTCTCAATGAGCAGGCGGGTGGTGCAGGTGGCTAACGGTCGAATTTCCTGAGCGCTGGTTGTGCGGAAAGAAACGGGACGAAGGGGCGTCGTCACTTTTTTGAGTCTGCGACATAGGGTGTGACTAAGAACGGAAACGTCTGCGCCAGTGTCAACAAGTACTTCCACGGCGATTCCCTCAACGAACACGGTAATAATATTGGCAGGCATAGAAACAGGTCTTGAGTGAGTTGCTGGCGGCGGAGTTCTTGCCTCCGGAACTGTGGCCGTTAGTTTTTCGCGTGGACGGTGGGTTGGCGGCGGAGAATCGGAGAACGGGAACGACAGGAAGGAGACGGCGAGCGGTGGGAGCAGGTATGGTAGCTAGGAGAAGAATCCTTAGGCGGCTCCCGTGATGCAGGCGAAGACGACGGCGGAAGGTTGTACGTCGGCTCACGCCTATAATCGTAGGGACGGTGGTCACGACTGCAACAAAAACGAGCCACGTGACCAGCGACGCCACAAGCGTGGCAAATTGTCAGGGGTTGAGTGGCTGCGGCTGTGATCGGGGCCGGGCAACCGGACGGTAATGTGGGATTGCATGTCGCTGGGGTTCTAACTGCCGGGTAGGTGGCCTGTAGACAGGGGCAGAAGGCGAGGGCTGCGACCGCACCACGGCATCGGCTTACGTTACAGGAGCCGCGATCAGAGGTGGCTGAGGAGGAGGTGGCAGGACTTCAGCGACCTACTCCTCGATAACACGCTGTAGGTTGGGAGTGAGCGATGGTGCAGACGTAGGTGGGCAGGTAGGCAAAGATAGCTTGCATGCGACTTCCTCGCGTACAAACTGCTGGATGCGCTGGAGGAGCGACGGTTGGTCTAGAGTACCGTCCCCTGGGAGAACCAAGCTGGAAAGTATGGCCTCCTGAAAATCATTTCCAGAAAATCACTTCTGAAAATTTGTTCAAATTTATATTCTCGAAACGTTAACAATTTTCCCTACCTCCTCGCCGTATCCTTTGCCTCTTAATCTCTCTCACGCTTAGTAGTAGGCCAGTGATTTTAAATGCCAGATAAACATTCTGTTTTTCATTTCATTAGAAGACTCTCTATCTTTCTACTGCTTTGCTACTTCTATCTGCAGAAATATGTGAAGCTTAAATTCAGGACCTATGGCCTGGCTAGTAAGTTCTATATTCAAGGATTGTCAGTTTTATATTCAACCGCAATGACATTACTTAGTAAGCTATCTATGCACACTGCTTTTGTAAACCGCTACCTGGCACAGGAGTGCTGTGACCTGCAGTGGTAAATATCTTCTCAAGGCAACTTTCTCGGTTACATGCATAGGTAGATTGGGCAAGCATATGTGCTTACGAAGCTTATAAAATTGCACTTGTTTCCATAGCCTTCCCTTTGAGGCACTGACTCAGTGAAATACATTTAAAATCTTCATTGCACTTAGATATGCCTAATATAGTGAGACACTGATTTACACAAATTTGGCTTGAGGGAAAGTCCACTGTGCTCCAATGAGGGCACGGTAGCTCGTCTTTATGAACCAAAGTATTTCCAGATGATTTATGGAGTTTATTAGCTATAGATAAAGCTAAAAAGATAAGCATAAAGCAAGGGCGGCAGTGTTTTCTAATGTCCACAGGGCATCTTTGCAAACTCCAGTATGCATGCAATTCCTTTGTTTTCATGCAAAATAAATCGTGTTCAATTCGCAATCATGTTTGAAACAAAATACTGAACCCACCGCTCTAAAAATCTCTAAATATCTCTAAAGTCTTTTTGCTGCTCCACCTATTCATATCTGGCTGCAGCCGATGTTGTGGCACGACAAATTCACTAGGCTATATTCACTCCTACTCGTCATGACACAAGCCCCTTGCACGCCGCACAAACCTGTTGAAAGTATAATATCCAGCAGTTTTGCTCTGGGGAAAGCAGTGCTAAAACAAAAATAATACAAGCAATAATAATAATATTAATTGTTTTTTTGGGGAAAGGAAATGGCGCAGTATCTGTCTCATATATCGTTGGACACCTGAACCGCGCCGTAAGGTAAAAGCAACAGCTGATGTTCTTCTGGGGCTGCAGGATTCCAAGAGTGGGAAGGGCAGCGGCAGGCCCTGAGCCAGGTGGAATAGTGAAATTTGAGGACCCTGCAGCTTCTGGAGGACAGGAAAAATTGGAGACTTCTGAAAGAGGCCGTAGTCTTGAGGGCGCCTATCAGGGCTTGTCAAATAATTCGCAGGACCCTTGGTTCTTAGGTAAAACCTGGTTTGTCCGGTTTGTTGTACCCCAAAATGATTCTTAAAGCTCAAGTTCAACCCAATTTGTGTGTGCAATTGTGCCTCTAAGAAAGTGTGGTTTGCTGGTGCAAAATGTTAAAGAACCGCTAGAGGGTAGTGGACGTGACATATTTATTGTGACATAGATTTTTTAAACAATGCTGGTACTTTTTATTTTCCTTTTAATGCGTATTGTTGTCCGTCGAGTAGCTTACATTTTAGATTAAATTCAAAACTACATGTACTGACTGGTATTTAATTACAACAATTATAACCATAATTATGAAGCTCTGTTCGAAGGCAGGAGTGCATTTATTATGCGTGCAATCTGAGTAACTGTTTTCGCACTGTAAAAAGGAGGATGGGTCTTTGCTGTTCCAGGTTTTTTGAAGTGGACCGAAAGCATGATGATTAAGCATTTTATGGCGCAAGAGCATCTATGGCCAAACAGCGTCATGGCAGAAGGCATTTTCGGATTCTCTAACGCGGGATCAAGCACCTATTTCCCAAGCGTTTTACCCTAAATAATCCGAGCACCAGACCAGGGGAAAACTTGTACCCGTTGTATCACCGGTGGGTACCCGGCGGCACTGGGGATCGAACTCCACACCTCCCGCATGCGAGGCGGATGCTTGACCACTTGGCCACCGCTGCGGTCCATTGAGCGAAAGCAACTGGAGCAGTTTGTTATTGTGTCACCCAACCAAAAGTTCTCCCGCAGGATCACCGAGCTTCTGAGTATCTATAACTCAAAGCTCTTAGCTCCGATTGTCCTTTCCGAGGTTGTCTGCGTTAACCAGAGCGAGGCCGAAGGCTCTACGCTAGCAAGCATTTTACACCATAGAACTATACGCAGTCGTGCTCGACTGTACAGCAAGGCAGTGTTATTGAGGTCGGAATAAACCTTGCTTGCTGTAGAAAGCTAGTGTGAAATATTGATTGCGCTTATGAAAAATGCAGTTTTTTTTCTTAGTTGGCCATTAAAACAACGCAATCTACATCAAATTTGATATCTCTCTGATGCCTCAATTTTTTTTCCAACTGCAAGTGACCAAGAGTAGCGTGGAAGTCGTGGAAGCCACCAAGTTGTGTGCTATGTGTGCCAGCTACCAGAAGGAGGCTGGGAATTTTGCGAATAGCCAATGGTATTCACTCAGTAAAGCAAGCTTTTGCTGCAAGTACAGTTTTCGGCACGGCATTGTTTTCGGATGCATGCATTAAACTGACTGCTGTGCAAATACTCATGCTTCAAGAACAATAAAGTGCATAAAAAATGGTTTCCTTAAAATATTTGCTGCTTATGCTATGTTTTTACGAAGGTATTTGCCATTTAAACGGCTGAGTATGCTTTCAAAACCTTAAGAAAAAATATGCATCTTGTCACCTTTTGTCGAACTTCACCTTCCAAGACATTGATGAGCTCACCTTGTAGCTTGTCTGCGTCTGATTAGCTGTTACCTACAGTCACATTTTTCTTTCTTGTTTTTTGGTTGCCACATTCTTTGCGCTGCAGTGTGACGGGGTTTGGGAAGAACTCCAATCTTATTTTCTGCATTGCCTTAAGAGCAAGCTTTTGGATATGGGTCCAGGTTTATGGCGCCCTGTTGTTCGCTGTAACTGTGCGTTATGGACATGAGGGCTAGTCATTTTTTATTGTGAGGCAGTGTCATTTACCTTATGCATAATTTGATAAAGCAAGGATTATTCTTTGTAATAAATAAGCAATCATTATATGTGCGGCCTGTGCGCTAGACTAAAATTGGTGTCTGCCAGCATTCAGAATTACATCTTAAAATCAGCCGGAAGACAACATAGGAGAAGAGATGAGCACAGATGAGGCTGGTCTGGCAACTAAAATTTTAGTGAGCGAAAGCGGCAAAGATTACCTGCAAAGAGACGCACGCGCGCAAAACCCCATAGCAGTGCAAGGATGAAAAACAGTCGAAAGTCACTAGCACACAAGTGAATCCTCTAAAAAGCAATATTCTTAGGTGAAGGTTCACCTACAGCTTAGCCGCACACGTCTCCTTAGCCTTACTGATGTCGTAAGCCTCAACTACCTCCCAATAGAGTTATCACTTTCATGAACTAGTTCTGTATCGCGGAAATCAGGCGTGCAAGGAGATAGGTTGTCCTCCGATTTGCGTTAAGGAGATTGAACGTGCAGTGCCCGATTAGAATTCGCCTTTTCCCTCCTATAGATTGAAAGTGCTCAGTCAGGCGCCCATTCAGACATCTCCTGTCTGTTCGTATTAGTTTCAGCCACTAGGCAGTGAAGCACAATGAAACCTATTCCTATTGCATGTGTTGAACATTTCTTATGTGCCCATACTTTTATCAAGCTTCGTTTTAACGACAGTGCAGAGGCCTCCTACCTTGCTCTTAGCTGTCAAGACAACAGCAACACTATACTTTGCTGCGACTTTCTTGAGACTGTGCGAAATACTGTAGAGGTAAAGTATAGAGGCTGCCTTTTTGCCCCACTCCACTATGCCAGCATCATCCGAGTGAATGTTCATTTCCTTGAAGTGAGTGAAAACCCGTTCTGACAGGCGCGCAGGATGAGCAAGTGGGAACCCAGGCTCCATTAGCTTGGAAACCTGCTGTAAAAATAGGTTCTCGACACTCTGATGCCATGACTTCTTTAAATCGGTAGTGAACCACGCTATTGCCAACCCGTCCTTCATCAGCCTCGAGTGGTACGATTCATAGCTAGAATATTTCCTATTCTTGAGCTGTGTTGCCAACACACGTGGTTGTCCGCAAAGTGCAGGTCTAAATCAAGAAACTACATATGGTTCTGTTTAGGAAATTCAGGCGTAAAAGGTAGGCTTTCACGACACGCCTTATAGATTCCCAAAACTTATGTGCCAGCTTTTCTCAGCCCTCCTTGTCAAAGAAAATTAACTAGTTAACATAAAGTAACGCTACTGTGCCAAGGTCTTCCAAACAGGGCTTTAACGCCTCAGCGACTTTGGACAGAAGAATGGCCCAAGATCGGCGGAGCCTCTTCTTAGTTTTGAGCCTGTCACAAAGTTCGTCCCTGCCCTGTCCGTCTTTGACTTTTGCGGCAGCGGTAGCCAAGGCGCCGCTGTTTTTCCAGAAACATGTCACGCTGCAGCGGCTACGACTTTGTCCCTCTCCCCCGAGAGGAAACGGCTAACTCATCGCGACGCTGGGGTGGTCACTCAAAGCCATTCCACCCCCTCCTGGCATTGTCGCCGTGTAGGTGGCGAGCGCTTCCACTGGGAAAAATAAAAACGGGTTGATTGCCCGGCATCCCTCGTAGTCCGCACAGAATCCCCTCGTTTGGATTAGAGCTTTATGCCGAATTCTTTCAACATTCCTTCGTATATTTTTCCCCTTTCAAGATCTGCATTCTTCTGTACGCGGCACCTGAAGAGTTTTTTTTTTGTGTTGGTTTGTTTTTTTCCCACAAGAACGCGCCGGCGGAAACGCCGCGTGCAGGGCAGTTGGTCTGGAGATTTCGGTGCGTGCTGTCGTGAGTGAGGTCAGCCAGGAATGTGGTCACGAAGCGAGCCTAGGTGGTGGTCTGACGCGTAGAGCGCGGCGACGGCGTACCCGAAGACGCAGGGCACAAGTTCACCCGTATCCACAGGCCCCCATCAGCCCCGCGACGAGCAACCGCAGCCCGACGCTCCCTGCGACCCGACCTTGCCACTTTGCAGCTAAGCCGCCATTTCTCCCCACTTACTTGAACTCTATTCTTTCTTTCTTGTTGCTTGCTGCGTTTCTCGTTGTAATCTTTTATGTTATGTTTCCTTCCCGTAACATTGTTGTACATTAATCGACCTGTTGCTTTCGTTCTTATGCCGATTGTAGTGTTTTCATGCTAGATTTGTACTTGTTAAAGTTGCGTCGCGCCTTTTCACGAACGCTACTTTGTTGGACTTATTTTTGTAATATACTGTGGTTGTTCTTGCCCAAGTAAAGGGGTTCGTTAGGGAACTTCTCTACGCCTCATGCCTTCGGTCAACGGCTGATCAGGCGTGGCACCTATCGCCGGTCAGCAGTCGAATCTCATCGTTCGCACGCGCGCCGGAGCAGTTGGTCGCTCCTCCCCCTCCGAACTTACAGAGAGTGCAGTAGTGGGCGGGTTAGCCCGATTAATTATAATTTCGGCGGCAACCAACCATCAAGCCGCCAACAATATCCTGACAGAGCCTGACCACTCGTGGCTGGTGAAGGATGGTGAAGAGGTATACTGGTCACTGAAAAAGGTCATCAAAGATTGAAACACTTGATGGGTTTGCAATCACATACATGACGTCCGCTTTAAGTAAGCCATGCCATCACTATGCTTAGGATGAGATCTCGGAGCATGTTTCCAAGCTAATGGCAGCTGGGTTCCCGCTTGACCATTTAGGTCATCAACATAATGAAATGCTACTATGCCAAGTTCTTCAAAACAGGGCTTTAATGCCTCATTGACTTGGGGCAGAAAAATATCCAAAGACCGGCGAAGCCTCTTCTTAGCTATGAACCGGACCACTCGAAGCTGGTGAAGGATAGTGAAGAGGTGTATTGGTCTCTCGCTAACGTCAGCAATGATTGAAACACTTGATGGGTTTGCATTTGCATGAGAGACGTCCGCTTTACGTAAGTCATTCTGTCACTGTGCTCAGGAAGCAATCTCTGAGCAAGTTTCCAAACTAATGGCAGGTAGGTTACCACTTGCCCATTTCGCCCGCCTTCCAGAGCGTGTTTTCACTTGCTCGAGGGAAAGGAACACTCTCGAATGATGCTGACATACCTTTTCTCCACAGTGTTTCGCACTGTCTCAAGAAAGTCGCGGCAAAGTATAATGTTGCTGATGTCTTCACAGCCAAGTTCAAGATAGGAGGCATTTGGACCGCCGTTATAAGAAGGCTCGATAAAACTACGGGTAATCGTCTACATTGCATGGGGTCATATAAAAAAAAGGTTCACCATTTGTAAAAGTAATAGGGTTTACTGCGTTCTGCTCTCTTGTGGCTGAAACTACTACGGGCAGACAGGCAGATGACTGAATTCGCGCCTGTTCGAGCAATTGCCCTCTGTAGGGGGGAAGGCGAATTCTAATCGGGCAGTGCAAGTTCAATCTCGTGAATGCTACTCGGGGGACGACCTGTCTCTGCACGCCCCATTTCTACGACACATCAGTGGTTTATGGAAGTGATAAGTCTGTCGGGAGATTGTTGAGGCTTACTACATCAGTGAGGCTGAAGACACGTGTGTGGCTAAGCCGTTGGTGAGCCTTCACCGTAAGGAATTCGCTTTTTTTAGATGATTCACTAGCAGGAGAGTGACTTCCCATTGCTTATTCTCCTTTCATTGCTTTGAGTTAATGTGCGCACATCCCTTTGCGGATCTTCTTTTGCGAGTTTTCTTCAATAAAATTTCAGTTGTTAGTCCAGCCTCATCTTGTGCCCATCTCTTCTCCTGTGTTGTGTCTTCAAGCTTGGTTTGAGTTGAATCAGCACTAACTCGCCCTGTCGTCAACCTTGTTGAGTACAGTTGAACCTCGCTACAACGAAACGGACGGGGTGCGCGAAAAATTGCGTTCAAGCGAAGTTTCGTTGAGAGGAAGATAGCCGAAGACACTGTCAGGTTGGACAACATAGTACCAAGACATATTTCCAATGAAGTCGGACAGCTTCTTGTGCTTCTTTTTTTTTCGCCACGAGTGTCATCTGAGCTACTTTCGCACTCGGTGAGCAGTTTCATCGCGACGTCGTCATCGCGGGACCAATAAATCTGCGGAGCACATCCAATGCTTTGATTACTTTTAGTGCAGATGGTGTTGCTAAGTCTTCTGCGTCGCTCTCATCATCCGATAATGCGTCGGTGTGACGAACACTCTCAATAATTCGCTTCATCACTGAGCTCCTCAGAAGAAAGGAACTTCCGCTTCCAAGAGAAAGTCGCCATGCTCGTGTCAATTGCAGCGCACATGCACGCGTGAAAAAAACTATGGAAAGCGAGCTGCTGCTGTTGCCAGGCTGCTGCGTCCTTTGGCGACGGATTGGTTGTGACTCCGGCTTGGAAGAAAACGGCAGCTTGCACCGGCGCCTTCTCGCAAGGCAGCCAGCCAAAATTCATCACCATAAAGCATTGGCGGTGTTCATGTCTGTTTGAATGAGTGGATCAATTGGGTCCAGCCAAAGTTTAGGAGAGCAAAGCAGTGCGGGCCTACGGAAGTACACAGATGGGCGGCGATATGCTTGTTTTATTGTAAAATAGATTTTTGAATCTAGATGAGTGCGGTGGGAGCCTTATTGGTACGATATAATGGGAACAATGCATAACTGCGCAATAACGACGGGACAAGAGAGAAAAAGCACACGTGGGAAGCGTGTTCTTCTTTCTTGTCCCGTGCTTTTTGCGCAGTTATTATTTCTTCCCATTATGTATATTTTTAAACACAGCTTCGCATAGAAAAAATTTCGTTGACGCGTAAAGTGAACTATGAATGGTTCCTCGAGATGAGAAATTGGTTCCATTACTTTCTACGGCGAGCAGACGGGGAATTGGAAATATTTCGGGTACGCGTTGCCAATTTGCGACTGACTGACCGATGAAAAGAAGAGGTGCCGTAGTGGAGGCCTCCGGAACAGTTTCGATCACCTGGGGATCTTTAACGTGCACTGATATTGCACAGCGCATGGGCGCCTACCCGGATGCCGCGGTTAGGTTCGAACCCGGTTACTCCGGAAGTTTTAAACCCCGTCGTCACGCCGACCGTTCTCGTAACCGATTGAAGCACCACCGCTGCCGTCACCTTCTAGTTCTACTCACCATTCTGTCCAGGTGCCCTCTGGACGTGATCTCTGGCCTTGCATTTTTAAGCGCCCATTCAGCTCTTATTAACTCTTCCTGAGGCCTTCTTCGATTGGATCTGCCCCTCTGCTATGACGACTCCACCAGCTCACTACGCCGGCGCTGGGTCATCTGCAACATGCAGCTGCTGGTGAGTTGCGACACAGCGGGTTCCTGAGCATCCGCATGCAGGCACATCCACTGGGAAATGATGGTGAGCAGTGCGTTACCACGGACCCGAGTACTCGCGCTTAGCCATGCGTGGCATCACCGCGTCCGGTTAGAAGGGGATTGTGGTGGTCGAGCCGATGCCGAGCATTTCCACCTTTAAGGCCCCTCGGAGGAGGCAACACATCCTTTTGGCTCTGGCTTTCTGTAGACGACACCTCCGGCCTGACCTGTATGGGGTAAATCGGCAGTCGCAATTTCCTATCCTCCCCTCTATATTTCACTTCCCTATTTTTGTGACAACTCTCCAGTCCCCTGTTCACTTTTTGGTTTTTCCTTTTTTCCTGGCGGCGAGGGTCATTCTTGTGTGGCCTACTTTTCCGAGTTGCTTCATATTTGGTTATAGTCCTGGTGTAGAGCTGGCGTGGGAGGGACACACTTGCAAGTTTCTGCCATCTCCCCTCGTAGGGCTCCTTGGTTGGTGGATGGCACCACAGCCGAACAACACGCACATTTTATCGCTCCCCTATCCGAAAAAGCTATCGCCTTCACAAAAAAGGGCAGACCGATGCAACTGCACAAATTTTCTAAAAACAAAAAACATTTACAAAATACCATGTTCTTCTTGTGAAGAAATAGCAAACACCGCGAGAACCATGTCTCCATTGCTAGTGCCCAGCTGTCTAAACGATGCCTTGGGTCCAGGCTCATTATTCTCCATTATGCCTACTGAAGAATTGGTGCGTGAACTCGGAGACATAGCCCAACACTCGAAACTTTCCGGCCTTGTGTCCTTCGAGGAAACCTTTCGGTCAATTACACCACAGCGCTCTCTAAACACCGTCCGTGGTGTGATTTTTGAATCAGATTTCGTCCTCCTCATTGAAGAAGAGATGCTTGAGGGTTAAAGAGAACAGAATGCCACACATGTACATCGTGTTAAAATAAGGAAGGCAGACAAAGAGATACCCACAAAACATCGGGTCCTGACCATCATCTCGAGCACACTCCCTGAGTCAATAGAAACAGGCTATTTCAAAATAAGCGTCGGACATTACATACCAAATGCGGAAAGATGCTTGAAATGTCACAGATATGGCCATGTGTCGTAAAGCTGCCGTGGCCGCGAATTTTGCGCTAAATGTGCCACAAAAAGATTATTTCCGAAAATCGTGAAGGAGCAGCACTTCGCTGCGCAAAACTGCAAAGGTGATCACCCCGCCTATTTAATTTTAAGTCCCTCATGGAAGGACGAGAATGATTAATACAATGCATAAAAGAAAAATTCGCGATTAAGGAAGTGCGACTACTCTTTCGCGCAAAGAACACTTTAAACTTTTCTACGAAAACAAGCTTTGCTGATGTGGTGCGCAGGAGCGGTGCACCACGTGGCACCGCGGCATCTGTCCAGGCAACTTTCACTAAGCCTACGGCATGGCCATCCACGCCGCAGGCATGGACGGCGAACGCTGCTCTGCCGTCTCCAAAGAAAGGAGCACCGATCAGAGGGTGGGCACCCCGCAGGACTTCCCTCCACCGGGTGAGGCCGGAAACGAACACATCTGCGGCGTCGCGGTCCTCCAGCACCTCTGGTGAGGTTATGGATGTAACTCCCATTCCACCTGCTTTACAGTGGCGGAACGGCTGTCTCGGGGGACAAAACGACATAGCCCTGATAACGGGCCCAGAAAAGCAATTTCCTTCTGTTCCATTCCCATCCAAAAACACAAGAGTGGCTTTTTGTGGTTCTCTTAAACTTAAGAGGACGGCTGAGCAATTACAATGACATAACACATTTTCTAGGGTTAATGTCGCCAGTAGCTTTATATATTCAGGAAACTAATCTCGGTCCACGGCATTTAAAAATATTGAGACGTTATAAAACTTTTCGACGCGATCGCGAGCAGGCAAATAGACTCTCGGCAGGCGTCGAAATTGTCGTCCAAAGCGGCGCGCAAGTCAAGAAATCAAACAAAAAAAAAACTTAAGGCGGTTGCTGTCAGCATCATCAACTACAAAAAAACAATTTGTTCGGTATACCTTCCTCAAAATTTACATTAAAAGTCCATGATCTGCAAGAACTAATTGAAGAACTTCCAGAGCCATATCTTGTAGATGGAACTTTTAACGCTCATTCCCTTTTCGGGCAACGAACGCAGTGACTCTAGAGGCTAAATAATCGACGGTTTTATCCTCACAAATAATGTATAGTTTTCAAATACGGAAAAGGCTACAAACTGCACCCCAACCTCAGGGAAAATGACTATTTAGATAAATGTTCCAGTTCACCTTTTGTTTCTAACGATTCTAAATGGGATATCATTGACAACCTATATGGTTGCGATCACCTCCCTGTTCGAATCAGTTTAACATCTCCACCAAAAATTATCCCAATAAAAACGCGACGCTGAAAATTTTTAGAGCAGAAGCCACATTAGAAAAAACACTTTTAGAAAATCTGAGCAATCAAAAGTGAAATGAAAAGTTCACGAACCATGTCATAACTAGTGCACCATTCGCTGTTCGTCAGTCCTGTGGAGTGGTGAGACAAAAGCACAAAGTGTGGTGAACACAAGATTTCAAGGAAGCAAGGAGGAACAAAATAAAGCTTGCTGTAAATTTCGCAGGTACCACACACAGGAGAACCTCGTGTATCTTAAAAAGGCAAGAGCAAAAGCTCAGTAAGTCCGTTGCAGTACCGAGAAGGCCTCATGGCAAAGATATGTTTCAGGTATAAACGGTCAAATAACATATAAGAAAATGTGGAAGCAGGTTAGGAAACCAAAGGGCAGCTTCTCACCATTCACGATATCTTTTGATAACAATTGACACAAAAATAAACACAGCGAAAGAGGTAGACATTTTGGGGGAACACTTCCCTACAATTTTCCGTTCATCGCTCTATACATAGTAATTTCTAAAATACAAAACTATTGCCAAAAAGAAAGGTTTCCAACAAGTGTAGGTGCAAACCAGCAATAAAATTTAATTACTATACAAGAAATCAATAGAATACTGTCTTCCGGCAAAACAAAAATTCTCGAAGACCCGACAAGATACAGTGTGAAATGTTTGCCCATCTTTCCCAGCCTGCCGTAGAGGCCCTCTTGAATTTCTTTAAGAAATTATTCGTAGAAGGAAACATACCTAAGGTGTGGGAAAAAGCAGTCATAGTGCCATTCCTGAAACCTAGAAAAGCAGCCGGCGTTTGTCGGAGTAAGCCGCTATGTAAACACAAGTCGCGGACAACTTCCTCTAGTAGCTATAGGCCGATAGCACTTATAAGCTATCTCGCCAAATATTTTGAAAGTGTCTCGAATATAAGACTAACATTTGCGCATGAATGCTGTGAACTTCTTGAAATACATCAATGCGTTTTAAAATTCATGCTCAACAACTGACCATCTAGTTCGCCTCGAAACCGCGGAGAAGCTTTTATACAAAAACAGCCTGCCTCGCTGTCTCCTTCGATATCGACGAAGCGTATGACAAAGACTAAATGAATCCATCCTCTGCAACCTAGGGGACATTGGTATCCGTGGTAGGATTTTGAACTGCCTGAATGACTTCCTTTCCAACCGTTCTTTTCACGTACGCCTAGGCTCAATCGTCTCGAAGAACTTCATTCAAGAAAATGGAGTACCTAAGGGGTGTATATTAAGCACGCCTTTATTTATTAAAAAAATGAAATTCGGAAGTAAATTAGTGCCGAAGTCCATCCTGTATTCAGTGCATGTTGATGGTCTTCATATAGCCTGCACATCCTCAAACATAGCAACATGCGAGAGACAAACGCAGTTGACAATGAATAAACTAATGACATACCCAGAAGATAACGGTTTCGAGTTTTCCACACAGAAAACAGCGGCCATTCTTTTCTCGCTCAGACGAGGCATACAGGCCGACCAATTCATGCACCTGAACGGAACACAATACTCGTAAAAAGTGAGAAAACATTTATAGGCATAACCTTTGACATAATAATAATTGGTTTTTGGTGGAGACGAAATGGCGCAGTATCTGTCTCATATATCGTTGGACACCTGAACCGCGCCGTAAGGGAAGGGATAAAGGAGGGAGTGAAAGAAGAGAGGAACAAATTGGTCCGTAGTGGAGGGCTCCGGAATAATTTCGACCACCTGGGGATCTTTAACGTGCACTGACATCGCACAGCACACGGGCGCCTTAGCGTTTTTCCTCCATAAAAACGCAGCCGCCGCGGTCGGGTTCGAACCCGGGAACTCCGGATCAGTAGTCGAGCGCCCTAACCACTGAGCCACCGCGGCGGGGCTAACCTTTGACAGAACAATCACTTTCCTGCCTCATATAAACGCACTGAAAAAGAAAGCCTCTAGATCCCTTAACGTAGTACTCACAGTATTGTAACGAAATCGTTGAGGTGCCGGCAGGACACCTCTTTTATAAATTATGTGCTCCGTGGTGCGTTCTACCTCATACTATAGATGTATAGTCTACGGGTCCAGGAGACTTTCGTACTTTAAACGACAGGTACCAATACATAATTTAGGTTTTCATCTTTCCTCTGGTGCTAGGGGATGTCGCCCATGAACAGAATTTACGTAGAACTCAACGAAACGTCTCTTACAGCCAGACGAATTATGCTCACATGCACATACATTAAAAAAAATGGCCAACCTTAGCTTGGTTAAGCCAAGAATGCGTTGCATATCTCGATGGAGTTCCGTGCTGCTCCGTTGACTCGATAGGCTATTGACTCGATCGCCTTTGAAACTGCTCGTGTAGCAGCGTTCGATCGCCTTTGAGTCGATATACTATCGGTTCGAGGACCCTCGAAATGCCCGTGTGACAGGGGTATAAGGCTGTCCCAGCGAAGGAGCGCAGCTCTTTTATACATATGCCGTGACGTCAATCATAGCGCTGCGCCCCTAGCGGGAGGAGCGGGAGTCAGGTGGTGGCTGCGGCCGCGCGCGACCGCGCGAGTTGGGGCCCAGCTTTTCCTCCGGCTGTCGTGACGTCACGTCACGTGGTTTGGTGGCTGCCCGGCCGCGCCCAAGGGCTGAACTGAGTGATTGCAATATGCAACGCATAAAATCCGTTCTCTGCACAAACACCTATGTTACCGTATAGTCAGGAACTTCCCATCTAGAACACTGTTTAACAACAAACCGCTAGCTATCAGACCCTCAAACGTAGCAACTTGCGAGAGACAAACGCAGTTGACAACAGCCGACGTTTGTGTCGTGTCTCTCTCGTTTTCCCTGTCAAACTACGCGCTGTTCTGTCTGTAATGTGGGTAGCTCTTTCAAAGTAGTAAATTTTGTTATTTTTTTGTGTTTTCGGTATTCTGTTTCGATGGCGCTTCCATTAATTTTACTTTCAGATCGGAAGTTTTTGCCGATCGCAAATCTACTTGTTTTTGTTTGCTTTCCTGTGCACTGAGTAGCGCGTCAAGTCAAGCTAGCGCAGACATGCAAGGTCGGGCCAGATGACCATGGCCGATCTGTCTACATTGCTGTGTATGAAAAGTACTTTTCGCTCTGCTAGCGAATCATTTTATTGTATTGAAGAATGGTGCTGCTTGAACGCGTGATATCCTATTTTGTGCGCTACATGTATAATAAATGAAACACTCGAAGAACACGCATTGTGCATGCTAATTTTAGTTATTGCTCCATTTTTTTGGTTGTTTTATTGTAAGAATTTTTTTCTCTGCTTGAACCAAGAAGAGGCACACAACCGCAGACATTACTCTAACGTTTGGAGCCGTTTTGGCGAAATCGATGAGCCAACGCCACGTTTTCTTCATCCAACATTATGGCCGCCGAACTTGGGGCTCGCTCTTCATTCTTGCTTTTCATCTTGCACGCCGACAATTGTTTGACATCTTCGTGCTGTCGATTGCTTGCCTCTTTTCTCTTCTCAACTTTCTACGACGCATCCTTCAAGAATTCCGGAATACTTTCACTCGTTGCACACCTCCCCATCACGTTGAAGTCCCATACAGTCGCGTTTTGGCCCGGCCGAGCGTCTTTATTGGAACAGCGCTACCCCCAGCATGTTAGAAGTTATTTTTGCTTTGTGGTTTTATGTACACTGACCTTCTCTAACCTGTTTTGCCCTTGCGCCCAGCTATCACTGCGCAGCTCATCAGCCCCCTAGAGATTTCTCAACCCTTGTTTCAGCTGCTCTTTTTCTTGCTAACAAGAAATTCTCCGAAAAATGTAACGAACCTGCCGCATAACTGCCTCCTCTACTCGACACTCGCTCAACACGTATCGTATCGCCGGTGGCAAGCAAGGCGGCGCGAAGCCACACGACCGGCGCGTCGAGGACGCATGCACTATCAAGCTGATGCCGTTCGTAGTCTCCGCATGCTAAAATCCCCATTTCATATGTTTTCAGAACTATGACGACATTAAGTAGCTTGGCCTGCAAGCTTTCATTTCTGAGTACCAGCGTACTTGAAATCTTGAAATGCATTCGGAAATGGATATGGTTATTAGAGTAATTGCTGCTTTGACTAAGCGCCGACCTTTATTTTTCTCCGGCAGAAAATAAAAAGTGACAGGGCACCCGGGCGACTTTTGCGTGCCAACTCTCATTGAGAAATGTCTACCTTGGCATTGTGCGCTAGGGATTGCACCTAGAATGGTGAGATATTTTTATGCGAAAGCATTAAATCGCTCTTTACCGAGTTTTTTTGTCAGAATAACATTCTCCGCAAGATTACGTCATACTTTAAAGGTAAATGTCCAAGTGTTTCTTGTGTCAGATAGTGTGAGATGAGATTTCGCCACGACAAAAATTTGGTTGATCTTAGGTAATTATTTAGTTAATTATACGCGAAAATTGCACTTCGACGTCATAGTAGCCATGGACGTCGACATAGCTTCTCCGCGCGATTGTCTCGTTCTCAAAAGACATAAGTGCACAAGTTTTATTCTATTTGTGCGTGATGAGATCTTGCTGTGGAAGAAATTTGGTTCAGGACTTGTGATTCGTTATTTAATGAAACACGAGAATTGCACTTCGACGTCACAATACTCTGTGTTAATGTCCCGTGTTTTGTGTCAGGAATACTTCCTCCGCATGATTACGTCGTTCTGTTCAGATAACTGCAAAAGTTTCTGTTATGTAGTGCGTGCTGGGATCTTACACTTTCATTGTGTTAGATAGTGCGTGATGAGATCTTGATGTAGGAAACATTCGACATAGCACCTAGACGTGAAAAGAAAATAAATAAAAAAGAACAAATATAGTAATAAAAACAAAAAAGATGCGTACTGCATCGAAGAAAAAGACCCATGTTCTAGAAAGTTCCATGCTCTCGCACGCCTGCACCTATGCCGACATAAGTGACTAGAAAAATCATTAAAAAGTGAAATATCAAAAAATGAAAAATAAATAAGAAATAAATAAATAAAAATAAATTTTTTAAAAAAACAGAAGTATAAAGAGTTTAAAAATAATTAGATTGCGTGCTGGCGTCGTAAAACAACCCGCCTTCTAGAAGGTTCAATGCTTGCACTTTCTTTCATTTAAGCAGACTTAAATGAAAGGCTATAGATGAACGTCAGCAGGTAGATGTGGTCTGTGTAGACTTCTCGAAGGCTTTCGATAGAGTTCCGCATCATAAGCTTCTTTTTAAACTACGCAGATTAGGAATCGCTGAAAATATAGTACTGTGGATTCAGGCCTATCTAAGTAACCGCTGTCAAGTCGTCAAAATAGAAAGTGCAGTATCGGATAGGCGTGAAGTTCTGTCGGGGGTGCCACAGGGCTCCGTTTTAGGTCCGCTTTTGTTTTTATTGTATATAAATGATATTTCTGCTATCGTCGAATCGCCTGTCAGAATGAAACTTTTTGCCGATGATTGTTTGATTTACTCTCCTGTGGCTTCCCCGGCAGATCAGATGAACATAAATAGGTGTCTTCAGTCGTTAAACTCGTGGTGCCTGAAATGGGGTATGGAAATAAACTACAAAAAATCTAATTACATGCAAGTAACAAGGAAGCAGAATGTTATGATGTTTCGATACAATATCGGTGAAAATTCCTTAGATCAAGTAAAGTGTCTCAAGTACTTGGGAGTGACATTAACAAATAATCTTGACTGGCGCACCCATATTGAAAATGTCTATTTAAAAGCCTACCAGAAGATCTGTTTCCTGAGGAGGAAGTTGCCGAATGCGACTAGAGAAATTAAATTGATTGCGTACAAGACGTTCGTGCGGCCAATCATAGAGTACGCAAGTGCAGTGTGGAGTCCTCATCAAAAGGGTTTAAAACGGCAACTGGAAAGATTGCAAAGGATGTCAGCACGTTTTATATGCTCTAAATACCGCCGCACTGTTTCAGTCACAGCAATGCTAAAAGAGTGTCAGTTAGAATCACTAGAAGTAAGAAGAACAAAGCAGAAATTGAAACTTTTTTTTCTGATAATGAATGATAAAGTCAAAGTTAATAAACATCACTATGTTACACCTCCCCTGAAGCGTTGCCCTCGGAAAAATCACAGTAAGGTATTACAACCTATTATTACACGTACTGATGTCTATCGCTACTCCTTTTTTCCCGATGCTGTAGAAATTTGGAATCAACTACCAAGTGACGTTGTGGACCAAACAGATGTAGAAAAATTTGTGATAGGTGTGAACGCGTTCCTGGAAGATTGCTGTGCAAATCTGTAATTCTGTGCATTTGAGTGTTTCTTTTTTTTTTTTTAGCGAAGAGAATTGCACTTGTGTCTATATATGTTTCCCTCCCTGTAATGACCCTCATGCAGAGGGTTAACAGTATGAATAAATAAATAAAAAAAATGCCCTGATATATTTTCATTCTTCGTCTTTGGTGACATCGATTTATTGAACGGCAACTTTCCAATCAGTAAGGTGGAGTGTAGTGTGGAACGACTCATATTGCTTTCATGTAGACTTTCGGCGTCTATCGTTTGTGCAAGATGAATATCAGAAGCGCTTATTCTACTGCAGCAGGTCCGTGAGTGTATGAGTAATAGTTTTTGTGCCGTGTCTCTTTGTGTTGGCGACTTGCAGGCGTACCGGAAAATATGGAATTCTGGTTTCCAGCTAATTTTACCCCATTTCTCTGAATTAATCATCCATGGACTATCAGAAAAATGGTCTCGTGTGGTTTTCATGTAACAGTTCCGTCTCCCACACTACTCCCATTCCTCCGACTTGGCGCGTTGTCTCGCCTAGTGTGGGCCACAAAATTCACTGTTTGATTTTAACCTTTGCATCTTTCCGGCGATGATAATACTTACACTGACGATCACATCGTACATCACATTGCCGCTTCGGTGTATAGAGAAGTCACCGTGCAATAGCTTGGCAAGGTAATTGTTTCAAGGCAGTGCAATGGTTTTCTTACAGAAGGTGTGTAATGATTGGTGCCGATATGACTTATCAGTTCAGTGGGTCCAGGCAAAGTGCATCTTGGGATGTACTGGCACCAAATAAACAATAAAAGTTCTTCTTTGAATCCTTTATTTCTGTCATTTTATCCATTTGCACTGCCTGCTTTGTATGCAGGCACAGAACCTATGCAAGCTTCGGCTGCTGCTGCAAAAAAAAAAAAAAAACAGATCTTCGTTGCTGCCCAGTCCACAGGCATCAATGGTCTGCTGGCAGTGTAGCATCAAAGATTGACCGTTGTGGCCAAAAACAACTTGTACAATACAAAGCAACGCGTGGGAAATAAAACTACGAGGACCACCACCACATTGACTTTGGAACTGTCCTTGAAATTCATTACCCACCTCTAAAGGACGTCGGTAATTCATTAGAGATGATTTTGAACCAGGGTAAATAAAATGAACATGGTCCTAGTGCTGGCGCAAACTCGCGGCCATTATGTATAGACCGGCTGAACATGGGTATTGTGTCGGTGCGAAAGTTGGGCCAGTATTAATAGACTTTCAGGATATGTGGATAGTAGTGGCGCGAATGTCGGGCTATTCTGCGTAGAGTGGCTGCATATAGGCATATTGTTTACTGGCCAAACATAGGGCCAGCCCGGGCGTGAACAATGGGCCACTGCTGATACTTACACTGGCTGATAGTAGGTCCTGTTGTGGCATAAATGATGGGCCATTGTAGGAAACATTCGTGTATTTGATAACAGGCGAAGTAGGACCGATACTCATGCCAATTTTTGTCACCATTGTTCCTCTGTCGGGCCATTACATTTGTGCTGCGTGGGTACAGGCTCTTAGCGTGACGTGCGTCCCGTGTACGCGGTAACGTGTGAGATCACCCCGTTACAGCTACTATCCCCGCTGGCTGCACCGCGCACCGACATCGTACATGCCTCACGCCTTACAACTTGCATTTCCCTAGCTGTGTAGTGCGCACTGGAACTGTGCTTTTGCTTCGTGCGGGGGGGGGGGGGGGGGGCGGGGGGGGCGGTGTGCAGTTCTATGGACGCTGGGAGGACAAGTAAATCTTTTGAACGATGAAGACGCTGTGATGTGCACATGCGTCCTGCTCGATTCTTCAAGTCGTCGATCTTCTGCCCCGCAGATTACTTCTGCTGCATATAGGCATACGTTGCGCTATTTTGGCTATGCACACGATAACGCACAATATTCACGATGTAGGATTAGATACTGGAAAATCGCCAAATTATCTCAAAAACATAGCCCAGCTGTTAATCAAACCTCTACTCTTAGAGGAAGCATGCGAATTATATGCTAAAAACTTCTTTTATAGCGAGAAATGGTATAAAAGATTATGGCGGCGGTGCTGTATTTGGTCCGAAGCAGCCGTGCAGGGCCCTGCCATGTTTGTTTACTTGCAAACGCTAGCTCACTGCAACGCTAAAAGAAATCCCGTAAACTTCTAGTGGTGGTGTGATGGCCGCGCATGCGCAGATGTCCCTAGCCAGGCGCAGTAAACGGTAACGTAAACACGGGAACGGTATGCTCTAAATCTTTAATAAACGTCGGGCAGCTCGGGAGGGATTGTGCAGGAAAGGGAGCATTTATGTACCAAGTGAGAATCCGTTGTTAGGGTCACTAAATTTTACTGAAGCTGACTAACAAGATGCACGTGATTCTAACAATCCCTCTTTTGTCAGTGGTTTACAAACCACCCGCCATTCATGCTAATTAAAATGCGAAGAAAACAGGATACAGCCTCTAAATGACGGCATTGTTAAAATTAAAGCTCCTAGAACTCATGCTAATTGTGAAGGTTCAAGAGAAATTCCCAATGTACCCATAATCTTATAGCTCCAGGTTTTTTGACCGAAACTCTTTTCTTCCGCTGCCAGCAATTTGCACTTGAGTTATGAACAAAAACGGGCAGCGAAAATTCCGCGCTTTATGACGAGGCACGGGAGGCTAGATTCAACCCCTCAACGTGATGGACGCGGCTAATAAAGCCGAGCACCGGTTCAAAATGGCAGCTTCTCGTCAGGGAGCTGCGCTGCAAAAAGTTGAAGCTGAGAATGATCAAATCAGTGCCTTTAAGTGTATTAAACTAAAGAAATACTGGATTTTATGCAATTCTTCACAGCATCCGAATCATGAGGAAATTTGCTGTCTTCATAGACACGCAGGTCGCCATCGGTCTTAGCAAAGCAGTGTGAAGCGAACGTGTTTCTATTAAGAATATCCAGTTGAAAAGAAAGGTTACGAACACGTTGCAATACTGCATTACAACAGTATGTTGTCGAATCAACAGCAGAAGTTGGAGTGCCTTACATAACGAAAGATTCCATTCTTTAACAATAAGATGGCCTGAACGGGCAGCAGAATGCATCTGTACACAAAAAATTCAGCAAATGACTGTGGAGCAGGAAGTTTTCTATGGGCGGCAAGTGGACATTGACGCTCCCGACTCCTTTGAGAATCATTGTTCGAACCTCTGAATCCCAAAATTACGAGACAACGAAAGAAAATTATTATCGCATACACGGCATGCTAGCTAATATATCCGTGTTCAAAAGCCGAAGACGAAAATTTTGATCATATCGGTAAAGTTTGCAAAATCTGAATGCTGACAATTACAAAACAACTGCTCCATTTTGTATACCTACTGCGTCCTGTTTGAAGATAGAATCTAGGGCATCAGAATAGCTCCAAGTTAGACACTGTAAAACAATTTCTCTTAACAAAAAGTCTTCCTATTTTCCTTACTTGGCATTGAATGTAAACACCAGGAATAACTCAAACCAAATAGTAACTGTCAAGTTATGCCCTTTTTCCTTCACAGAACTTGCTGACAGACTAAACACTTCCACAGAATAGCGTGTGCTATTGAGAATATCTAAAAATTCCACTTTGCGTAAATGATCTTTCAATTCATAAATACTCGGCGTGCAAACGGTATATAGCGAGTTTGCGGCGCTCGAAAACCACGGTGGCCGGAGAGCTTCTGATGTTCCACACACTTGTGACATTCTTCTTTGAAACCTCCTTGAAAGAACTCCAAAACAAAGGCCGAAGAGCGCAGTTCAGTCGAGGGGCCCAGCTTTCCCGGCGTGCAATATCCCTTTCGGGCTAACGCAACGATGTTTTCATGTACATATATGCCTAAATGATGACACGGTACAATATATTTGAACTTATGCTCTCCAATTTTCACAAAGAGATCTCTTAAGCATTGAAAATAGCCAGCACCGACTATTCCAACACCTCCGTGAAGACGCAGCAATGCTTCCCTCCAAGCACAGCTTCCCGGAGCAGGCACGCGCCGGCGGTGGCGACGGCAACTTCACGCGCCCCCTCGTCTTGACGGTTCCTATCGACGCGTCGTCATGACCGATCAAAGCCTCAGAATCCCGCCGATAGGGGATTAGCGGGGAGCTGTTGTCGAGGAAAAAACTTACACTTCGTTGCCTCATAGATCTTTTTCCACACGGCACCGTCACGTAAAAAGGAACGTCGTCAAGAGGGTGGATGAAGAGGTACTGAAAAGTCGCATATTTTTGCTATTCAGCTTTATATTTGTAAACGTCCGGCAACCTCGGGCCAAAAATATCGTCAAAACTACGTCCGCCCTAGTATGTGACGGGCAGCGGCATCCGAGAGAGTCACCAACGGTGCGACATCACGTGCCCTTGAATAGAGATGCTACGCACAGGTACGGGATATAGCATAAAAAGAAAAGTCGGTCACCTTAACTCTTTGTCCGCACTCTTTCCTTTGGAGAAGTCACCTTGAGTATGTAGATTCCGAACTCCGCATTTCTTCCGTGATTCCGCGAATCCTTTGTAGTTGCGATTTATGATTGCTAAGAGGCGCTACTGCGAAGCCGACTGGATCTCTATTGTTTTATTAAACTTATCATTAAAAAATTAAAAAAAAATATTCAGCAGGTGTTGCCGTGAACCGGGCAACCGGCTTTTCAAACACCGTTTTTCTTTTGCCCGTCTGATGCGCAAGAACTCGCCCGTAAGTTGATCGCAGTTCTGTGAAAAAAAAAACAGATGAAGGGAGCCACTTAGACGCTCATCATGTAGCGGCTATAAGTCATCTTATCGGGCCATTAAGTCGGCTGCAGTCTATGCAAAACAGTTGCATGCCGTACTTCTTCCCGAAAAGGATTAATAGAATTGTGCTAGGGTTCCACTAATCCGGCATGATTTCATTTTTGAATTTGAACTCGACGTCCTAGTGAATAACCCTGTGCTCCAATGGCGACACAGTCTTTTTTCTGGCGGGCCTGGCCAGCAGATCCGTTGTCGATGGTGTGAAGAGTGCACGTTGCGTTTCTTCTCTAGCGAATGTCCCTCTTAGAAATAGCGCAGGGACCGACATCTGGCTTCAGCAGCGTGTCGCTTGAACGGCCTGTCATATTCGTTCGCATAAAAGTACACTTCGCTCTACATCTTCGTGGCTTTTGGGCTATGTTTCTATGTTTACAACGCTCAGGACAATCAAGATATTTTCGGTTGTATTAAAATGGACAGTATCAATACATCAGTACCGTAGTAGACTGGTGTAAATATTTTTAATGATCTGCCCTGGCCGAATGTAATTCACGAAAGTATCTCAATATATTACCTGAATTTCAGGTAGCAAGCCTTCAATTTCTAAACGCAAATGTTTCTTCATTTACAGACTGCATTTCTCCGAAAAGACAATCGATTTAAAAATGTTCCATTAGATAAAGATCGTATTTGCGTTCCTAGCAGCATTAACCCCTGAACGCTAAAGAAGAATGAGAGAGATTATTCTTGGGGTTCAATAAAAAGGTTATTTTTGGTGGTGCTTTCAATTCTGAATGCTTGAAATGGTGAGCAAACGTTTTATAACTATTTTTTGTGCGGTTCAATATATTCTGATATTCCACTTTAATGCACTGATTCTGATTGAATGTGGCAAAACGGCGCTGACAATAGAAGACTTGCTCTGAACACGTTGGTCCATTCCTGAGAAGCATTTGGTCATGGATGTGAATAGAAAATATGATCATTTAAACAAATTTCATTGCGAACAAAACAAAGATTGTGACAAAGCAAGCTACAGCTGGAATTAGTTTTAAACAAATAAAGACTCCAAAGGATGGAACAAAGTTGACAGGTAAGAGCTAACTAACCATGGATGTCTTTACTGAGACCACTTGCTTTTATACTGCAGCTCCTGGCAACAAAATGCAAAGAAAGAAATGACAAACTGACATATCAAATGAGCTGGGATCCCACCATCTCACGAGGTTAAGTGCATACTTGCATTTCCATTGTTGCGCAAGGCATTGGAGTGCTTTTTTGGGAGACCTATTGAGGGAATACTGACACACATGGTACGAGATTTTTCAATCTCGACACCTTCAGCTATTGCCTTTGTAGTTACGTTTTGCTCCTCTGCAACACTGCAGTGTTTGCAAGCGGTGGAGTGCAATTGTGGCAATTCAGAATGTGCTCACTCACTTTGCGCCCCTATTTCTTTTGGACATCTGTAAGGTGCTTCCTTAGAGTCTCTATAAGAGACCTCTTAACCTGGTTAATATTGCCTCCAATCTTTGCATTGTTTCTTTGTTCATTCTTCAAAGCTGCCGGCATGACGCTTAAGCACTTTGTCTGCGATGCAAGACGTGACCAGACTTATCGCGATTGAACGCACCCAGGCGGAGCCGATTCTACATTGTTCCAGAATTTCACACTAGCTTTGCCATATCTTGAAAGTTCAATGGCAGCTTTAAATTGAGCACTGCCGAGAGCGGCGGGAATTTTATTTTACGACCGCCGAGCACGCTTGTTTGCTATGCCGCCGCCGAGTTATTCAGTTTATTGTGGGCGCTAGTCAGCCCAAAATAAAGAGTTTTGTTTAGACACCATTTTCGCAGCCTTTCTGCTCTTAGGATTGCAGTGACCACTTCGTGACAACTGGTGGAGGTGCTGGGTAGCCTCCCATGTTCCGGATGCCTCATTCAAGTCACGACGCCAGCCCCCTGCGCTTCGCAACAGAGGACGAGCCCCTAGTTCACCGAACCAGCCGACGTCTCCAGGGAGAACAGCCTGAGTTCTGGACCCCGCCGAACCGCACCCGACAACGAAAAGACACTGCTACGAGCACCACAACCTAGCCAAAGATGTCGACACTGATCGTACTGCAACAGCTGCGGTTGCCGCCAGCTTTCAATGGATCCCTAGGCTAAGACCGCAAAAAATAGTTGGACCAATTTGAGAGCGTTTCATCATTCAACAAGTGGGATGATGCGGCAAAAATTCTACACGTATTTTTCTCACTGGATGGCTCAGCACGTACGTGGTACGAAAGCCACGGGTCGTCCTTAACGGCAGCGGATTTATTCAAGAAAGAAGATTTGCAAGTATTCACCAGTGTCGTGATGGAAGAAAGAGCCAAACGGCTCTTGGAGTACAGGATCGAGCTTCCGAACGAGCCCGTCCACGGTTACGTCGAAGAGAAGAAGCGCCTCTTTCGCCCCGCCGAACCCGCGATGAACAAGGAAAATAAAGTTCAGTCTCTAATGCATGACGTAAAAGAACAGCTCTTTGGCAGCCTCGTCCGCCAGCTGTAAAAAAGCAGTCGAGGAATTCATGCAAGAAGCCCGCACAATCGAGAAGACCTTCGACGTCCGGGCTGGGCAGTACAACCGCCCTTACTCTGTCTGTGCAGTCCGTCCGGAGACGACAACTACCAGCGACAACTTGCGGGAAATTATCTGCGAAATCACCCGCGAGGAGCTACGCCGGTTACTGCAATCCTCCCCATAGCCGCAATCAGCCACTCTCATGGATGTTGTACGGGAAAAAGTGCAACAGGCATTTGGCACCCCCGACAGCCACAGAACCCCGGGCCATGACCTACACCGCTCCAGTACGCAATTCTCAGCCTCAACGACAACCGCTACGTGCTCTCCGACATGAACGACTTGTTCCTGAACGCCTCCCTCCACAGGGGGGGGGGGGGGGCGGGGACTCCCTGGCTGCGCCCGCCCAGCCTATGATTGACGCTGAAGCCCCAGAAAATGCGACGCCTGGAGCGCTTCCGACAAGCGGTCGTTGTGCTTCCATTGCGGTTAGGCCGGCAATCATCTTCGTCATTGCCCATACCGACGTATCGGATTTCGAGGATTTCCCGTTAACGTCCGACGACCACGCTTCGGACAACGTCTGCAGGAAATCGACTAGTACCTGCGTCGAGAGGAGTAGACGATGAACCGCTTTTCGTGCTCACCATCGCCGTCAACCTCGGGCTTTGCGTCGCCACGCGCAGCTACGCAGCCGTAGTACGAGGAAGGTCTCCCAGCTCTCCGTAGGGGAAACCAATGACTGCAACACCTGGAGGTGAGGTTTTTCTTGAGCGCAACCCCTAATATCCTCCACCAACCACATCCCATGAAGATGCTGCACCCGCTACGCCGCATGAAGAGTCTGCACTCACTGCACCGACGCCGCACAAAATAACAACCCCGACCACGACGCGAACTGCCTTCAGAACGAAGCCGCCACCCAGAAAAGCTTCGAAAACACGGTCCACCCGCGATACACCTATGCGACGACGCCGTAACCTGAAGTCGAGGGCGACGCGCAATGCAACAGCCAGGACCTCCGACTTAGAAGTGACTATCGACGGCAGGAATGTTACTGCTCTAGTCGATGCGGGCACGTATTATTCCGCGCAATTGAGGAAAGTTACGTCCGCCAGTGATGGCTCACAAATTCGCACCGCCGGAGGAAACCTCATTACGCGAGTTGCCCTCAGGAGACAAACATATCCTACGACCTTCGCAGTACTACAGCAATGTCCCCGTGACGTGATACTCGGCACCGATAACCTTAATGAGCATAAGGCGATCATCGACCTGCGTTCCAATCTCGTCACGCTTTCGACAGACGAAGCCGTCCCTTCAATGACAGCCATGGAGCAGCATGTTGCTATACGTGTCCTAGATGAGCAAATGAGCGTCGCACCTCACTCAAGCGTCATGGTCTCCGTAGGTGTCACGGACGCTAAGAACATAGAAGCACTCATCGACGGGAACACGGCGTTGCTTCTGGAGCGAGGAATCGGCATCGCAAGAGGCATCGCAGATTTCCGGAATGCTCAAGCCGAAGTACGGCTAACATAAACAGAGGAATGACGATTGCTTCCATCGAAGAAATATCCGACGCGCGAGACTCCTTCGCCCTCTCCTACCCAACCGCAGAAGATTCGCCTGTCAAACAGAACTCGCCCGCTCAACCCAGCCCTACCCCGGAAAAGACAAACCACATCCGCAGTAAGCTTCAAAGCTACAGCGAGTGTTTTTCGTCATCGCCGAAGGTCCGACAAACGCCGATTGTCAAGCATCGCATTATAACCGACAAGCACTACCGACCTCTCCGCCAAAGCCTCTACCGTGTGTCGCCACGAAAACGACAAGCCTTAAGGAATGAAGTGGAAGAAAAGCTTCGCGACGGCGTCATCCTGATTTGAAATAGGCCATTGGCGGCACCGGTCGTTCTAGTGAGGAAGAAAGACGACAGCGCCCTTCGTTTCGCGCTGATTATCGCCGCTTGTTCACCATAACAAAGAAGGACGTGTACTCCCTCCCCCGCATCGACGACACACTGTACCGGCTTTGCATCGCCGAGTATTTCTCATCAATGGGCCTCAAGAGCGGCTACTGGCAAATTAAGGTCTATGAAGGAGATGGCGGGAAGACCGCATTCATCACTCTGGATGGGCTTTCCGAGTTTACGGTGATGTCATTTGGTCTCCGTTCCGCACCAGCGACGTTTCAGCGAGTAATGGATACAGTACTGCCAGGCCTCAAGTGGCAATTTGTATGCCACATTTATATGACGTCGTTCTCTTCACCCCGAACTTTGAAGAGCACCTGAGAAGGCATCAAAAGTACTAGACGCAACCAAGTCATCCGGCCTAACCTTGAAAGCAAAGGAGAGCCACTTTGCCAATGAAGAGCTGCTGCTTTTAAGTCATATCGTTAGCAAGGAGAGAGTACGCCTAGGCCCACTGAAAACAGCTGCTATTGAACAGTTTCCACCGCCGGCCAATAAAAAAAAAAGCTGTGAGCAGATTCCTCGTACTGTGCGCATATTAACGACGATTTGTCAAATTCTTTTCACGCATCGCGGAGCCATTGACCCAACTCACAAAGGCAGATGTGCAATTTGAATGGGAAGCGAAGCAAGCAGGAGCCTTCAAGGAACTTAAGCGTCGTTTACAGTCCCCACCAATACTCGCGCATTTTTATGAAAACGCCGATACTGAAGTTCATACCGACGCAAGGTGCGCAGGCCAAGGCGCCGTTCTCGTTCAAAAAAGCGACGTGCTGGAGAAAATGATCGCATACGCTAGCCGTTCTCTTTCCAAGGCCGAGGCTAACTATTCGACAACTGAGAAAGAGTGCCTTGCCATCATCTGGGCTACGTCGAAATTTTGCCCCTACCTGTGCGGACGACGGTTGAAGGCGGACAGCGATCACAACGCACTATGCTGGCTCGCCTGCAAACTTCCTACTCTTCTCCGCCCACTTAACCTTCTGCCGCCCCCTGCTACGCTTGCGTTGTCTTGGAATCCACTCAGACACCATTAAGGACCAGTGGGTATCTTGCCTTCGCTTTACATGCTCTACCCAAGCCGATTTCTTTCTCGTGATTTCGACTAGGATGTCATTAACCCGCGTTTGTTGCCTCACCCACTCTGCTCGTTTCCGGTCTCTTAACGTCTTAACGTTACACCATATCATTTTTCTTTCTATGGCTCGCTGTGTTGTCCTTAACGTAAGCTGAACCCTTTTCGTTAGCCTCCATGTTTCTTCCCTGTCTGTAAGTACCGGCAAGATACAGCTGTTGTACACTTCCCTCTTGAGCGATATTGGTAACCTGCTACTCAGATCTGAGAGAACCTGCCATATGAGCTCCACCCCGTTCTTATCGTTCTAGTTATTTCCCTCTCATGATACGAATCATCTGTCATTGCCTGCTCTAAGTAGACATATTCCTTTAGCACTTCCAGCACCTCGCTTTCAATTGTGAACTGCTGTTTCGTTGATAGACTGGTGAGCATTACTTCGGTTTTCTCGACGTAAATTTTTAGACCCACCGTTCCGCTCTGTCTGTCTAACCCATTGATCATGATTTGCATTTCATCTCCTGGTTGACTCAGCAAGACAATGTCACCAGCGAATCGCAGTTTACTAAGACAACGTCATCAGCGAATCGCATAATATTTAGGTATTCCGTAATTTAGGACCCGTAAGCCTGTATGTCTGTAGGCTTGAGGGTCTGTTGCTCTTTTGGCTTGTTTGTCTACGGGCTTGAGAATCTATTGTTCGGTTACCTTGATTACCTGTGGGCTTAAGGGTCTGTTCTGTTGTCTTGTTAGTCTATGAGCCTGTTCTAAATGCTTGCTCTGTCGGTTAATTATTTTTTGGTATTTTGGCTTACAGGCTTTAGGCATTTTGACCAACAGCCTGTTGGGCTCTCGGCCATTGAACTTTAAAGCTTGTCACCCACAAAGGGTAGAGAATGTGCTGGCCACTGACCTGCTACGGGTTCATTCAGGAAGGAATCTAAGTGATATCTGACCTTAAGCTTCCGAACAAATCTTGGACAATTCAAAAGCTAAAAGAGGAACCCCAAAAACAAAATTCTGGCACACTGCCAAGGTACGAAAGCTGGCAGCTGCGGCGATCCTCGTAAAAATGGGCGGTAAAGACTTTTCACTCTTAACATTATTTGCTTACTTTGAAATGAATTCAGAGCAGATAAATGGTGTTCTGTATCACCTGTCCTGGTTTTAAAAATTATCCTGCCCAAGCCACGCGTCTATTTCTGCTCGAACACAGATCACATGGTAACTTATGACAGTCTCCGCTTTCCGATAAATAGTTGAACGTCGGACATTCCTGGAATGTCCGGAACCGGTGAAAAACTGGAACCACCTGCGCGCAGAATTTTTACAGAGGCGACCGGGATAGCAGATTTCTGCTCGGAAGTGGGGAGGGGGGTCTCGCGGTACTCCAGATGGCGCAGCTTGTCAAATCTGCTGCTCCGCTCGCCTAGACGAAAATTCTCTGCGCAGACGAATGCAGTTTTTCACAGATTTCGGACCATTCAGGCAAGTTCTGACGGTTAAATTATTTATTGAAAAGCACGGACTATCACAACCTACCCTTTGGTACGTCTTTGAGCTCAAATAGGCAAGCAGGTTGCGCACGATGTTTTTTAGAAAGCTGGCAGCTGCGGCGATCCTCGTAAAAATGGGCGGTAAAGACTTTTCACTCTTAACATTATTTGCTTACTTTGAAATGAATTCAGAGCAGATAAATGGTGTTCTGTATCACCTGTCCTGGTTTTAAAAATTATCCTGCCCAAGCCACGCGTCTATTTCTGCTCGAACACAGATCACATGGTAACTTATGACAGTCTCCGCTTTCCGATAAATAGTTGAACGTCGGACATTCCTGGAATGTCCGGAACCGGTGAAAAACTGGAACCACCTGCGCGCAGAATTTTTACAGAGGCGACCGGGATAGCAGATTTCTGCTCGGAAGTGGGGAGGGGGGTCTCGCGGTACTCCAGATGGCGCAGCTTGTCAAATCTGCTGCTCCGCTCGCCTAGACGAAAATTCTCTGCGCAGACGAATGCAGTTTTTCACAGATTTCGGACCATTCAGGCAAGTTCTGACGGTTAAATTATTTATTGAAAAGCACGGACTATCACAACCTACCCTTTGGTACGTCTTTGAGCTCAAATAGGCAAGCAGGTTGCGCACGATGTTTTTTAGAACCCAGAGAGATCAATATGGAACACCCTAAATATAACCTGATGAATGAAAAACACGATGAACGTGAACTGAAAAGCAGAAAAACAGACAATTATTTCAATATCACAAATAAAACCTCCCTGACAAAGTGAGTAAATATAATTTTGAAAAGAAAACTTGAAAGACACAAGAAACTGAAAAGCACACATGAAAATTGAAATCCACACTTGCTAGGTCTCAAACCTGCAAAGCTTCTCAAGTCTAAAAACTCTTCCAGCTAACCCCAATCGGTTCGCGCATGCAGAGCATTGCACTAATAAATAATTGCATAATATGAAATGCCGAACAAAGAACACGAGGAACATGACCTTAAGAACATAAAGGCAATTTCAATATCCGAAAACAGTAACTGCAACTGAAAGCTTCAAGACAGTCAGTAAAAGCAGTTTCCAAGAAAAACATAGAACACATGAGCATAAGGAAATAAAATAAGGCTGAGGGTAAAGAAAACCACACATGCTTGAAATCAAACTTATATATCTGGAAGTTACCGCCTCTGTAGGTCTGCAAACTTCTGTCCCAGGTGCTTACTTACATATTTCATGCGCTTTCTTGCCTCTTCTCGGTTTGCTTCACCAGTGTGAAGGCCACACAGTGCTGTATAAAAATGAAAGGGCATCTTTCTAGTTCTGTCCACTCCCAAACAAACGCTGACAAAGGTATAGAAATTGTAAAAATAAAAAATATGACCCCAAAGGTGGGTATAGTTAACATGATGCATGCAGAAAATTGCAATACAAACGCTCAACCTTCCCTAAGATTCTGGTTCGAGACTGCTCCTCGCTGCATATTTTGATATAAAATGCCCCCTATGCTCACACCAACTGCTTACAACGGCCAGGGAAACTCATTGATTTCCGGTTGTTGCTCCAGTACAAACTAGAAGTGTTTGCCCATGTCACGCATTGAGTGATGTTTTATCTTCGATAATATTAAAACAGCGCTAAGCAACAAGGACGAAAAACGAAGGGAACACATACACAGGCGTTTTTTCTTCGTCCTTGTTGCTTAGCGCTGTTTTAATATTATGGAGCATTTCCAACTCGCTCAATCTGCCCTTCTACGTTTTATCGGTTCCATCATCAGGTGCGGGTGCTCGTGACCTAACCTTTGGCGAAAAATAGGGCTTTAAAAAGGTAATTGTGACACACTGCAGCATACCTTCTGCAGTGATATTGTTTCTAAACAAGCTTCAATATTAAAAAAATAACAAATAAACTGGGCATCTTACCTCTTCTATAACACTGCCGAATATTGAGGCTGCCCAAGATGAATTGCCCCCTGTCCTAGCCACTTATATTAATGGCTGGTTCTGAATACCTCCAATACCAAAATCTAGCACTTGTAGATTGTTTCAGGAAATTTTTGCCGCCAAAAAACTGTTAATTCAGTGGGGGACAAGAAGGTGCCTTTCGGTGCTAACCGATTCACGCGTGCCGGCCTTCAATGGCTTCTTCCATGTTACTGATATTCATAAAGGAACAAAGCTGATAATGAAACTTAGCTAAATAAAACGAAAATAGCTCGGATTTGAAGCTTTGCAGAAAGAAAAAGATTGGCTACTTGCAGCTGAAAGTTAATTTTCGTAGATAACTCTTTCCAAAATCAGTGAAATTTACTTACCAAATAGTCAAACTGGCAACACGTCAAGGAACAGAGACAACTAGGTCTTGTTTTTCAGATAATTTCAATTCCCAAGCCATTATGTCCAACTATATGCATTGGGAATTTTCGTCACACCAAGAACACCGACAAAAGCAGTTCTCAAGCTTTTTGTCAGCTTTTTCAGTTTTCATGTTTGTCATTAACGACTGTAGGAGAAAGCTTCTCCAAACCAGCTCTGATGCGCTTTCGCTTCTTGTCACCGCTTAGCATTGCCGGGTGCAATGCCCACTTGAGGTATGCAACAGGAGAGTAAACAAAAGTGCCAAGCTTACATCATTTACAGCTCTCGCAATGGAGTGAGTGATGCATACAGAAGCTTACTGCATATGCGCAGCTAAGAGTCTCAAAAGGAGCAACTTCATGATGGAACGAAGTAAGAGTATCAGGGTGAACGTGCCTCTTACAGACTCAAGTTTCTGTGGTGTGAGAGCTTTCTTTGCTTGGGTCTTCCCAAGCGAAAGGCCCGTATTTGATAACGTTCCAGTCACACTCCTGTTACTCAATTCCTCAGGCGTCCAGAGTAGCCCCATTGACACTCGACAAAACATAGCATCCGTGAAGTATTGGAACAGTCTGCGCAACAAGTCTTTGCTATCCATGTGTCACTTCCAGCGTATGTCTACAAAAAACAAAACAAAGGTTAACATTTGTGCGACAGAAAACATTAGCTGTACTGTTAACACCCCTTGAACCTCTAAAATAAAGTACCGCTCAACAGTGTTCCAGCGCATATCAGAGGAATGAGTGCTATATATGCATCACGGTTGTGAAAAAGAGGGTTGCTTAGAGACGAGTAAATACAGTATACGATTTTATCGCATGCAGAAATTTCAACTGCTATTTCTTGGCCAAGCTTAAACACAGGCTCTGACATCACCTGAAGACAAAAGCGAACGGTGCGACGCTGTATGTACAGGCACATTTTCGTTTTTATGTTGCATACTCAACATTCCTTTATCATGGAATCCAAAGACCTCTCATACAGTAATAAATTAAAAAGTCAATAACACTGAGACCTTAGAAAATATTCCTGTGCCTGCATTCGCCAAAAACGTGTTGCCCTATTTGTATAGCACAGTACTTGAAGTGAAACCCGCATTTAATTCACGTGACCAACTTTTTTTGTTGGGTCTCTGCATAATCCTTCACCTGCAAATACTCGATCACCTTTTGTCCATCAACAACAGTATACAGTTCATTTGTTCTGCAAAATCATTTTCCTGGAAACATTTATTTCTCATTGCGATACCTGCAGCGCTGAGGAATGCAATCATGCATAAATGCTCGAAGTATTTCAGTTTCATTTAAAAAAAAACTCCTTACCTTCCTATCCTCCCTAGTGGAGTCTATTTTCACAGCAGACCTTGCCCTGCTGTAGTCATCATCGTGGCCAGCTGCTGCATTAGCACAAATATTTTGTTAATGACTCAAAAACGAAGCAACATCTACGCCTGACCTGAAGCACATTAAATGTAAGTAGAGTCATGCTTAAAAAGTTTCACACAACTAGAGGAAAAATATAGGCTCTAAATAATTATAAATATTATGAACTGGGGACACAAGGATCAAGAAATAGAAAAATTAGTTTCGACACCAGGAACTTCAAAGGTGCATGTATAATGCTAGCCTGTCTTAACTTTACCACCGAAAATTGACTGTGAGATGTCATCTGTGTTATAATAGTTTCTGTTAACTTAGAATCCCACGGCGCAGATGGGTCGTTCCCCTCCCCCCGCTCCCGGGAGCGGTCATACCCGTGGGAAATAGAGCAATTTACTGAGAGGTGCGACACCCGCGCGTAGGGTGCATCGATGCCGGCTACCGGCACTTATAATTTCGGCTCTGGCGACGAGTCATCCCCTGCTGCCCGGCAGGAGGCAAACGACCTTGTCCCGCTGAAAACATTCCTTTGCTGTAGGCCGAGGCGGCAAATCCGATGCGTGGCAATCGATGGAATGCGCATGCAGCGTGCTGCGTACGCGGAGTCACGCGCCCTGCACGTTCCAGGAGGTGCGGGGTCCACTGGGCTCGGACCGGTGAACCCTGGGCTCCGCCCACTGGCACATACGGTTCCACTGCACTACTACTGGTTACATGTGGGCAAGAGCTAGTTTACTAAAGCTCCGCCCAATTATCAAAGGGGTTAAACACCCGCTGGAAATAATGACTTGGGACGAGCGCGCCGATTCTCAAGCTCGGCCATTTTCAACCTTTTTTTAAACAGCATTTTAAAACTGTTTTTTTCCTTTTGCTCACCTCCCTTTTTATCAATCCCGTCTTGAATAAATCAGTTTGTTTGCCAAGAAGTTGGAATTGCTGCCCCAACCGGCAACGTGTCGCCAGACGAGCGGGCGAAGACCGCTAATCGCTTCGTACTCTTAACCGCCGTATATCGATCACCGACCAGCATGCCGTCACCATACGTTGCTCGCGACGAGCAACGGACTAGCCCAAACCGGCCATCTCATCAGGAGGAGGGCAAGAAGTTAACTGTTTCTTTCCTTCTCATGATTATTGTCCGGAAGTGCAAAAGATCTCCGAACGAACAAAAATAAACGTCCCAACAATTTCACAAGAATGTATAACTAAATATTAAATTGCCTGCAAACAAATGAGCTATCACTGTGGGCATACATTCAATTAAGTAAGAAGATTACATCACACTGCTGCTAGAATTGTATTGAGCAAGCGCAAAGCTTCCTTCCCTCATTGTTGCAGCAATAAAAATTGCCCTGCTGCAGTTAAGTACAAAAAAGCTCATTAATACGAATTTCACGTGGCCGCAGATGCAGGTTGAAATAACTGAAGTTCATACTAACGAAAGTGAACAGAATATGCGGTACATTGTAATCTGGAAGCAGCATGGTAGTGGCATTACCCATTTAATTGTTCCAAAACATTGAGTCGTCACCATTTTCTCTTTCTTTCTGCAGAACGCAACGAACAACTTCTATTTTAAGTCCAGAACTTATTAGAAAGCCTTTTTCGCCTTCAAAATTGAAGGTGAGGCAGGTAGCGTTCAGTGTGTCCTAACTTGCGCAAGGGAAGGCTGCTCTGAAGGCATGAATTGCGTGCGATTGCCTGCAAGCATGATCGCAAAATTGGACAATGAAGAACCAGGCGAATGCTGTGCGATTCGACTTTTCTTCCAAAAAGAGCCCAACCTACACATTTCCAACATTCAGACCTTGGGTCGCAAACCGCCCAACCGAGGAGCGTGCTTTTTGGTGCAATACTGTTTTAAAAACGAACTGGCGTCGACTTCGCGCATGGTTTCAATCTTCTCCTGAAGCGTTTTGGTGCCATAATTACTGCAAACAAAAATTTCTAAGCCACTGTGCCGTGGCACCCCGCATAGGTTCACCGCTGTGGCTACACCCAATCGCACAAAACGCGACACCAATCCAATGTACTGGAAAAGAAGACATGCAGCAAACATAGAAAAAGCACCATTGCGTTTCATACCTGACTACGTGGTTTCGAATTCGGAAAACCTGGCATGTTACAGCACGACTGTGCACACAACGAAGCAAGCAAGGCTCCTGCGTGGCCACATTCTGTCACCGCTAGTTGCGTCACCCATACCTCAACAAGCGGTGGCAACACAGGCTGCTGAATAATTTGAGATCAGCGTTTGCAAGCAGAAGCCAGGTACAATTCTTAGACATAATGCACGACTGCCATCACCATGTCGCCACAAATGCGCCCGGCCTCAAATGTCTCATACAGATTTTACCTTCTCCACGTTGCTCCAAACAGACAAGGCAGTCTCATGGGACCACTACTTGATTCACCACGTGTCCATGCCGCCCAGGAGAGGCGATGCATACCTCGAATTATCAGTGGTGCAACCCATTCATCACATGTTAAAATTAATGAGTATTCCACGTTGACTCCAATGGAGCATGAACGAAGCAAGTCGCACAGTTTAATTATCACGAAATTCGAATCAATCAGGTTTGAACTAAAGAGCTTTCACTGCAGCTGTAAAGGGCAGTTCAGCAAAATCGTGTGCATATATGGCACAATTAACAATACTGTCTTCATTCCTTAGAAGAACTGCCAGATTTGCATAAAAGTGCCATAACATAACCAAAATAATGATTCCTGCCAGGTAAGTGATTCAAGTGTAAGGTGAATTTCAAATTGTTTGGGCGAGTCCTCCATTACGGCTTCACTGCAGAAGAGAAGTGCTCCGTCAGAGCCAGATGCTGTAATTACGGAAAATGAAGACAAGGTGCCGCCTACAGAGCTTATTACCAGGATACTGAATGTTCAATATGCTGCCAGAAAGGCCTGGAACTAGAAATATGTCTTGTATTGCTTCAATGACTCCACTCAACAAACAAATCTGTCGCACGAAAAGGTTAATATCACATCCACTGAATGCACTTTAGTTCAACGATCATGAGTGCTGGTGCGCACAGCAGCAAGAATTAAAGAGACACTAATGACAAACTGATGTTTGCTTGTTTTGGCAGGTAGCCATATTCGACAAAGAGGCTACTTTTGATGAAACCAGATCTTTCATGAACTACAGAAGGTCATAAATGCAATGCAGGTGCCATCACTGCTGGCCATTTCTTCAAGGTATCTACTGTGCCTTAAAGGGGCTGAGAAACACTGCTTGAACGGATGTCGGTTACACTTCAGATCGATTCTTAATGTCACATAGATGCTGGCTCAAAAATGATTGCAAGAATCGATGCATAGTAACGCGAGTTATTCAATGAATAAATTTCAAAATACAAACAAACAAAATGCTACCCTCAACTCGATTTTCGCGCGGCTCCTCATTCTCATTTCTCTCTCCCAATGACGACGCTTAGTGGAACCAATCAAAACCGCCGATATGTGCACTTCACTGAAGTTTGCACTCCATGGTTGCCTATTCTCTGTAACTCGTTCTTGCCAAGGCTGGCAGCGCCGTTTGCGTGGTTACATCATCCATGTGAACGCCCAGTTGACCCAGCGATGCTTCATCGTCACGTCGATGGCGCAGAAGGGAACGCTGATCAGTGACGTTCCCTGACTTATGGGTCCGAACGCGATCCGAACTGGATCAGAATTCAAGCGCGAGATACTGGAACGGTGTGGTGGCCTGCGCAAGATATAGCGCGTACCGCTACTGCTTACCGCCTACCATGGCCCGTCGCTCCTAGCGCGCTGGTTGGTCACGGCGAGCAAGGAGCGCGCGCGTTTGACGGGAACGTGGCGCTATCTGGCGCCGCCGCCCAATGATCTTCCACAAGCTGGCGATGCGATCTCCTATATGTGAAACGAAGAGCTTTTTTCTTTATATCCTTCCTTGGGACCGAAATGAGCGCTTATAGAGTGCAATGGCTCGATCGGATCGATTTCGCAGAGCCGTTGTGAGATACATAGGGAGTAGCCAAAAGTGTGGTGTGCTATGTCGTAGGATGTTTAGAGAGAGGCGTAAGGTCGTTCGATGCAAACAGCAGCGACAGCCTCTGGTGCCGTATTTTTGTTTTACTTGCTTTACATCGCTTTTATCTAAGGAAAACAAGTTGCTTTTGTCGATGTAATATAAAACAAAAACTTGAAGAAACGTTTTTCTAGTTAATAACCCAATTAGCAGTATATTTACTGTTTGTCCAATAATCAAGCTCCCACAAAGTGATGTCATGTCCAATGCTAAAAACCGCCACTGTATCGTGACATTGTCATCGCAATGAATTTGTTTTTGCGAGCTATTTAAAATATTAAACTCCGGATTAAACGAGGTACGACCGATAGTAATAGCATCACTATAACTCAATCTATGCAACCAAGAGGCAAAACAATGCACTGATTACGTGTTTCGGGGCCCCTTTAAGACAGTTCCTGCCCATGAATCGCCAACGTTAAACAGAGTGACCTTTCGTATGGTGACCACGACACCCTTTTGGTGTCGGCGTCTGAGTCTTGAATGAGTAGCGAAGAAAATTGTTCTAATTTTCTAGGCTAAACATCGTTATGCCTTACACATACATCAGCAAACCTAGGAGCCATAAAATGAAGACTTAGTGAGTGCAAAAGCTGCGTGGAGTTGTCCTACGCGTTCTTTTGGTTTATTTTTTTTCTGTCATGCTGTATCAGTTTCGGCTGCACCTGCCGTACGATGGCTTTGACGTCAAAGAGGGCTTTTCTTTCAAGTGAGCTATAGAAAAATATTCACGAAATCGCTGCTTCATCGTTTTAATTTACTGCAGCGCTGAAATCAGCCTTCCTCAAATGCCGGAATGACAACGAGTGTAGAAGCCGCGATTATATTGCAGTTTTTTCATGCCTCATGTGACGTGTAAGCACACATTGACGTCACTGTCTTTGTTCCAGTGTTGAAACCGAGACTGGACGAACAATAAATGCGATTATAAATTATTTAACGGTCGTGAGAGAATACTAGCTGGTACTCTAAGTGTAATAATGCCTTACGCAACATTACAAACAAACACGATCCCAAAAGGTAGGTGTTATACTCCCTTAACATTACATTCATTCATTTTTTTCTATGGCTCGCTGCGTTGTCTTCAACTTAAGCTGAACCATTCTTGTTAGCGGACGATGAAGTGGCTCTAGACCAGAACACCGTCCCTCCACCTCTTCAATTTTTTCCCCATTTACGACATTATAATGAAACAATTGATTCTTTGATTCTTTTTTTGCTGACGGTGCTGGAACCGCACGCTGTTGAACTTCAGTCGGGTCGGTCAGCTGCCGCCCGGAGGAAACGTCTTAGCCTCCCGAATGACGCAAGCACCCAGGCCACCGTGGTGTTCTCGGCCACCTGTGATGACTCTTCGGCTGGCGACGGCTTCATCAGAGTCGTAAGCAAGAAGGCCAAACGGAGACTGCGCTAAGGTGAGGACTCGTCGTCGTCGAGTACGTCCACGACCACTACTGAGCGAGGATCATCGGAACATACTGTTTAATTTGTGCCAGAGACTACGACCGACAGTTTCAACCACATCAATAGGCAAGACACGTCTGCGTTCTTGGAGGACCGCGTCCCGGGAGTGATTACAGATGTGAGGCTAAATCGTTTTTTGGAATGTCGTCGCCAATGATGTCATGGACCGGAACGCGCTTGAGAGTTTAAGCAAGATCAGAACGCTCGGCGGCATCTGCGTTCGTTCGTTCTCATGTCCTTATCGACAGTGGCACTACGGCAGGCGTCGTTTATGACGTCGACGTAGCCATCCGCGACACTGATCAGCCCATTTTGATTCAATCAGCTACCGACGGTTCAGAAATACTGCAAGCTCAGCGTCTTGGAAGTACAAAATGCAACACGTTGACGTTCGAAAGGGTCTTCATTCCAACGTAGGTGAAGGTTGGGAACTTTCGGCATGCCGGTAAGCCTTTCTTCCCGAAGCATCCCCAGTGCCGGAAATGCATGACAATAATGCATAACAATAAAACACGTGAGTAGCGTGTGCAATTTCCCCACCTTGTGCCCACGGTTTTACTCAGCCACACAGCGGCGATTCTTGACGGGCAACAGTCCTTACGTGTGCTACTTGCCGCGGCCCTTATGACGCTGCCTCAAAAGATTGTCCTCGCCAGATAATGGAACGGGCGATACTCAACCAAATGACAAGAGAAAATTCCACACACAGAGAAGCTGCCGCTAAGGTGCAACGACGTCGTCGCCCTCGTCACAGACCTTCTAATAGTGTAGCGAGCATTCCCTATCGAAAAATATTATATAGACGCATATATGCCCCGTATGAATTAATATGTGTATAGTATTTGGTCATACGAGATGATATGTGTCCAATATGTGTCTCGTATAAGGCAATATGTCTCTCGTATGGCTGATATGTATCCCTCGTATCACTCGTATGGGCTGATTTGTGTCCCTCGTTTCCCTGGTATGGGTTCATATGTGTCCTTCGTATCCCTTGTGACGAAAGAAGAAGGCGCCGACCAAAAGAAAAGATGGGATGACGTTTCGGCTCCCCCACGAGAGCCTCGTTCACAATGAGGCATAACGTAGCTTCGTCCTTTATTTATACACGGCGCATGAGCGACCCCAGACACCTGGCGTAGATTGGGGGCAAGTTCCCGTCATTTCGATTGAGCGTGTGCGCTGTCATCGTAATAATCAGTGATTCCAGATAGAGCCATGACTTGCTGTCCCTTTCTTTTGCAATCACACGTGCCTCGGCCCAGTCTATATTGTGTGCGGCGGAGACCGAGTGCTCGGCAAGCGCATTTTGACCTGCGCGCCGGTTTCTGACGTCACTCTGGTGATCCCATATTCTTCGTTCAAAGTCACCCGACTCGCCGATATACACAGACGGGCAGTCCGCACAAGGTATCGAGTACACGACACCTGGGAAATTTTCTTTCTTTAGCTTGTCTTTGACGTCTTCGAGCTGGCACATGCGTGGTCTTAACTTCGTAAGACCGTAATATGCGCGACAAAGGTTCGCTGATGCCAGAAACATAGGGAATCGCGGCTCGTTTCTGGGTAGCGGGACTAGCTTGCAGCCTAGGACATTCCATTTGGCGCTGTACGGAGTCCATGACGTGTACAGGATAGCCACATGTGGACAAGTCACGCCGTACACGCACATCTTGAGCAATCTGGTCTTCTCCTCTGGAACACATTTCTTTTCGCCGGAGGAGCGATGACACCACAGAACGTTTCTGGCGATCAGGGAAACGGACTTAAAATGTAGGTACCGGCCGGTGTGCGCGGGGTTTCTGTAAATGGTGAAATTTAGACGTGAGGACTGTCTGGAAACGAGTATATCTAAAAATGGGAGGCGGCCGTTGATTTCCTCATCAACGGTGAACTCTATGCTAGGCTCCAAACAGTTGAGGTGAGTAGTAAAGTCATGCAATGCTCCTTTCTTCAGGATGCAAAAGCAGTCGTCTATGGATTTGTATGGGCTGGTATGTGTCCTTCGTGGGCCTGGTATGGGCAATATGTGTCCCTCGTATGTGCTGATACGTGTCTATCGTATCAGTTGTTTGAGCCGAAATATGGGTCTCGTATCACCCGAATGGGCCGATATGTGTTTTTCCATCATATCACTCATTTGAGCCAATATGCAGCTCTCGTATCACTCATATGGGTGAACTGCGTATCTCAGTCAGCTGATATTGTCACCGACTCAGAAACGACAAAGTTGGCAGTGGCGCGGCACGGAGCGCTCGCGCTAGGCCCACCGCCATTAAATCATTCCATTGCCATCTGTTATGTAGTACTGTCTTCACTTACTTGCCGTCTCGTAACATTTGGCGTGAGGTGCGGAGTTCATCCTCATCCCAGTCCTGGAGCATCGGCTTGCTGCGTGTGCAGTGGACGTCGGTCGTGTGTCCTGCCTGCACCGCCCGGTTGTGCCCCATCCCGCCAGACCAGAACCGACCATGCCGTTCACCCCAGCCCCATCCCCTGCCCCGACCAGAAGACACGACAACTTGACGACGCCGCCGCTACTCGAACCTATTACCCCACCGACCCTAGAAGCCGCCAACATATACGAACACAGGCCCTGCTCATGCCATTCGGTGTCCTCATGGACCTCGGCTGTCGGCTCAAGGTGACCTAGCTATGGCCGGAAAGCTTCCTGGACGAGCGCTCATCTGATCATCTGTTCATCTCTTTCATCGTGACGGGAAGCCCTGCATCTTCTTTTCTCTGTTCATCCGTCCTGTAACGCTCATCGTCGCGTTCTGCGTTTCATCTTCACTGCCGGTCTTTCAATACGCGCGACCGGGACGATCGCTCGGCAGCCCCGGGTAGTGTCACGAACTCGAAGACACCAAAGTGGGCAGTGGCGCGGCACGGAGCGCTCGCGCTAGGCCCACTGCCATTAAATCATTCCATCGTCATCTGTTATGTAGTACTGTCTACGCCTGCTTGCCGTCACGTAACAATATGTGTGCCTTTTATAATGCTCATATGAAATAAATGGATTACATTTCATCTTGTCTTTCACGCGGCGCACTTGACCTCATATTTAAAGAACACAGGGGATGTAAATAGGTCCCTCTAACGTGTTAAATCCCAAGTATAATACCATTCCACGCTGTATCAGATTAGCACATGTATGAACAAGCATATGGCATTCCAATACCGTCCTGTTTCAAAGCTACATCTCAGCTGAAGCACACATATTCGAAAAAAAAGTTTTAGAAAACCGTCACGAAAAGAGGTATAATTAATCCAAGAAAACCAACTTAAACATAATAGATAATGAGGCCAGAAAACATTGGTCCATGGGATAAATGACTCAAGTAGCTTCCAATAATAAGGAAGCGACTATACGGATGCAAACATTTCCCATACATATATCCCAAGCTTGAGAGGTGTGTTGAAAAATTTGCCTCATTGTCTATAGTATGCTAATTACTGAAAGTGAAAGATGTTATTATAAAAATAAAGCTTCAGATGTCTTTTTTCAGAGGTGTAATTCATTTTTTGGTATAGTCCCCCACTTACACTGATGCCCTTGCTTCATCGATTCACTATAGTTTACGTGCCCTGAGAGAACAATGAGGCTGATGGCCCCAACTGGGCACTAAAGGTCTTCAAATGTTTCTTCGTCTAAGGAATAGCCAGTAGCTACAAGGCACTAGGTCAGAACTATGGGTGGGTGAGGCAGGACATCCAGAAACTGCAGCTTATTCAACAAGGCGGTTTTGCCACCTAACTTGTTGTCATGCCAAGCATTGTCACGTTAAATGATGGATTTTTTACGACAAATTTCAAGCAAAAGTGCATGGTCCTTCAGCATCCTCATGTTCAAGAATGCCCGCAATAACCGTCTCCTCAATTTGACAATCATCACAAATACCTTCATCCACATGTCCCACGAGCTCAGATGTGAGCTGCAGCCAGCGGGCATCCACTGCGCTTCTCTTCTTTCACGCTCAACGCAGCTGGATCTTGCATGTACGTACAATTTGTACTCACCTTCTGACTGGAAACATAACATACACATTACCATAAATATGACTCATTCGACGGTTGATATTAATAAGGAGAACACCTTCTGCCATCCAAAATTTGGTTTCAAAAAACTGTTATAACCGTACACTGATGTATACTAACCTTTCTTTTGTAACTACTTCAATATCGGTGGTGACATGTGCAAAATGAAAACATGTAAAGTGGGAACATCAAACTTTCTTTTCATTGTAACGTCTTTTCCTTTCATGAGGCAATAAATGTGTTACAGACCATGGAGGTAAAAAATATACTGATCACCCCTCGTACAAACAGAATCTACCAATGCCATCTGTTTAATGAAACAACCCTACATAATACAAAAAACACTACATAATATATCATGGCATAAGAGTAATAGTTTTGTACAGAGACCACACGAACATCACATCAGCAAGTGACATACAATATTAGTTACATTTCTCCATGTTTAGTATATTCGAATACAACTCAAGAATGAAGTAGCAGATGCCTCTCAATGAACCAGGCGTTGTAATGAGCATAGAGAAGGAGGACACAACCACCAGTTTTCATGCGAGTTTTGATGATGAAGATGAGATGTGAGCCCGTTAACAGGCCAATGTTATCCATTAAACGTCTGCGTGTACAAGCCGAGCACATTGAGCACTGTCACATTGAGATTAGCAAAAATTACAATGACAATGTATCTGATGAGCTATTGTAGATGCCATGGTGGAGGGCTCCAGATTAATTTCAACCGCATATGCACTGACTAAGCATAGCAAATAGTCGTGTTTTCCGCTTCACCTCTATCAACATGTGGCTGCCCTCACCTGGATTTGACTCAGCTGCCTTGGGCATAGACCCCAATGGAGTGGATAAATGTCCATCCAAACAACTTTGACGTGACAACTAAGGAACTGAATGACAAAAAAAAAGTAAGGAAGTAATGACAAAAAGTGGGCCGTATATGCCCTCTTCACTGTGCGAACATGTCCACCCGTCCGAAAACAAACAAAAATAAAACGACATCTTGTGTCACCTGCTGAAGAAATAAACAACCTAAACACTAGTACACCTTCATTCACAGAAATGGAGCTACCTGTCACAAGGCAATGGGTGTGGTACACGCAGCAACCCAATTTATTTATTGTGCGCCATCTTATTGGCTCAGGTTGTCGTACCTTCCATGTAAACCACTTGCGAGGTGAATTATAGAGAAGCATTTGCCACTTCATTCTTGAGTTGTATTCAACTATAGCTAACAGAGCACACAAAAGAAAATACGTACTGCTTCTCAAAGGGACACTAAGGACATGTCCACGCAATTTCTCTTATTAGTAAAATTATGTTGTACTGCCCTTTTTAGCAATTTTGTTACTTCTTCAGCAGCAAAATATATATTTATTGTTGGAAAAACTGGATTTAAAAATGAGTTTTTTGTTCGCTGCATCATTCAAATTCATATCTAGACTGAGAAATGCTCTGTCATCCCTGCTAGGAAGTGAATGGTGGGAAACCAGTATTGGCACCATCACAATTTACTTGAGAAAAGGGCTGGTGGTGGTGATACCTGTACTAAATTTTTTAACCTTTACCAGCTTAAAAATTTTTCAAATAAATTAACCACTTCGTAATTGGAATGCAGAAGTCTGTTGATACATAGCAACTGGAATTTGTCTTCAGTGTTTGTAACCTAACACTGCACCTTTGGTGTTCACACACTGACAAAAAAAAGTTAGTGATGAGCTGTCATGAACTAAATTGGTTGGTCATGTAAAACAGAGTTTGCAAAGACAGTTTACACCAAAAATGCCTGGGTAAGGATAAGGACAGTTTTAAGATACATTTTAATGCAACACATATACAATTTATCCCAGGTTTGTGAGGGTTGTTCACTGGCATTTCAGTCAGCTGTGGGTTACAACAAATACGTTGGCCTGTGCACAATTAAGGTTTCTGTATTACAGTCCCATCGAAATGATATCAGTACGGCAGAATTATAGCCAGAACTCTGCAGCACATAATGTGCAGAAGAGAGGAAGTGGCCTGTGCACACATGTTACATATTGGCATGTTTTTTTAACTTTATGCTAACATAACGATCATTGTTCAACATAATTTCTCAGTACCTGCAAGTGTCAGAGGCATCAGTCACGATAACATGGAGAGCTAAATGAGTTAGTCGTTTCATTCTAAAAACGAACACCACGAAACAATGATGAACTTGCCTTTAAAGCCAAGTGCTATATTTCTGGTTAGGGCATTTTTCTAGCTTCTGTACTTTCATTTGTATTTTGCATGCCACCATTGCTACATGGGCATCGAATCTGTACATGCACAAAGCCAGCATCTGCCAGTGTCTCATGTATTTGAACAAGGTTTTTCTTAGCTATAAAAAGAAGGCCTTAAAACTGCGTTGGAGAGCTTTCATAACACAATTTTGGAGTATGTCAGCGACTACCTGTTTTTTTATGGACAGAAACAATGGGCAACCAGGGTTGCAACAAGTTCAAAATGCTGTGGAGAGTATGCTCACAACTCTCCTGGGATTAGTAATCCGTACAGAGTGGGCCTTGACAAGCTCACCCTGACTGCTGGCATTGCTAATGACCACTAAAGGATAGCCATAACTACCACAACTACAGAGTGCAACCAGAAGGCAGGGAAACGCAAAACACGAGCAGATGCCAAAACAAATTCCCACCATCTCCCATCTATTTCTTCAGGTTTGCACATTACCCCGGTAGTATCTGTGATTGAATGTTTCAGCGTGGCTATTTGCATATTCCAGCCTGTTTCATATTGGAGTGGCTTATCCGCTACCATGCAATCAACTACAAGTTCTAAGTAGCTCGCTGTGATATGCAGTAATTCTTTGTCCGTGAGAAGGCAAAGCGGTTCCCTGAGGTTCATTATCACAAAAAACAGCCTGTTTTCTTAAAAATGCACACTTTTGGTTGAGTTCTGCACACTTTGCAAGCTAGCTTCTAACTGTCTTTGCTGACCTGGAGGGGAGACATGCACACTTAGCAGTAAAAATAGCTTTGAACGAAGCTTGCATAATTTGGCGCTCACAACTTTCTGAAGAGGTAATCTGAGTGCGGCAGGCCTGACCGGTACCCGAGCAAGGCATCAAGCGCTGCCCCAATCAGCCCGTTAGCGACAACAAAGATCATTATAAAAACAACTGCCTCAGGCAATGTCGACGACGAGCCGGGCAGTGTTTCTAGCTTCATAAGTCTGGTACACATTGAGCAAGAAGCACTGCACTGTTAAACTGTGGCACAGCACCACCGTGCGGCCCACCAGCACCTCATCTTAGCCGTCGTCCGGGTCACCGCACTCATCACTTGGGTTCCGGTTACCAGATGTCGAAGACGGCATTTCAGCAGCCTCGCTCGACTTGAGTGACCGCTGCGCTGCTTTCGTTAGCCAATTACACCTTGCGACGCTTTGGATTCGTAGGTTGGCTGTTCTAGCTCAAGGCGACTTGATGTAAAGGGCTTTTTGGCCACTGCTGACACACCGACTGTAGAAGACACGCCTTGCATGCTTTGCAAAGCTGGATCAGCTGGATTGGCTGGATGCATGACTGGATAAATAGATGGATGGATGAACAAGGCCCAAGCCTTGAAATTGGACGGCGGCTCACGCCATCTAGCCCGCATCCACCGCAAGGCAGCGCTTTCAGATGAACCACTAGGAGACGACACACAATGTTTTTGTGACTGGCATTGTAACAAAAAGTATCCCTCGCTGAGAGTTCTTTTTGAGTTTATTTCCTTGATTTGTTTCACGAAAGCCTGTTATCAGTGATGCATCGAGGATCGTACTTGTACCAATACATAAATGCACAGCTGCAACATTCCAAATCTTTACTTCAAATCAGAGAAACAAGAAACCGCAGTCGTTATAACGTTCAGGCTATCCCTGTCGGCTAAAGCTATAGGGAAAACGGTTGAAGGTTTTGCCCGACAACAGAGCTACTATAAACGCCTTGCATGCGTCTGCGAAATTCGTGACATCATGTTCCAAAAGCAGAAGCACATTCAGAAGCCACTGGACGCATATTGCTTGCTGCACGTAGGGTCCCTAGAAATACTTGCTAGTATGCCGTTCGTGCGGAGCTCCTTATGGAACCGGTTGGCCGCGCCTCGGATGAATGCGCAGGGGGCGCTGCACACATTCGGAACGTCGTGCCTGCAGGGGCGGTCATGCCGTGGCTGCGGAAGCGATGCGCGCTGCTTCTTGGTCGCTAGCCCATAATTCTAGTATTTTTTTGCCAAATCCATGAACGCTGACTGGCGTGTGTGTTGGTGTGTGTGCTCATAAGGACGTGTCATCGCGTCATGTCTAGACAACGTGACAAGCGCCACATCTTGCCAGCTCAATGCGCCATGCATTGAGCATTTGTAGGAAAATGGTTTAACGCACCTTAGGGTCGGGTGCACGCTCAAACCGATACGAGAAGCTAGGAAAATGAACAGCCAGAGTGTTTAGCTTAAAGCCATGCCGAAGATCACCAGCATGCAGCTGAATCACAATTCTGTTGACAAAATGGGAGTTGCTCCAGCTTTCCGGCTTTTTGGTGATATGATTAGAGATCTTTTTATTTATCGCACCCAGTTGGGACGCTCTTATGACTTCGTGGAAGGCGCTGAATCTTTTGTAAAAAGAATGAATAAGCTTATCAGTATAATGACTGCACGTGTGCCAAAAGCTGCGTTATACCCGCAGTCACCAAACTTTTTTTAAACGTGTTCCTTGAACACCTCACAAAGTGGGAAATTCAGGCAAAGGCCACAATGCGATTTGATAATTCTGGCTTACTGTATCCGTCTGACCCCTTGAAGAACATTACTATCACCGTCTTGAAGACAACTTCACCACTTATTTTAGTCTGAATAAGTTGCACGAGAAGAGCATTGTTGACTTCGCTGATATTTTATAACATATACATTTTCCGCCTCTGGCCTGTGTGAAACATGGACGTGAAATTGTAGATGGCATAATCAATTTCTATATTCTGCTTCGCCTGCGCTTCTACGTGAAGTAAATTAATGTTGGGAGGGCTGCCAAGATAGAGCAGTCGAAGCTGTTAAAGATGAGAAGATGCCAGTATGTGGTGCAAACAAAAATGTGGGCTAGCCCCGGCACCTGCCATCGATACTGAAGCACCTGAGCTGGGGCAGCGCAAATAAAGGATAGCAGGCAGAATGCAGAGGTGAAATAAAGAGGTGAGGGGACAGGAAGAGAGGATAGGGGGAGAAGTAATATGTACAAAGTACACAAATAGTTTTTACATATTACTTCTCCCCCTATCCTCTCTTCCTGTCCCCTCACCTCTTTCATTTCATTTCTCCATTCTGCCTGCTATCCTTTATTTCCGTTGCCCCAGCTCAGGTGCTTCAGTATCGATGGCAGATGCCGGGACTAGCAAAAATCTTTTCCTTCCTTTTTACTATTATTTTAATAAACAACCACTACCACCACCACCAGCAGCCTGAGTGCAAAGTGATGGAAATAAATGTGTTTAACAATGATTTTATTTTGTGCTATACAATATACTGATCCTTGGGTATCTTTTCCCTGACATTACGTGTGGCCTACATAGCATGGGCTAATAATGCCATTTTACCAAGCACGGGATTCTAAGAACTGCTTAGAATGCATGCTTGTGTTCATTACTTCTGTAACTCAGTTGCCTAAGCACTAAGGAATGCGTTCCTGCAGTTCACCTAAAGCACATGATTTACAGGACTCAGGTTCTCATCTTACATGTTTTAATTGTGCGTGCATCTAGAAGTTTCCAGTGTTCAGTCTTTCTAGCTTCAGAGTCCGTAGAAGTTGAGATCGGATCAATAGCATGAATGAAAATGCCGCTGTCAATAGCGCTCTGTTGCGCGCACACACGGTCATGTGGTTTAGAATCTTCGGCAATGTTCTTGATGCAAGGATATTTTTATTTAAATTCCTCAGAAGACGGTATATGATACGGCATGGCAGCAGTATTGAGAAAGGAGAATAGGGTGTAAAAATAACTGGGCTCGTTTCGCCTTTGACTCTGGAGTACACGCACAAAATTTGTTCGCAAGAAAAAAAATCGTTTGCGTCGCTACGCCAATGACTGAACTGCGCATTTAAAAACCGCAGCTAAGCTTAAATAAAAAATTCATTGCAATCGCAAGCGTAAGTTACCTGAAAAGGCGCAGGCAATTCGTTTCGTGGGTCGAAACGCGCGCGTCTACCGCAGACGCCGTAGCTGGCATGGCACACCGGTAGGGAGCCTACATACATGCCGCCTGCCGCCTGGCTTAGGGTGGTGACATCTCTCCCAGTGTTGCCGAAAACGGCCGCTAAACATGACGGGCAGCCATGTTGTTCCCCTTGAAGAGAGCATCCCCGGCTTTCAGGGGCGTGGTCGCTGGGGCGATCTACAACATTAGTTTATATTCTAGTTTATCGGCGTTTCTTTCGAAGTTAGTACCAACAGATGACGCCGTTCCGACGACATAGAGCAGTTCTCAGCGACGGTGCATTACACTCCGAACGGGTCTCTCCTCTGCGCGCGTCATCGCGCCAAAAGGCAGCGCTTATCATTTACGTAAAAAGGGTTCCTCCTCACGATGAGCACTAACCGAGCTTAGGTGTTGGGCGTTCAGAATTTAATGTTATGACGGTAATCAAAAGATTACGCAGGCCCACTTTTTAATGCTTATCAATTACTTGGTTCATGCGCGGCCTGTACAGAATGTGGCCGTAGTGGCTGTGTAGCTTATGTCGGGCATAATCGCCGCAAGTGTTCTATCGTTGGATAGCTTATGTCGAGTATAATTGCACCGGACTAATTGTAGGTCTCAATTAATTACCGGTAATTATTTAATTGTAATGTAATTGAAATTTACGCTACATCACTAAGTCGCTGGATAGCTTATGTTGAGTACAATTGCACTGAACTAATCTTGTCTTACCGACCATAATTTGATAACCGTGATTAAAAATCAATCGTTATGCTCCATCATCAAGCTATATATCGTTGGATAGCTTATGTCGAGTATAATTCCACCGGTGTAATCGCAGGTCTTAATTACCATTATTATTTATTTGATTTAAAATTGAACCTAATGCTATAGCATCGTCATATATCGTTGAAAGGTCTCGATGAGTAGAATCGAAAATGTAACGGTAAACCGAGCTAACGCTGGTCTATGTAGGTTCAAAATAAAACCACGCAACAGAAGCAAAACAGTAGCACCTAATGCTTATGCATTCACAGCACGGGAAGAGACTTAAGTGCCCCAGTAGTTCTATTACCGACATCACAATGGCATTTGCGTGTGCAATGTACCATTAGTTTGTGCATTTTGCTCTTCTGTGAGCAATTACACATGCTCTACGCAATGAGCTATGCAACCCCATACTAGCACACTGTAGCTTCAGCAAAAGGTATAAACATACTTAAAAAAATTTAGGGAATCTTGAGGCTGATGTTAACAAATTAAGATCGAGTGTTGTAAGCGTCTTAGTTTTGTACAGATTGCCATTGAGTTAACATTAAAGCAGTGCTTCATTTCACATTGCCTACCATTTTTCCACGTGTGCTGAGAAACTAACTTACACAGGGTGTTCAGTAGGAGGCTCAAATGTTCAGAGTGTAACATGAGACTTGCTGGAATGGAATCAGAGAAAGAGGAGCAATACAAACAATGGGACAAGTGAGAAAACCTAAAATCAAGAAACCAAATGACATTTTCAGACGCCTTCGTGTAAACATTCAAGAAGCTTCTTTTATTGCCGACACACTTCTGGCAACTGTCAATTAAAGGGGAGGTGCTCATATTCTTTCTCAAGCAAACTGACAGAATATATAAGCATCCGCAGCCAGCTAAAGTGCATATGAAATTACATTCTTCCATTATCAGCATCTGTGAAACCAGTGAAATTTTTGTACACATATCAGTCACTCCTGTAAAACATATCTGGTGCGCACACTGATGGTGTAATTGCAAACAGGCTTATTATTTTTAAACATTGACCGAAGTAAAGCAGCTTCGTTGCTCAATGAACACTTCTACATAAAACAAAATATACTGATAGCCATGAACAAATTGCATGAGTGCAGTACAGAGGACACAATAAATGGGCTAACTTAGCAGGACTAGTAATGCAAACAACTCAAATGATAATGAGAAACACCACGGCAACTCTGTGGGAGCGTATGTTTTACAGCCCCTAAATAATGCAAGGCATGGTAGTGATGCTCCAGCCACAAAAATAAGACTGTTACGCACTTCACAAAAGACTTGAAACAGTGGTTTACACATTTGCATCTAGTTCCAACACTTGCTCCTAAAAACTTCACCTTTGATGAACACACTAGTGGCACGCACTGTAAATCAGTTTGCTATTTCCAAATGCTGACTGAAGCAAAGCAGCTTCATTGGTTAGTGCACACAATCTGCAAGCAACAGCTTGCTACAGAGAGGTGACATAAAAATATGCTGAAAGACGTGAACAATTTACAGGCGAGCAAAGTACACACGACATACACAGTGAAAGTGTCAGAGTGCTATATTCGGGTACAACCCAAGGAAGTAGTGGCAGATGCCCCCCGACCGTTTCCCTCCAGCCAATAGCAGTGACCGATTTTCATGACAACGCGGTCAATCCGATTAAGCCACGGTTAACTGCCGTTCATCTGCCACTCCCAGCGATGCAACTTCCCAGCATTAAACATGGTGTCATGAAAATCGGTTGGCGCCATTGGCTGGATGGAATTCTTTAAGGACATCTCCCCTATTTTCTTGAGTTGTGTCAAACTATAGAAAAACAACGAAAGCAAGGCCAAATCATTAACTAGCTGACTGCAAGCATCTAAGCATATGATGTTACCATCCTTCTCAGAGTTCAGACCAGGTTTGTTGCGGCACATGTTTTGCTAGACATTCCATCCACCCTCTGTGCATGCTGCTGTCGTAGATGGATCCTCAGTCTTGTCCTCACATATTTTGTCAGGAGGACCTTCCCTGCCTGAGCATGATGTGTTTCACAGCAACCGAAGTTCAACTTGACAGCCTTGCACAGGGCATTCAGAATGCTAGCAAATGGGGTTTTGAGCACCATGATTTCCTTCATATCTGCAAAAGTCTTAAACTGCTCCTCACATTCTATAAGGACATTATTCACTGCTTGCGTTGGATAAATGAGGTTCTCAGAATTTTTCACGTACTCTTTAAGCTTAATAAGATTGCTATACTGATTTGTAGCATCTCCAACAAGGGCATTTTTGCAGTCACTACAGTTACCAATGGACTTCATGACAGACTTGACCAGGAATCCTCCTAGATAAGCAAGAATGTCACATTCTGCTTCTGTGAGAGCACACACAAACAGGTTTTCTAGCTCTTCAGGCTCTTGGTTTTGTCCTTCATGTCTCTGGATAGTTGGGTCAAGGAGGTCAGCTAGATGCAAGCTGTCATCAACCTCGTAGGTAGAATTTGTAGGTGTGTGCATGAACTGTCCAACACAAATCAGCTTCAGTGCACACTTAACGTCGTATGCACTAGGGACCGGCTTCTTGAGTCTCAACACAGAAAATATGTTTTCGAGACAATCTTGTACGAGCCGGCCAAGAAGCACATACTTGTAGCTTTGGTTGTCCAAGAGGTCTTGCGACAGGCTGAGAGCAACAGTGGTCGATGCCAGAAGGCCAGCTTGTGAAGGCTTCCAATGTGCCGTTGCTCCCATTTTCATTTGACGGAAAGTGCTGCACGTCAGTTCCAAAAGCGCAGTGGCCTCTTTATGCTTTGAAGGATCTATATCGCTCAGAGCAACAACCGGATGTCTGGCCGACATAAGGGTGTACCACCTGCTCACGAGGTTAAAAAACCACGCTGTAGCCTCTGCTTCGGGGGGCAAAATTTTTTGTTGGATTAAATATCGGATAGCAGCAGGAGCCTCACGGAACAATTGCACAGCAATGTTCACTTTCATGGTAGTGAAATGTCCACTGCTGATGTGGATTTCCGACAGCCTATTTGCAATCTTCAGCTCACTTTGACAGTCGTACTTCAACACTGCTTCAACATGCTCCACCTTGACAGTGCCAGAAGGAAGACTTTGTTCCTTAACAGTTTCTTCACCCAGAGTGAATTCTCCACTCGGAGTAGTTGGGCACGGATGTTCTTCAAGACGTGGGCGGGGTCAGCCATAAAGAATAGTTGCCTGCCACGGAGGTGCGGGTGCGGAATACAGCAGACAGTCTGTGAGTTTCTGTGGTTGGACAAGCCAAGCAGGCGCCAAACTGCACGGTTGGCAGCTCCCATGTCACTTGTGACAACAAGCACTCTAAGCGAGATTTGAAAACAAAGCTCAATCAAGTGGAACACAATGTCCTTCAAAATAGAGCCATCTATCGACCTTCCAGTGAAGTGATAGGCGATAACCTGTTTCCATCTCGTGTTCACGCCACCAACCATGAACACAAGAGCATGGTTGGCAACATCTGTAGCGGACTCCGGCAATGTAGTGCTCCCAAAAAAGCAATCAAGCGAGCGATCGTGGTCAAATCCTTGGGAGATTTCCATCTCATCCATGAAGAGCACACAGTCTTTTTCTATGTCTTGCATTGTGGCTACTTTGGATTTCAGGACATTAAAAACTTCATGAAGAACTCCAGGCAAAAATTTAATATTTTGAAGCCTTCGTATTAATGTCCTATTGCATGGCAGTGGATATGATAATGATCTTAATAATTCATAGCCTGCTGTTCCACATGCGTGCTTTATTTGAAGGGCCTCTCGAATAGTCTTCTCAGACCACTTAAGGCTCTTCGTAGTTTTCACCGTCAAAGCCCTTCTCTGGTCGTGTTTGAGGAACGGTAATTGTTCCAAGGTTATCATTTTTTGTTGTGGCGACTGTGACTTCTTTACAAGACTGCGCAGTTTTCCCTTTGTTTGCTCGTGAAGCCTCTGTAGGTTTCTGTACTTTTGGGCCAAGTCCTTATTTCTCTTTCTCAGCTCAGCATTCTGTCTTTGAAGAGACAAGTCAGTTGAAGCCGTACTTGAACCAAGTGTGAATGCAGCTTGAGGTATTTCTTTACTTGATCGCTCATTACTATGCTGTGACCTTTCAGCGCTTAAGGATTCGGCCTCCATGGGTGAAGCTGCGGGCAGAGGAAGTCGACTTGCATCAGTGGAATCTTCCCCACTGGCTTTATCTGTTCTCAGAAAGGAATGGGCAACGCTGTCTGCATAGATAACAGTGTCGACAGCTTTGGGCGGCAGCAAGGTGGTTGTTAAAGGTAGATCATACCCTGGTACCTGAGCACATTGTAGTGGACTGACAGTGTCCTGGGAACTCATGCTGTCACTCACAGCCGAGTCTTGTGTTTGTTCGGCTGTTGATGCGAAGACAGGCTCTAGAGCAGGACTACCACATGGTTCATTTCCGGTGGGGTCAAGTACTGGGCTTTGCGTTGGCGTGGCCGGACGAAAGCAAGACCGCTTCTTCGGAGGCTTCCGGTGTTTCGGGATGGCTGAAATAAAAAATTCAGTCAATAGGGTAGCACTACACTCAAGAACTGCAGAAATTCTGCATTTACAGAAGAGCAACCTAGTACCTGCATAAAACTTCCAAATAAACTTCAGGAGTAGTAATATCAGTTGGGTTTTAAGATCCAAAAGCTGTACTGGGGGGCTTTAGATTTCTTACCGCCAGTGCATATTTAACAGCGTCGGAAAGCATGCTACAACTGGCAGTGATTCAGTCGTGCAAAATTGTGCTCAACAGCAGGTTGTGTTAGCAGCTGAGGTACCATTGATGCAACTAGAATTACTAATCGTCCTGAATTTTGCCATTTTAGCTTCTGTGCCAGGTGACATAGAACAAATGAGACAGCACAGTATGCAGTCTGCTTTAGGATATTTGTTTGATTCTAGACGCCCCCTTTCTCGCAGGCGTCGGGTGAATTATAAAGAAAAAACGATGCTATACAAAGTATAAACACACTATAGGTGGCCTTGTGCTCTTTGAATACAAGGCTATATCTGTGTGTTACGTTTTGGATCTTAGTATCATATATATGAGTGCATTCAATGTGTAGAGAAGATAAACAGTAGTCCCTTAGGGAAGCAGTGGGTGTTCAAGAAAAGCAAATATAGTAGGGGTAGGCAGAGAGTTAGGTGGCAAAAGTTTTGTTTAGTGCCATACTTTATACCTTTATGGCTTACACGGAAGATTTCAATTGTCATTCATTCATTTTTTTTTCAATCTACAGTGAAAAATGAGCAAGAGGTAATGCAGAAGCCGTTAAAACACGGCTTAAGGTGATTTTATGTTTGAAGGTGCTGTTCGAATGCATGATCCTACAATAACGTGCAATATACATATTTTTTTATGCCCGCGATTTAGTTTTACAAGAAATGAATTGCATGGATCCCAACAAATTTCTAGCTAGGGATCTAGATGCTGATGCAAACATGCGCTGTAGGAATGCTTGGATATAAAAGCCATATCAATAGACCAAGAAGTTTGTGTGGATAATGTGGCCACAGATGGCACAGGAACCGGTTAAAGGGAAGTCAGTAGGATAGGCTTCGTCCTGCTATGGACCTTGAAATGCTGATGGTGAGGAACCTTTCTTTGCAGCCTTCTAAAAGCAGATGAGCGCACATTTTTGAGCTTGCACAAAGCAACCACAGCACTACCGTATACGTGTAGACAAATTTCTTTGCAAACATTTCATATGAATGAGGCAGAGTTGTATTTAAGAGATGGATCAAAATTAGAAGCTTACCTCGATAAGTAAAAAGTGTGGGAACCGCATCTGGCCTTAGCTTCTTTAAGCCATCCTGTCTGTTTTGCTCGAAACTTGTTTCTTCAAAATGTGCCTGAAATGAATGGCAGCAAGTACTTCATAAGCATCAAGAAGTATATTCATACCTGCACATAACTGTGACAAATGCTGCAAACCGGAACATGACTAGCGTTACAACTACAGAGCTGTTTCTACCTGCTGTAATGTTTTCACATGCTGTCTTTTACCAGGCTATAGTGCCAAGCTAAAAAAAACTGGATAAGGGCTTCCTAAAGGCTTCATATGCATGCCAGTAACCGGGCATATACAAAATGTGTTCTTTTAGTCTGACCTTGGGTTTCCAATCTTTTTCTACCGAATAGCGTCGTACAGCAGAACGGTGCCTAGATAACCAGACCTGACTGAAAATAAGTTCCTCCGACCACAGCGCTCACGAAACAGCGAACGCGTACAATGTCAGAGAGATGTAGAAATTTATTTTCACTACCTCAGTCATGTTCTCTGACATGAGTTTTGGCGCATGTATTACAGCGCAAACAAGGAAGCGGGCGCCAATATATCGTGAGTGCACTCGCGTGAGAATTACAGTCAGCGAGGGCGAATGCGAACCGTTGCTTCTCGCCCTTGGTGCTCGAGACACGCCGCCAGCGCATCTAAAAACTAACGAGAAGATTGCACCCACGCCCGCAATGCGTAGCCTGTTATCAAACCCACGCCGCGCACGCCGTTCGAGGCGGCCGTGGTTTAATTATTGTAAACGTGAAGCACAGTACACCAAATATAACAAGCGAGCAGGTAACAAAAGAGAAAAAGGTACGGTACTCACAGAACATATGCCAGAAGCAGCAGTGGGTTCCCAGCAGTCTCGCTTTACTTGTGCCAGCCAACGTTTTCTTCGGTTGGAGTCAGCCGGGAAACGAAACATCCGTGTGCCCTTCCTGCAGTGGTTCGAGCACTGCGGAACGCAACACCCGGGCATTGCTGCTGCGTAAGCTTCCTGGCGCACTTAGTGCAACAACCGACAACATATGACTGTCCCACTCAACGATGAACGGCGATGAAGACGCAACTGCTGCAGCAGCTAATGCGCGCCTATGCACGGCGGGGAACAAGATGGCGCGGCGTCTTCCCGTAACCATGACAACACACGCGCTGGCAACATGGGTCTTAGCGGGAGGCGGCATGTGCTGTGTCAAAGGAAGTCACCACCCTAAGCCGGGAGGGGGCGCGACATGTAGGCTCCCTACACACCGGTTGCTCGCAGCGCCACCGCGGCGGTCATTCATCAGCAGCCCCCGCCGCAGCCGGCGGACGGCAGACTAGCAAGTATTTCTAGGGACCCTGCTGCACGTGAATACCATTCCCGCTTACTTGTCCAGGCCCGTGAAAACAAAGAGGCGATTGGAAATCAGTCCTGCTTTTAATCTGCTAAAATTAAAAAAACTGCAGAGAAGCCACGCCGAAAGAAATGAATGCAGACTTGAATTATATATATAAGAAACGCAGCTTTCCGTGAAAATTCGTAGAGCTGCAGTGAGAGACGATTTCAGCAGGCAGCATCGATTTTGCGCGTGCGGTTTTTCCTCGAAACTGTACACGTGCGAGTCTGTTCCTTCTAGTCCAAGTATTATATTAGCATGTCGCATGTACCTATCGTTCTCATGGTTGCTGCGCACGTCCAACGATCGTACTTCGCGATTTCTCAATTACCTTAATTAATTGTCTGTTTAGACTCAGAGGGGACTTTCATGAACCTCGTTCACTGTGTTTGTGTTTTTTTTCTTGCAGAAATGAAGGGTTTAATAGAGATATGTCAATAAAAGAATTCCATAAAGTTCCTATAGAGCGACGAAAGCTATATATCCGGAAAAAAATTACAATCCGATACACTGCGAACTGCCTTCAAAGATCTTTCCTGACCGAATGCTTCGTCGGATCGAAAATCTCTCAGAACACCTCGGATGTTTCAAATTTGTTTACCAATAGACATCGGCTTTGCGACCAACAAACATTTTTCTAGAGGGGGCAGCGCCCTTTCCCCCCCGGTCTCTATTTGTTTCTACTTGGATCATATTTCTAAAAACTGAAACACATTAGTTCTAGGACTCTTTTAATTCAAAGCACACTGGGGCTGCATGAGCTGCTTGGCTTAGTAGCCAGTTGTAAAGCATTTCCTATAAGAGTAACCTAAACCATGCAGTCATGTCCCTACAGAATTCGATCGACTATATGTCGACCTGACCATGTACATGATCATGATTAGCAGAATTTATACAAACTATGCACGGACTTTTTTAATGGAATTGACCACTACTCGTGCGTACAGCATCCCACCTATAAATCGAGCTCCTCATTTCAATTAATTTTATATTGCCATGATTCTTTGTGACGTTTGTTCGTTCACAGTCACAACCGCCGGCACGCGGCTTTATCATTTTGTTATGCAATGCGAGATGCGACCACACTTATATATCCATTGATCCTGGCCGCTTGCAAATGATTCCACATTTTTCCAGATTCTTCCAGCTTTTCGTTCGTTATCTCGAAGGTTCCTTGCCAGCTTTGAATTTAGCACGACCAAGAACTGCATGACATTCAGGTCTATGACCGTCGAGTACGTTTAATTGAGCCTATCGCCGCCGCCGAGTAATTCAGTTCTTAGTGGGCGTGAGTCATTACCTTAAACAGATAATTTTGGAAGCCTTTTCGTTCTCTTCCTGACAGCTGGAGTGTCGTCACCGCAACGTGATACTTTGCATCAAGCTTTGAACATTGAAAAAATATATAAAATTTAATATGGAAATGAGCATTAATTAAATAAAAAACACAATAAGCTCGAAGTCCTGCCCTCCCTCTAAAAAAAGGTTCCGGAGTCCCTGGCTTTACTAATTGTCTCGAGCATAGTCCAAACCTTCACCCGCTGCCATTATGACCCGGACGCGACAGCGGTGTGCATGCGCACACTGCGAAACTATACTTATAGAAGTCCTCGATCACCTCGATCGAGAGCGCGGTTGTGCTACCCAGTTCCGTGTTCTAGCGCACACTAGCAGTTTATTTTTAGAGCCTCCTCCTACCTTGGACTCTTCTGTTTACTTAACATATATTCTTTCGGTGCATCAGTTCACCTATTTAGCAATCTATATTTCCCCCTCTGCTCGTCCTAAGTCGCTGATTTCAGGTCAGTTGCAACACAGTACTTATGATATATACCACGCACCGTGCCAGAAAATACATTTTTTGCAGCAATTACAGATTTTTCAAGCACTTGCAGCATTTAGGGGCGTTCTAAGAGAAGTGTTTATTTTATCGTAGATAACACAAAAGTCGCTATTTACAGCTCAGAGAAAAGGGAAGGACCCAGCGTTGTTTATGATCAAGAGCCGCGCATCAGGAGCTTTTATATTTCGAAACCGAAACTGAAAATGTTCTAGCGTCGTCTGACGGCTAGGCCCAGGCTTTATAGGTGCTTCGTGTTTGTCGTAAGCCACACAAAACTTTCTGCTTAAAGCACTAAGTAAAAAGCGCACAGCACAATAAGGCACCGCGCACCACTATATGTAGCTTCAAGCTTTGAAACCGAAACCGAAGGTGATTTGTCACATAGCGACTACTTTGTGTAATGCAGTGGCGGTCAAAAATCGCAGGACACTTCAGACATCTAGGTTACAGCGGTACCATAAAGCTTATAGATGATAGAGCCCATAGAGTTACACTAAGCCACCCTATTCACACTCCATGGGCAGTCACAGGTGCAAGAGCGATTTGACGGGCTAGTTGGTTCTGCAGTTGGTTCTGCTCATGTTGGACCATCGCTCTGTGGCACGGCTTGGCAAGGCGCCCATAACTATTTTCCCTTCAACGTAGTATTAGTAACTTTTAAAATATAAGTATTTCATGGTGTGCAGAGCCCCGCGTCGTCTGCTACTACATGCGGTCAATCAGCAGTCAACTGGATGGTCGGATGCGCTGCACGAGGAGGCTGCGACATGAAGCGGTATAGAGATCACGGTCGGAGACGCAAGTTCTGCTGCCGCGAATAAACAGACGAAATTGAACGAATGAAACGTATTTATTATTCTAGTTTGTAACGAAGAGGTCATGATCATCATCGTATGCAGCGCCCTGTGCGGTCCGCGTCGCCAAGCCAATCCAAGTCGGCGGTCGTTTGCGTCCAACGTTTGCGTCATAACTCAGCACTGTGTCGGCGTGTCTGTTTGTTACAGTTATTGGATTGTGTGTTTTGCAGCCACATGTGACACTTCCACTATGAGTTGTCAACAGCGAGCTGTGCGTACGTGAAATACTTCGACCGACGGTGCAAAAGCTATCGTACACGTCTCTATGTCGTCATTGCACTACACCTTTCCATGATGCCTCACCGACTGGCGTTAGCGACCTGGCGAAAAAAAGGACGTCTACTGGCGCGGCGGAAAAGATGAGAAGGCATTCTATTCCGCCCAAGTAATGGAGCTTAGAGGTGAGTTTTGCAGTCACTTCGCTACGTTTTCAGATTTCAGAAGTGCGAAACGTGTGATGCGTGTACAGTCAAGCCTAACGCTTTTAACAAAGCTTGGTGGCGTTTTGCATAAATTCGATGCACATTTTTTTTACTGTTGCGAGCACTTACAGAACGCTTACGATACCACTTCCTTTGTGCTTGCGATCCGTGCTCGCAGCAGCCCAGCGCACGCTTTCCAAAGAAGGGAAAAACTGCGTGGTCGCGTTGTAGCAGGTCTCGACGTAAGCGTTACTCTGAGCAAAATAATATTTCGTGATTTTTTTCATGAATTCAAGTAATTGCATGAGGCAAGGAGCAACCGGCTGTTTTTATATCTGCTAATTTTTCACATCATATACTTTTTGGAATGCAATGAACGCGACATGCTAACTGATCCGTTTTCATAGCTTGCCGTCTGTTTGCTGTCGCTTTCATTATTTTATCTCTCATTTCTTGTGTCCCAGTAACAAAAACGGAGCTTATTCAGAGGATGTCGAAGAGAAAAATCACGGCGGTGGACTTTGAAAAGTCTGAGCCAGCAACAACAGTTGCACAGATAAATGTATGTACTGAGCAAAGTTTTACTGCGGATGTCTCTACTAGTGCCACTCGCACGCGTACCAGTCGTAATAGGTACATTACATAGCAGCATACTTCAGAGCCAGACAGGTGTCTCTCTCTGCGTGTGTCTAAAATATTTATGGTTGCGGGAAGCAGCCAGGCTCCCTTCAGCAACAGAGAGCCTTGTAGCGGATCTTTGAATTGTAGTATAGATATATTGCTTAAATGCTACAATTGTGAAAGATTGCGTAGGACACTAGAGAACCGCATGTGGAATGCAAGCATCGTGCTGTTTTTTGTTCTCTCATGTATTGTGTGCTTGTTGTCAGGTCAAAGTTTCATTTTTCGTGTTGCCTCCTCGCATTGTTGTCTCAAATATTTATGGTTTTGGTGAGCAGCCGGGCTGTCTTCAGGAATAGAGAGCCTTGTAGCGAGCCCACCGATACGGCGTTGCAGGACAGCGCACTTCTCTCATTGCAGCACGTTGTCTTAGCTTCGGCTTGCAACTCGGTGGCCTGTTTTCTCAGTGCCATGATGCTGGTTAAATATATGTATTGCTGGAAATTTATAAGCACTGCTATTTCAGTTATGCGGCTTACCAAAGCGAATCGGACCACGTGAGACGCGGATAGAGCCTCTGATAATTATTATTCACGAGGGGTATTTAACGTGCACGCATATTGCACAGCCCTTAGGCATACTTGCATTTCATCATCCATTCAAATGAGGTACCCACGCGCCGATCCGCAACCTCAGTTTCGCTGACTGCTGGCTTCGCTCTTTTATATTATCGGGGATCAGAGCGGATCCAGAAAAAGCGACCAGCGTGGCAGGCTATTACAACGCACTATGAATAAGGTGCAGAGAGTGATCGCTTGAGCTTCCAAACGCATTGTCGCACAACCTGCTTAATGCTGGAATCAATGACATCCATAAATCAAAAATTTTGTGATGAGTTAAACGTATTCTGATTTCTTTCAAACTTATTACAACTGTTGATGATGATAATCAGTTCATTAATAAAATTCGATGTAGAGCGGTGCAGTATGCGAACGCTTTCATGCGAGGCTTATTATGAGAGAACTGTGGCCAAGAAGAATGACATTGATTTCACCGTTCTGCACAAAGATTAGCAGCTGCTTGTTACGTCTCGCCTACGACGCGCGGTATAGCCGGCGCGGATGCAACGGACGCCGCGGCTTCGTTCATCGCGGCCGCAACGCCTCCCGCCAAGCGCGTCCAGGCAGGTTTCAGTGCCACGTGTCGTCGTGCGTGCGTGTGTGTGTGTGTGTGCATGTTGGTGCCCACGCTTGTCAAAGCGCGGCAGCCGGGGAGAGGAGCTCCCCAACTGGGAGGCGAGGAGGTCTGACCGGCGCCGGCCCGGCGGACGCGCCCGTCACGTCTGGACATGTCCGTGCGTCGCCGTCTTGTGCGACTCATCCCAAGCCGTTCCTTCTTGCCCTCGTCTCCGAGGGTATAAAAAGACAGCTGCGCCGGACGCCAAGGAGAGACTTCGATTTCGCCCTTCGAGTAACGTGGTCGCCCTGACCGGCTGCTCTTTTGAGATGCCAGAATAAACAAGTTGTTCTGTTGCCAGTCGACTCATCCTTTGCCGGCACCTTCGGATGTTTCCAGCTTTGCCCCAGGCCGCCAGGCCAACGCTACCCTTGGGGCTTGCAACCCTTTTGCAACAACTGGTTGCCAGCGGTGGGATCCCGACAACGGAGGCCAGCAGCGAAGATATGCGGTCAACTGTATGCTGAGCAGCACAACGACCATCCGGGAGCAGTGCAACGAGCCCTGTGTGATGACTGGTTGCCTGCAGCGGAACGACTGCGCTGAATTCGTGGCTGCGAGGTTTGGTGAGTGCGGGACTTTCTTCTTCTGAGTTTTGCCAGGCTTTTGTTAGTGTCAGAAACAGAGCTGGTAATTGTGTTGTCGTTGCTGCCGGGTTAGTTTGCGGCAAGACAATAGTAGGCAGTAGAGAAAGCAGCGTTCGGAGCAGCCATGGATTTGAAGTCGTTGCGCAAACCGAAATTGCTGGAGCTTGCAATAGAGTTGGGTCTGGATGTCTCAGACAAACTCAGAAAACCAGAACTGCTAAGGGCTATTCTTGAGTTGGAGGCTGAGGATGACGAGCTGTCGGAATGCCTTGAGACCATTGAGGAGAGGGAGCAAAAAGAGAAAGATGAGCGCGAACGTAAAGAACAAAAAGAGAAAGACGAGCGCGAACGTAAACAACAAAAAGAGAAAGAGGAGCGCGAACGTAAAGAGCAAAAAGAGAAAGAAGAGCGCGACCACGCTTTAGAAATGAAGCGTCTCGAGGTAGAGATGGAACGCGCTCGTAATGGAAGTCAGGCACACGGTGCAGGAGAACGGGTATCGTTCAAAATGACTGACCTGATGCGGCCGTTTAAGCTTGGAGAGGACATTGGTTTGTTCCTGGTTAACTTTGAGCGAACGTGCGAGAAGCAGGGGTTCTCTCGGGAAACGTGGCCACAGCGCTTGCTCACTTTGTTACCCGGCGAGGCGGCCGACGTAGTCGCTCGCTTGAAGAGAGAGGAGGCAGAGGATTTCGACCAAGTGAAATCGAGTCTGCTAAAAAAGTACAGGCTGTCAGCGGAGGCGTTCCGTCGGAAGTTTCGGGAAAATGAAAAAGGCAGAAATGATTCATATACAGAGTTTGCCTACAGGCTTATGTCAAACATGCAGGAGTGGCTCAAAGAAGAGAAAGCGTTTGGTGACCACGAGAAAATTCTGCAGTGTTTCGGGCTGGAACAGTTTTATAGTCGGTTACCTGAGAACGTGCGGTACTGGGTCTTGGATAGGCCAGACGTTAGTACAGTGGCTAAAGCCGCCGAGCTAGCCGATGAGTTTGTGACGCGTCGGGCTCGCGGAGCTAAGGACGGTCAAAAGGGTGAATTTGGCTCCAAGTCTGAGAGGCCGAAGTTCACACCCATGAGAGCAAGAGGGGACACGCGTAGTGCGGATGCGAGTGAAAGCAGTCCGACCGAACGTAAGGAGACGGCGGCAGCCGAAGCCGAACGCAGAAAGCGGTTCGAGGCGAGGCAAGCGCGCGTGTGTTATACGTGCCAGAAACCGGGTCACTTTTCGGCGCAGTGTCCAGAAACAAAAACAAAAGTCGTGTTTTTTCATTATGCAGCACTGACGAGAACATGAAGCTTCTCGAGCCTTACATGCGAGACTTCCTCGTGAACGGGAAAAAGTGCCGAGTGCTTCGTGATTCCGCAGCTACAATGGATGTAGTTCACCCCTCTTACGTAGAACCCGATATGTTCACGGGCGAGTGCGCATGGATCAAGCAAGCCGTGGAAGCTCACAGCGTGTGTCTGCCCGTAGCAAAAGTGCTTATTGAAGGACCTTTCGGAGCAATTGAGACGGAGGCCGCAGTGTCATCTATGCTGCCCCCCCCCCCCCAGTACCCGTACCTATTTTCGAACAGGTCCGATCACCTCCTGCGCGAGAAGGGGCTTTTGTTTGGTGAGGCTAGCGTTCAGGCCTTAACCTGATCGAGAGTTCGGGAGCTCGCTGCAAAGGCGGTAGTTGCGGGGCCGACGTTGTCGAACAATGAGAAAGGGTCGGAGGCCCAGCAAGCTGATATTCAGAGCACGTCCGAACTGAATAAAATTGAGCCTGTAGCGCTGAAGGCACCAGGTACTGGAGAGGAAACGCCCGACACGGGAACGTTAGAAGAGCTATCTGCAGATTTGCTCATCGCGCCTACGTCCGATGGACTTAATAGGTTGCTAAAAGTCAGCCGGTTGGCTTTGATAGCCGAGCAAAAAAAGGATGGCAGCCTAGAAAACATGCGCTGCAATGTCAAAGAAGGTATCGCCAAGAAAAATGCTCGTTTTGTGGAAAGAAGTGGGGTCCTGTACCGGAAGTATCTAGACCGCAGAGGAGTCGAGTTCGATCAGCTGATCGTGCCTCAATGCTACCGTCAGGATCTGTTGCGCTTGTCGCATGGCGGTTCGTGGTCCGGACACCTAGGAGTTAAGAAGACTAAGGACCGTCTCTTGCAAGAGTACTATTGGCCAGGGTGTTTTCGTGACGTAGAACACTTTGTGAGGACATGTGACACCTGTCAGCGGGTTGGCAAACCAGGGGACAAATCGAGGGCACCGTTGAAGTTGGTACCTATCATTACGGAGCCTTTTAGACGGCTCGTTATTGATACAGTGGGACCTCTGCCGGTAACAGCCACGGGGTACAGACACATTTTGACTGTGATCTGCCCAGCGACAAAGTTCCCTGAAGCAGTGCCTCTTAAAGAACTCAGCTCAGTTGAGATAGTCAATGCACTACTGTCCATATTTGCGCGAGTTGGTTTTCCTGCGGAAATCCAGTCAGATCAGGGCACAGTGTTTACTAGCGCTTTGACGACAGCCTTTCTCGAAAGGTGTGGGGTAAAGCTGTTACACAGCTCAGTGTACCACCCACAGTTGAATTCCGTTGAGAAGCTCCACTCCGTCATGAAGCGCGTGTTGAGAGCATTGTGTTTTGAGCAACAAAGTGATTGGGAGCTGTGTCTGCCTGGGGTGATGTTTGCATTAAGGACCGCGCCGCATGCGGCTACGGGGTTTTCGCCAGCTGAGCTGGTGTACGGTCGCTCGCTGCGGTCTCCGCTTCGCATGCTTCGAGACTCGTGGGAAGGCAGGGGCGACGACCCAGTCGTGGTCGAGTACGTGCTTAGTCTCCTCGAACGCTTAAGAAGGGCACAGGAGTTGTCAGGTGAAGCAATGGCAAAGGCCCAGCAGAGGGCCAAGGTTTATTATGATCGGACAGCCAGGGCCCGTCGTTTTGAGGTGGGCGATGAGGTAATGGTATTGCGGACATCGCTAAAAAACAAACTCGACGTGCAGTGGGAGGGCCCAGCACGGATTGTTAAAAAACTGTCGGATGTTAACTACGTGGTGAGTCTGCCAGGAAAGCGGAAAGCACAGCAAGTTTACCACTGTAATCTGCTCAAACCCTATAGACAACGGGAAGCAGTGGTGTGTATGATGGTAAACGCTCCCGAAGAGCTTCCGGTCGAGCTTCCGGGACTAGGCTCAGTGACGAACAGGGAAGACACTGATCAGGTCATTAGTGACTTACTCAGTAACGCACAGCTGTCGCCTGAGCAGAAAACCGAACTACACCAACTCTTACAAGAGTTTCAAGGTCAGTTCTCTGAGAGGCCTGGTAGGACTTCTGTCCTTACTCATGATATAGAACTTACCTCCCCAGAGCCAGTACGATCCAAGGCATACCGGGTGTCACCCCGCCAGCGCGATATTATGGAGGCTGAGGTAAAGAAAATGCTACAGCTTGGTGTTATTGAGGCGGGTGAGAGTGATTATACCTCCCCTTTGATTTTAGTTGAGGTACCGGGCAAGGAACCTCGTCCTTGCGTCGCCTACCGCAGGCTTAATTCTATCACTAAGGATCAAATTTATCCGATCCCTAACATCGAGGAGCGCCTTGAGAAAGTTAGTAGCGCTCAGTTTATTTCCACCCTAGATCTTGTCAGGGGTTATTGGCAGGTTCCACTTACAGAAGAGGCTAGTAGGTATGCGGCGTTCATTTCACCAATGGGAACATTCCGTCCTAAAGTTTTGAGTTTTGGTTTGAAGAACGCGCCATACTGCTTTTCAAGCCTCATGGACAAAGTGTTGCGGGGACAGGAAGAATTTGCTTTACCGTATTTAGACGACGTAGCGATATTCTCCGCATCCTGGTCTGAGCATATGGCACACTTGCGGGCAGTGCTAACCCGCCTGCGCGAAGCGGACTTGACAGTCAAGGCTCCCAAGTGCCAATTAGCACAGGCCGAGGTTGTCTACCTCGGTCACGTGATTGGACAGGGTCGTCGCCGCCCCTCTGAAATAAAGGTGGCCGCTGTGCGAGACTTCCCGCAACCGCGCACGAAGACCGATATTCGGTCGTTCTTAGGTGTCGCCGGCTACTATCAGAGGTACATCCCCAGGTACTCCGATATCGCGGCTCCCCTGACGGATGCTCTAAGAAAACCAGAGCCCCAAACAGTCGTCTGGAGCGAGACAAAGGAAAGAGCTTTTAGCGCCTTAAAGAGCGCCCTAACAAGCCAGCCTGTGCTACGATCGCCAGACTACGCAAAAGGGTTCGTTGTTCAGTGCGATGCTAGTGAGCGAGGCATGGGCGTTGTACTGTGCCAAAGGGACAATGGAGAAGTGGAACACCCCGTCCTGTATGCTAGTCGTAAGCTGACCTGTCGTGAGCAGGCGTACAGCGCCACCGAGAAAGAGTGTGCGTGTCTCGTGTGGGCCGTTCAGAAATTGTCATGCTACCTAGCCGGCTCGAGGTTTATCATTGAGACGGATCACTGCCCTCTCCAATGGCTGCAGACCATCTCTCCCAAAAATGGCCGCCTCCTGCGCTGGAGCCTCGCTTTGCAACAATATTCCTTTGAGGTGCGTTACAAAAAGGGGAGTCTCAACGGTAACGCCGATGGCTTAAGTCGAAGCCCCTAACGTAGGAATCCGCCTCAAAGTTGTTTGTTACTGATGTTTTCTTCCTGAGGCAGGATTTTTAACATATTGCTTTTGTTTAGTGTTTCTAAGTGATTATGTGCTTTCTAGTGCAATTTTCCAATTTGTGGACGCGTTCTGAGTGCTGCTTGACTACTGTAAGGAACTAGGCAGTAGTATAAAAGGGGAAAGAGCCTGGCAGAGCTTAGTGAGGGTTGTCTCGTGCTTGCTGACTGAGCGGTTGCGTTTCGGCGTAGTTCTAACGCTTGCTGGCAACGAGCACAAAAATGGCAACTCTCCCGAAGTCACTTTGCAGTGTCCTGTGTGATCCTGAACATGTGAACGAGGCCTTCTCTGTGCGCTGCGCTCAAGCAACGTCGAGGGACGATCGGTTTCGATTACGAGCATCATCGAGCGACATCCCTCTGGACAGCGGATGCAGTCCCCTGACCATCAGGATCTCCTTCTCCCGGCGGGGCGGTCTGTTACGTCTCGCCTACGACGCGCGGTATAGCCGGCGCGGATGCAACGGACGCCGCGGCTTCGTTCATCGCGGCCGCAACGCCTCCCGCCAAGCGCGTCCAGGCAGGTTTCAGTGCCACGTGTCGTCGTGTGTGCGTGTGTGTGTGTGTGCATGTTGGTGCCCACGCTTGTCAAAGCGCGGCAGCCGGGGAGAGCAGCTCCCCAACTGGGAGGCGAGGAGGTCTGACCGACGCCGGCCCGGCGGACGCGCCCGTCACGTCTGGACATGTCCGTGCGTCGCCGTCTTGTGCGACTCATCCCAAGCCGTTCCTTCTTGCCCTCGTCTCCGAGGGTATAAAAAGACAGCTGCGCCGCACGCCAAGGAGAGACTTCGATTTCGCCCTTCGAGTAACGTGGTCGCCCTGACCGGCTGCTCTTTTGAGATGCCAGAATAAACAAGTTGTTCTGTTGCCAGTCGACTCATCCTTTGCCGGCACCTTCGGATGTTTCCAGCTTTGCCCCAGGCCGCCAGGCCAACGCTACCCTTGGGGCTTGCAACCCTTTTGCAACATGCTGCAAAGTATCTCATCCGCCTCATACAGCACGCGCATAAAATGAAGTTCTCCGCTATCCACGTCACCTGCATAGTGCGTTAAAGCTCTGTGGAAGCCTTGCCGCGCTGGCTCAATGCAGACTGCCCGAATGCAGTGTCGGTGTGCCCGAGATCGATCTGAGCTGCGGAGACCTCGTTTGAGTGGAAGTCAAACGCGCAGCAGCTCTTTAATGCGCGATGTCAGTGCGAGTTACCCTCCTCCCCATGGTCGTCATCGTTCGGGGCCGTAATGGCCTCCCAAGAAGCCCGATTCGCTTTGGTAAGCTGCATAACCGAACAATAACAGGGAATCTAAATTTCCAACAATACATATATTTAACCGGCATCGTGGCACTGAGAAAACAGGCCACTGAGTTGCAAGCCGAAGCAAAGACAACGCGCTGCAATGAGAGAATTGCGCTTTCCCGAAACACCGTATCGGTGGGCTCGGACGCTATCGGCACACAGTCTGGTGAGCTTCGCTGCATTGCAAGCACAGTGCTTGTGCGCTTCTGCACTGTAGAAGAGGACACGAATCGCCGCCTCCGGGCCCCGGTGCGCCTGTGCCGCTTAGTTTTGAAGCGCACCCGCGCTTGATGCGCTCCGCAGAGCGCGGCCACGCTGAGCCTTGTTCGCACATATTCTGAACGACCCTATACACTGCTTCGTGTTCATTCAGCTCGCACTTACTGCGCTTTTACTGTTTCTCTTGCAGTTGATAGTCACGCACCCAAAAACACAGAAAAGACAAACACGCAGAAGACATGGAAATATGTGCAGATTTGCTTTCCAAGAAATGCTGGAGGGTTTCGGGTCCCTGCCTAGGATATCCATTGAGATCAGACAATAGGCAATGGGGCCAGTTGTGGGTCGGGTAGCAGCATCGCACCGCTGCCACCACTTGTTTCGATGCAGGGTAGCGTGGTTGGGCCAGAGAGGGGATGAGGAACGATGGAAGCTTGACATTTGGGAAAAACACAAAAAAGCGGGTTTACTGGCACTTTGAAGATACGCATTTACATAATTTAGAAAAGAAAAAACAGTCAAAAATTAAAAGTTAATAGTGTTGAGCCAACTGCATGAGCCTTGTCGCCAGCGCTCTGAGCGCTCGTTTTTACTCAGGACGCTTGTTAAATACCCTAAGGTTCCGCCCCTTCACCAGGCGGGGGTCAATACATTATGTGGCACATTTCTTCACGATGAGAAAATTTGCACATAGCACTTAGGAAGCGACGGCACTTGTCGGAATGGGTGAGGAGAATTCACAGGTCCGCTGCTCTATCGCACCGTGGTGCAACCGTATTGCAAGCGGCACGTGTCTATTGAAAACACCGGTGCCACGCTGTGGGCTACAACTGCGGTGGGCTCTCTCCGGTCGGGGCGGTCTTGTCAGACACGATTAATTACTGGAAGCACCGTTCTCCTCTTCCCGTCGTCTGTCCATCGTTGGTCGCATCTGACATTGAACCAGTCAATGGGTGAAGGTCATTTGTATCGAGCCGTGCGTAGGAAGAATCCCACGGGCTCCTTCTCAGCCGGTCATCCTTTTTTTGCGCAGTCGTCGGCCACCTGATGACGCTGTCGAAATTGCCACTGCTGTTGCTGCGCCACCGTGGTCATCCCTGTCGATGGGATCTGCACCTTAATCCTCTTCGGCTGGTGTGGATTCCGTTCATAACAGGCCCAACGCGGACGCCACCGAAAGCTCCCCACTTGACTTTCAAACAAAGGTGGGCTGTTTACTCTTGTAAACGGAATGGCAGCCACGCAGAACAAGCAGGGCTGGAGGAATAAATCTAGTAGACCAAGCTGAAAGGAGAAAAACCTCTTAGAGGTAATGGATGTAGAGGAGCATGGTGAAGTAGCTTGTTTGCCATATATGTATCCACTATAATGAGTCTTCTAATAAATAACTGTTTGAGGTTGTGTGTTCCGGGGACGGTGCCTCACAACAACCTTGGTCGAGGACATTTTCAGCCAGAGGGTGGTCGGGGCCCTTTAAGTGGCGGCTGCCGGCTGGCGTGCGTGTGCTCTGAAAAGTTTGTTGTTCAAAATTTTTATTCATTACGGAGGTCGTTTTCATTTGACAGCTGAATTTGAAGCTTAACCTTGTGTGTGCTAATTCGGTCATTGCCATCAAGCTTGGTGCTCGGGCCTTCTGCCGCAAATGCTTAAAATACCTGAAGAATTCCGTATGCATACTTCACCTTGCATTTGACTCATCGAAAAGAAAAATTTCCCAGTGTGGATCATCATGCCTGCACACACAGTGCGGGGCCAACATGCAAGGCCAGATTGTAATGCCTTTCATTCGAGTGCTAGCTCTGCGGTAAAAGCGATAGCATACAGACGCGACGTGCAGCTAAATTTGTACAGTACACGCACTCCAGAAAAATGTTCAACCAGCTGATATGCCCGCTTGTCAAAATTATGCGTGCATTACTTGCTGGCAGCAATATTAACAGCTGGAGGGCGGCAGACTACAGTTGAGCGGAACATATACTGATAGTTTTTTGCTTACAACACACAGGAATTAGCTCACAAACAGAAATTGCAACTACCACACGAGAGTCAGTATAGGCAGGTTCGATCATTGCCACCCAAGTAATTAGAGTGTAGTGAACAAATATGCAATAATCTGAGACTACAGCATGTTGTTTGAGCAGTGCATGCGCAATTTTTTCCTCCTCCTCTTCATCATCATCATCATCAGCCTCACTGCACCCACTGCAGGGTAAAAGCCTCTCCCATGTCTCCCCAATTAACCCTGTCCAATTAACCCTCCAATGTGGTGTCAAATTCAAGTCTTTAGAGTACGATTGCCCGTCACAAATGCTTTTGAGGATATCTCGAAGCTTACATGCAGACTTCACGAAAGCACACAACGCACTGAAGGACATATACTTGTGTTGTCGCCGGCGATGTATGCATCTGTGCGCAAGAGTCCGCGGCTGCCCTCAATAACTAACGTCCTTTCTTTCACTCCCAAGGATCAGATTTCTACCGTACGCATGCGAGCAACGAGACGCAACAGCACGCAAAGCAGCATAGGGCACTTGCCTTCTGTCATCCATGGACGGCCTTGGCGCCATGATTGCCAGCGGGCTGAATCTAGCGGTGACCAGTTCATGTGAGAATAACACACCTTCCAGTCGGGAGTGAATTTTCTGGCAGCGAACAGGCTCTACGAGCGCGTCAATTTGAAAAAGCCCGTTGGTAATTTAAAGATGCATCGACACCTAATTTTGGTGGCATGATTACTTCTCTACAATGATGCAAAAGACACTACTATGAATAAATCATCATGTGGTGCTTGCTTGGGACCTATAAACAATTTATAATCAAATTTTTTTGTCATGCTGTCTCGGTTTAAGCAGCTGAGTGAAGACTGTGACATCAGAGAGATTATATGTAACGTGAAGGATGGAAAAATGCGATATAATTCCTGCTTGATCGTTTGAATTCACTACAGTGCTGAAGCCAGCCTTCCTCAATAGTCAGAATGACAAATGTAGCAGCACCGATTACATTGCAGTTTTTCATGCCTCGCGTGAACTATAAGCTCACTTTGAGGTCATAGTCCCCGTTCAGGTCTTGAAACCGAAACGGCGCGAGAAATTCCATTATAAATTATTTAGCAGTCATGGGAGAATCATCACCATCATCATCCTGATGCATCAGCCTGATGCATCATAGTCTTCTGCATAGAAGAGTGCATTCGCTAGATGCGCATTTATTCGTCCTCAAACATTGAGCCGTCATGGGGGAGTGGTAGCGTCTCCGCCTCAAATGCCAATGACCCTGGTTCGATTCCGATTGGCGCACTGGTTTTTTTTTTAATTCAGTGAGTGGGCGGGGGTTTTTGAGTTACGCGCATAGATGCCCCCACCGAATGCGTTGGTTAGCGGTTAAGCGCAGGCTCTGTTAAAAGGGGAAGTGAGGAGAAATATATCAAAATTTTTTGTTAGAAAAATCTGATAGTTCGGCATTTCACAGCTTTGTTGCCGCCTGTACGGGAGCGAAAGATGCATTTATTTCAAAGAAATTTGGATTCCAAGTTGGAAATGTTTTTTTGGCAACTCCGATTCAAAATCGGGTACTCTTATGACATCACGGCGCACTCTTAAGACGTTACAGGACGCAGTGACGTGAACCGTGACGTAAACCCTGACTCTGTGATTTCTTGCGGCTAGCGGTGTGGTCTAGCAGCAGCCGAAATGAAAGCTACTCCGCAGCACGCTGAAGGCATCTATCGGAGGTCACTACCGTCACTTCGTTTACGTCTGCACCGGCGTCTTGCAAGCGTTATGATGGATCCCGTTCCCGAACCTGACGACGAAGTTCTCGCAAGAACTCCGGCCTGCATTTCAGCCACCTCAGCACCGCAGAGTGTGCGATGCTATTGAGGGAGCACAGATAGGTTAGGCGCCAGCGGGTCGTTTCCCCCTTCCGCCATGAGCAGCCGTTGCAAATTAAATATCATAACCCCAGCGCGGGGAGTCGCGAGGGGCCTGGATAAGGTCGGCGCGTCGCGCCCATCGGAGGCTGGCTGGCGCTTTGGGGTCAACGAATTGCGATTCCTTGAATGAAGCGGTTGCACAGTGCAGTAGGCGGCGTCGAGGTCTCCCACGGTTACAATGGCCAGGTTATTTTGTATTTTGCCACAAAAACGGATGGGTGCTCAAGGACGCTCGCGTTTAAAATTGGCGGCTTGAATTTAAAGCCGACGCTTCAACGACTTCTGCGCGTTTCCGGAGGTACAGGGTCCACTGGATCGGGCTCTCACCCACTTGCATGTACCTTCAGATGTGTACTGTGAATGGATTAAATTATGGATGAAATTTTTCTTAACTGCCTTGTACCTTGTCTCCCGTCCCTAAAAACCATTTCCGTTAAGTAGTTTGAAGTTGACTGGCACAGCCGGGAATCTTTCGCCGGGTGAGCGTGCGAAGCCACAAGTGCTCTTTATACTGCGAACTGCCTTGTACGATCAAAGATCATCGTGCCATCATAGTTTTTTATCGACCGTGGCGATCATCTGTCCAGCCTTAACAGGCTCCTTCAAAGGTTAACTAGCACCTGAAGCGGCACTTGGAGTTCCTCTGCTGTTCGGCACTTGTAAATCGAGGCGCGTTAAAAACATAACCACGGGGCATGCAAACCTCATTGACGCGAAGCGCCATAACAAATTGAAACTCTCTTGGCTGCCTGTGGCGCCGCCAAGCACCGGTTTTCTTTGCGTTTAAAACAAAACTTACTTCAATATTGAACCACGCAACCTTCTTTTGTCAGCCTCAGAGATTCGCGGCTCCATGTAGATTTGAACACTCCTCTAAGGTGGCGTCTCTTGTCCTATGACGGCATCACGCTTGTACTTGCGAGATTGCCCTGTGGCGACAACGCCTGTATTTTGGTGCTTGCTTTTTTCTACCTTACAAGAGCTTTGTTTTTAGTAAGAGTGATGTTTTTGTGATCAGGAGCTGGTATTCTATCGATACAAGGCAACTTCAATTTCTCCTCAGTGTCCCTTTAATGCGCGTTTATACTCCGGCGTATCGCACGCGCGCGAGCGCTGCACGCCGTCACGTCGGCCAAAGCGAGACCCTCTATACTCCAACTGCGCCTGACCGGCGACGCATTCGGCAGCTTAGGCGCACTCTGACCGCACTGGCGGGGACTCGGAGCACGCCTCTATTTCGAGCCGAGTGCGCCAGCCGTGCCGGCCCGGCCATACCGATTCTGTTCCGCGGCGAGGTGCGCGTTGTGACATCATTCATCAGCTTCGGTAGTTGGGCGGTGCTGCTCTTTTCGAGCCCTCGGCTAATTTAACCCATTTACAGTACACATCTGAAGGTACATGCAAGTGGGCGAGAGAACCCGATTCTGTGTACCCTGTACCTCCGGAAAGGCGCGGAAGCCGTTGAAGCGTCTGCTTTACTTTCAAGCCGCCAAACCTAAATGCAAGCGCCTTTGAGAACCCACCCTTTTTTGTGGCAAAAAATAAATAAATAACCTGGCACTTGCAACCGTGGAAGACCTCGACACTGCCTGCTGCACCGTGCAACCGCGCCGTTCAAGGAATCACCATCTGTTGACCCCAAAGCCCCGGCCAGCCTCCGATGGGTGCGACGCGAAGACCTTGTCCTGGCCCCTCGCCTCTCCGACCTGGGGTTATGATATTTAATTTGCAACGGCTGCTCATGGCGGAACGGTGAAACGACCCGCCGGTGCCTAACCTAACCGTGCTCAAGCAAAAGCATCGCACGCTCTGTGGGGCTGAGGTAGCTGAAATGCTGGCCGGAGTTTCTGCTATAACTTCGTCATTAGGAACGGGATCCATCGTAACGCTGGCAAGACGCCGGTGCAAACGTAAACGAAGCAACGGTAGCGACACCCGATAGGTGCCTTCAACGTGCGGCGGCGGTAGCTTTCATTTCGGCTGCGGCTAGACCGCACCGCTATCTGTGAGAAATCACGGAGTCTGCGTTTACGTCGCGTTTCACCTCACTGCGCCCTGTAAGGTCATAAGAATGCGCCGTGATGTGATAAGAGTTCCCGAGTTTTAATCGGAGTGGCGGGAAAAACTTTTTCAACTTCGAATACAGATTTTTTTTCAATTAAATGCTTCTTTCGCTCCCGGACAAGCGGCAACAAAACCATGAAATTCCGAACTATCAGATTTTGCTTGCAAAAGAAATTTGATAGTTTTCCTCACTGTCCCTTTAATGTACAATGTACAGTCTTTGTCAAAAGTGTTAAGGCTACAACATTCAGCTGCAGTGAAATCAATGTTCCTAGAATAATTCATGTAGCGGATCATTCAAAACTGTAGTCAAGCAGGATGCTTCTGTATCGCAAGAAGAAACCTGCTAGCATTTCAAGGTCACTCGGTCTTTAATATTGCCGTAATTGCGTAATGCCTCTGTTATGCGGTTGAAGCAAAAAGCCTTTGGCCTTAAGACTTCACCGACACTGTACTGACTCTTGTTCCAAATGCGGACACTTTTCACACTTTCTAGGCTTCCACTAGGTAGGGTCCTGCTTCACCATGGAATCCAGGTTTTCTTGCTGATGTCAATGGCCAGGTACGATGGCTTTTCATATTTAGAACTATTTTGTTAGCTTTAAATGCTTTTAGCTTTCGTTCTTGGCAACTGCAAGCGAACAATCTAGAAACTGGAATTTTATAGGTCTGAGGATCAGTGCACACCTTTCGGAAGCGTGAGATTTTCTATTCAAATGACATGGAGCGGAAAAAAATTGCCTGCACAAGAGCCCCAGGCACAATTTGAACCTTTGACAGCTCAGGGCAGCTTTGCTTAAAGGGAGACTGAGGCTTTTTTCAAATCTGCTAACCTTCTAATCTTTTGAAGTATACTCATTGTTGATCATGCTTGTGAAGTTATTTTTTCAGTTGTTGCAAAAGCACCGCCATAATCACAGATTGATTGCACACCGTACAAATCACCCGCGTCCCGAGAGAGCGCAGGAGAGAACAGCAGAGAGGAAAACCTCCTCCTTGTCGGCCCGTGTGACGTCATTATGAGGAGCTGGAGACCCTCCGAGTCACCCGAACGTGCTTTCAGGGCGCGTTGTTCCTCGTGTTGCCTGCGTTGTGGTCGTAATCGCAAAGTGTTTCAGCCAAGTGTTGAGCATCCGACCACGGGCAGCCGATCTAACATGAGGTACTGCTGTGCGTTCGGGTGTACGAGCGCCTACGGCCGTGACGATGTCGTCTTCTACACTTTTCCAAAAGATCAAAAGCTCGCAGCGCAGTGGGTCGTTGCTGGGAAGAGGGAGAATTTCAAGCCCACCAAAGCAAGCGTTCTCTGCTCGAAGCACTTTCGTGACAGCGACTACGTGCAGAGCTTGTCCCTATGGGATCGCTAGGGGTTTATGTCAAAAGGACACGGCTGAACCATGACACGGTTCCTTCACTATTTTTGCACAAAAGAAGCATGCCACCACCGCCAAGAAGTGCATTTGCTAAAAGAAGGAAACATGAGGTGAGTGACTCTACTTCCGATTTTGATTTCATTACTCTGTGGAAATTCTGGTCTCATTTGCGTGTGAAGCGTTGCATGAAGCGTTGACTGCGAGTAGCCCACGCGGAGAGCGATCCCGCGATGGTACGGGCACAGCGCCGCGTGGCTGTACTCGGGTTTTCCTTTCTCGCGCAAGGGGATATGCTATAGAGACCCCTGCGCTAAACGTCATTTAACTCATCAATGAAACGCTGATGATGATTCCTTGCGTGCAGGTGGGACGGGCAATTATAATGGTAATGGTCCTGCGCATGCGCACTGGCGCCTCGCTATTCCCTTATGTCCCTAACGGATAGCTTCATACTTTTTAAATCTGTCAAATTCCGATGTGGTTATGCAAATGCAATAAGTCGGCAGGCGTCATACTATTCTTACGAGGTAAACACACATTTCGATGATCACCAAACAGCCGAGGACGACTTCACGTACGCGGTTTTCTTGCTCTGATAGAAAAATTTTCAGTAAAGAGCAATTCAGTAATCCAGTCCTTGATGAACTGCTTGGAGAAGGATCAAGCGTGGAAAAACTTGATCCAAAATTGGCCAGTCAATCTGGTAATTCAACAGGTATTGACGCTACATTCAGTCTGAACATTTAGTTGTGCGTGGCTATACTGTGCCTCAAATCATGTCTCAGTCTGTGTTGCAGATGTCACAACAGAAACTGGAGCAAATCTCTGTGCAATGCCACATGAAAACTTCGGCGTGGAAAATTCACTAAGTACCCTCGCTTTCACTGGTAATGACCAATCTTCTGCAAGCAGAGTAATGCAAGGCATTGACGCCTTACACATTATATGATAACCTGCCCATTATTGCAGATTCAGCACATGATGTAACGCTGAAGGTCAAACTGACAGTCTCGTGAGGGAAGACACAAGTATGTCCAAGCAACGGTGCGGCCAGCGACACAAAGCTCAGCTGTACAGGCATGTGTGAAAAGAAGCATGGCATCACACCAGTCAGACAAAACCACACACTGTGTCTATCGGTATGCGCCTCCTCCACAATCAGAGTACATTTTGGATGCATGCATTTGTACAATAATGACGGGCAAGGGGGTAAAGCGCTATAGAGGGTTTCAGTTGTACTAAAATTTCCGCATATTCTATGTTGCGTGCAGTGGTAACAACTACTAAATGCAGCTGCACATATCACATGACGTTTAGGCATTCATTTTGGCAGCCCCATGATAAATGTAGCCATTCAAACTACCATGTCAATCCAAAGAGAGGCCATTGAAAATGATGACAGCACAGAATACGAAGGTAGAGATGAGAACTACGATGATGAGGACTACAGTCCATGCGAAGAATTTGAAGAGAAGTATGCGATTTATTAACAGTATGATAAAAGCCTGTTTGCCCTACTTTTACTCTGGTGCCATAAACAATCACTCCTAATGTTTTTCATGCCAGGTAGCGTGTTTAGGCCGTCCAGTGCGATTGAAAATTTACCCATTCTCTTCCAGACAGGGATGTGTCGGAAACTCCCAAGATGAACCCGGCAACGAAACTTTTTTCGCGCAGGAGAAGTACCCTTGGAAGCTTTTCCAGCTGTGCACAGTGTGCCTCGCACCTCGTACAGCCAAATTCGAGTGTAAAGGCACACTTCTAGAAGTTTATGAGGAGTGTGCATCTGGCCATTTCGTTTACTGGTGTAATCAGGACGTCAAAAAACCGCAGCCGATGCTCAACCTGCAGCTTTGCGCAGCAGTTCTCTTCTCTGGATGCAACCCAACAGCTACACTGAGAATGCTGGCTTCAATTTGTGTACCAGTTTTGAGCAACAGGACATTTTTTGCAATCCAGCGTTCATATCATTGGCCTGCAATTGACAGGGTGAGGAGTCATTGTGAGGAAGTTTTCAGCTCTCTTTGCATGGTCAAGGTTCAATGCGCACTGTTTTTTTTCAGGTTTGGAAAGAAGAGCAGAAAAGTCTGCTGCAAGAGCTGCAAGGCCAACAGGTGAACGTTGCTGGAGATGGACGGGCTGATTCACCAGGATTTAGTGCTAAATATGCCATGTATACTCTGATGGACATTGAACGCCACAAAGCATTGCATTTTGAAGTCATGCAGGTGCGTTTCACCTTTGCTACAACAACCTTCTGTAAATTTCTATAGCTCAATAATGCTGCAAAATGAACTGTAACGCAACATTTAAATATCTTGACTTCTTTCTACAGCACATGCATTATCATTGGCTTTGCCTTGAATCCCCGTGCTGGTAGATGAAGCATCAGCATAGCACTACCATTGTTAGAAATACAAAGATTTTTTTTCGTAAAAATAGTTACAGCTAGGAAGGAGAGACCTCAATTCATGCAGCCTTTTTTTAATTGGTAGACACGCTGCACATCACTCAATATCCTTTGCCATTATCATTCCACAGTCCAATGATACTGGCGGCAGCTGTCTCATGGAGTTAGAAGGCCTGAAACAAGGCCTTGATTTTCTGGAGAGTGAGAGCACCAAGGTAGCAGTGCTGGTGACCGACCATCATGCACAGATCAAGTGCTTTCTCCGCAACAACAAAGCTGCAATCACCCATGAGTTCGACGTGTGGCACATGGCAAAATGTATCTAGCAGCTGCGGCTTTGCGGTGGCTGATAAAATTTTATTTTCAGCATATTTATGAAATAAATTACATTACTTCTATTTCCTTTATTATGCATTTTAGGTATCCCCAAGAAACTGCACACAGCTGCAAAACAAATTATCTGCAAGGAACATGCGCCCTGGATTAAGTCTGTGTGCAACCATCTGTATTGGGCGGCAGCATTCAGCGAAAGCAAAGCAGAACTCATTGTGTCCATATGGCTTTCACTTCTTAACCACATAAGGGACATCCACACACACTACCAGGCATCGTTCTTCACGTGCTTGCACGGTGACATCGAACCCAAGCAGTGGCTCAGAGAAGGTATGTTACATAATTAGCGAACCATAATTGGGCACATCTAGGTATGATATATAAAGTAATAAAATTCCAATAACCCAAGCAGTGGCTCAGAGAAGGTATGTTACATAATTAGCGAACCATAATTAGGCACATCTAGGTATGATATATAAAGTAATAAAATTCAAATAAGAGAGGGTTTCAGGTAGGGAGACAATCTCTAGAGTACTATTCACAGTGTGTTTTCAGGAGGTATTAACAGACCTCAAATGAGAACTGGCGATAAGAGTGAAATCTGGTGATCACGTTGCCTTGCTAAAGAACTCGGAACTCCAGAAGAGTGGCGGATCGGGCTAGTTGGTGCATGTTTGTCATTTTTCGAAAGCGCTGAAACAACGTGGACAAAGAAGGAACAGACAGGGACGAGCGCTTGTCCATGTGTGTTCCTTCTTTGTCTGTTCTGTTTTAGCGCTTTCGAAAAATGAACTCCGAACAAACTGCAAAGCATTATCGATAACCTCGACAGGCAAAGCAGAACAGTGGGTCTAAAAACTTTATGCACAGACCCTAAGCAACGTCCAACAGTCTCTGAAGCGAGTAGTGGTTTTTGATAGGCAACGAAGCATTAAAAGTGGTAAGGGAAGAGGTCTAATTAGTGTAGGTAATGACCGCAGATCCAGACCATGAGAGTGAAAGAAATAGAATAAGAATAAGGACCAGTGCATTTAACAAGTATGCCGAAATCATGAATGGTATTTTAGCAGTATCCCTCAAGAGGAAATTGTACAACAGCTGTATCTTACCAGTACTCACTTATGGTGCAGAAACAAAATTAGCAAAAAAGGTTGAACTTATACTGAGTGCAATGTTGCAAGCTGTGAAAGTGAAAAGTGTAACATTATGATATGAAGAGAGCAGAGTGGGTAAGTGAAGATACGTGTTCATGATATCCTAGTATAAATCAAGAGGAAATGGCAGGGAATGCAATGGAGAGGCTGGAAACCTATGGTTGTTGAGGGTAATAGACTGGATTCCAAGAGTTCAGCAACCTGTGCAGTGCAGCAGCATTTCAATGAAAAGCGTCATGAGCTAAGAAAATAATGGCTGTTTCAGTTTCTTCCTTACCATTTATTACAGTGCACCTCAAATACCAATGTTTATTAAAGCTATCGAAACTTATAAGATGTGCATTACTTAACACGAGTTTATTTACAGGTGCACTGAAACACTTTTTAACTGGTTGATGCAGAGCATACAGCAAGCCACACGCATAGAGCATTACAAAGAGATGATAATGGCTGTTTCTTTTTAGAATCAAAGGCTTTCCAGAAGCTTCAAGACATTGCAAATTCTAAGGCCCTTCTGCAAGGCATGCCGCGGCTATCTACTAGACATCAAACCTATGGATTAGAGGCTTTTCATAGCCTTCTAGTGCATTTTCCACCGAAGTCCTACCATTATTCGTATTCGAGAATGAGGGCCAGGTAAGCAGTTGTCTTCTATTCTCTATTTTTAGTCAGAAGCCATCAATATCACTAAGCAATTGTCTTACACAAAACAAATGTTAAACATGCATCTGTAGAAAAAGAAGAAGGTATGTAGGCATGTGCCACAACTATATGAAAAGGTGCCCATCTTAAATTACACTTACTGAAATTGTCAATAGCTGCATCATTTCTTATGTCGTCTAAATAGAAATTATTAACGCAGTCGACCGAATCGGAAGAGATTTTACATGCCGACACTTTGTGGGCATTTAAAGTTTCGGCTGTGTTCACCATGCAAGCACTGCATTTCCATTTTCAATCAGCCCGGCAACTGAGGCGATGCTTTGTTCTCATAGCTCTTTAAAAGTAGTGCTTTGCTCCTTCAGTATTTTCATCACGCGTGCTCATGGTGCTTTTAAGCACTAATTGCTGACGTGGTGTTGTACTCAACGCCCATCAGTGACCTTCTTTTGTCACATGATCTTTAAAGGTGGACTGTTTACATATGTTACAAGGTAACGCGTTTTCACACTGTCCTGTGCAACTTTTTCAGGACCCAACTCGCTGTACTTCACCACAACGAGAGCAGTGGACGTGGTCAGGCACGCACAAAGGATGGCACACTTCCATGGTGTGTGCTTTATCCAAAGGCAGCAGGTGGTGACCCAACAGCTTGCCCAGTAAAGGAGCTACCCACTCATGGTAAGCTTGCACCACCTAGTTTATTCGATCACGAAGAAAGTGAATATTGCACAAGCTACAAGAAGAAATGCTCACACAGGCTACGTCAAACGCCTCCTCGACAAAGTTGTAGCCATGGCTGAGAGCATGCAGCCTCAGGAGAGGAACACTGCCCCAGAATCTCGTCCACCACTCAGCAGCGATTTTCCAAAGGCCACAAAAGAGAACCTGGTCAAGAAAAAGTCAAGATTCAACAAACAATGATCAGTTTCTTACCATCTGCAGAGAAAATAGTGGTAAGTAGTATGGGGTTTACCGCATGTCCCAAATCTGAATGCGGCTTGATAGCCATTGTGACAGGCAAAAATGAACAGCAAAGGATGTGGTGACATGCACCGTATACTTTAATTAGGAAAAACTGGTTACCAAAATGTTTGGTTTATCAAAAAAAGAAAAACAGATATTACTAAACATAAGAAGGCAGAGCAGGAAAAATCATGCAGCCTCTAGAAAGTATGTAGACCACTGTGCACTATATGTTAGGGATTGCGTAGATTATAAAGGAAAAGAATGCAACCTTGATAGCCACTGTAACGCCTCTATTCTTTCCTCCATGGCATTTTTTTTTCCTTTAGCTTTTTTTACCTTTTACGTTTTTATTGCCATTGTTCATTTTGATTCTGTTGCATATATTTTGAAAGGGGGGGGGGGTCTGGTTTTGCATTCTTTTCATGTCAGTATGGCTATTAAAGTATGAAGAAAAAGGAACGCCGACCAAAAGGTTGTTGTTTAAAACAAAGACGTTTCGGTTTCCATACGGAAGCCTTGATCACTGGGCGGAAAGCCCAAAGCATAAAGCTTAAGTGCGTCGCAGTAATCGCCCCAAGCATCTTACGTACGTAGGCGGGAGATTGCCTGCGTTGTTGTTAAGGGTTTTGTCTGTTGTTTGGATTATCAGGGATTCCAGATATCGACGTGACACCCAATTCTTTTCTCTTGCGATGACTGATGCTTCTTCCCAAGCTATATTGTGCGTCGCGGCTTCCACGTGTTTCGCAAGTGCATTAGATGCAATCTTTTTGTTCCTGACGTCGTTCTTGTGGTCCCTCAATCGTCTTTCGAAATTCCCGCTCTCGCCGATGTAGCAGTAGTCGCAGTCTGCGCAGGGAATCTTATAGATGACGCCAGGAAACTTCTCTTTCTTTATCTTGTCTTTGGCGGCCACCAGCTCATGCCTCAGCTTGCACGCAGGAACGTGAGTGACGTGCACACAGCAAGTGCGCAGAACGCGAGCCAAAGACTCGCTCACGCCCGGCACATATGGGATAGCGGCTCGGGCTCGGCAAGGAGGACCAACTGGTTCTGATGGGCGTGGAGACCGTTGAAGAACAGAATCCACGAAGTGCTTGGGGTAGCCGCATTCACTCAAATCTCGGCGCACTTGGCGTAGGTCATCAGCCCGATCTTCTGGCCTTGGGCAGATGTTTTTGGCACGTCAGACGAGGGAAGCCACGACAGAGCGTTTGTGGAAAACCGGTTGGACAAAATTAAAATGAAGATACCGGCCTGTGTGGGTTCCTTTTCTATAAACTTTGAAAAAAAGGCGGTTTCCACGGCGTTCCACCAAAACGTCCAGAAAAGGAAGACGGCGTGTTGCCTCCTCCTCTACAGTGAATTGAATGAAATCTTCCATGCTATTGATGTGATCTGTGAAAGGACCTAGCGCATTCTTTTTGATAATACAGAAACAATCGTCGACGTAACGCACAAAAACCTTTGGGAGCGGTTCGAAGGTAGCCAGTGCGCGAGCTTCTATTGCTTCCATGGTAAGGTTTGCGGTTGTCACCGATATAGATGCGCCCATAGCAGTGCCGTGAACTTGTACCTCGGAAAACAAAAGTGTTCTCAAGGCAGAACTGCAACAGCTTCAGAAGATCCGATGCTTCGATAGGGGTTCTTTCACACAATCCGTCGTCATTCTGCAGCGCTGAGCGGCACACCTCCACAGCCAGATCCACGGGCACGATGGTGAACAGCGATTTCACATCAAAGGACACCATGACCTCATCGTCCTCTACCGTGACATCCCGTACTTTTTCAATAAAATCGAAATAGTCACGTATGAAAGTCGAGCCCTTTCCAACGAGTAGCGCAAAAATCGTCGTGGCTTCCCTCGTCCGACGTGCCAAAAACATCTGCCCAAGGCCAGAAGATCAGGCTGCTGACCTACGCCAAGTGCGCCGAGAATTGAGTGAATGCGGTTACCCCAAGCACTTCATGGATTCTGTTCTTCAACGGTCTTCACGCCAATCAGAACCAGTTGGTCCTCCTTTCCGAGCTCGAGCCGCTATCCCATATGTGCCGGGCGTGAGCGAGTCTTTGGCTCGCGTTCTGCGCACTTGCTGTGTGCACGTCGCTCACGTTCCTGCGTGCAAGCTGAGGCATGAGCTGGTGGCCGCCAAAGACAAGATAAGGAAAGAGAAGTTTCCTGGCGTCATCTATAAGATTCCCTGCGCAGACTGCGACTACTGCTACATCGGCGAGACCGGGAATTTCGAAAGGCGATTGAGGGACCACAAGAACGACGTCAGCAACAAAAAGATTGCATCTAATGCACTTGCGGACCACGTGGAAGCCACGACGCACAATATAGCTTAGAAAGAAGCATCAGTCATCACAAGAGAAAACAATTGGCTGTCACGTCGATATCTGGAATCCCTGATAAACCAAACAACAGACAAAACCCTTAACCTCAACGCAGGCAATCTCCCGCCTACGTACGTAAGATGCTAGGGGCGATTACTGCGACGCACTTAATCTTTATGCTTTGGGCTTTCCGCCCAGTGATCAAGGCTTCCGTATGGAAGCCGAAACGTCTTCGTTTTAAACAACAACCTTTTGGTAGGCGTTCCTTTTTCTTCATACATGAATCTTCTACCCAACCAGACGAGTTTTCGTCAGACTTTAGATTTCATTATGGCTATTAAACTGCTCCTCTCCTACCTGTAGGCGACAGCCTCCATGGCCAGACAAGAGCTGTTTGAAGACGAAGCGCGCCCTTTTCCCACTCTCCTCACTCCAAACCCCACCATAACCCCAGTTCATCCTCCTTAGAGTGAAGGGCCTATATAACCCCCGCCAATGATGACCGCTCTTGACCTCACAAAGACAAGTCCTCTTGTTGGAACGTTGGTCGCTGGACTGAGGCTCTCCCTTCATTTTATTTTTTTTAAGATTGCAATCTCCCATACTTCTTATCTGCCATTACGAAAGAAGAACCAATGCACTACTGCCACATATTTAGCAACCATTGCTGTCTTCTAGAAAATGTTGCCAGCGACAGACTGTGGTGAACACACCATACACTATACGGCAGTATCTGCATGATCTTAAAAGCGTTATGCTTCAGCATTTCTCGACAATTTACAGGCTAGCACGAAAGAAAACTTAATCATTTTGCTTAGTGTGCTTCATGGAATAGTCATTTTGGTAAGCAGAAAAAGAACTTCTTTTCTTGGCAGCTTTCTGCTCTGCTTTTTTCGGTAAACATGTTGCAATTTCTTGGGCCTTATTGATTGAAAGGGCAATGATGGTGAAGAAATGGACACGAGGCACATTTATAGCTAGGGGTTCAGTGTGTTGGCCCTCAACTACGGCACGTTCCACCAGACTGTAGACATAGCTCAATTTTTCACAAAATTTAGTTGAACGATATTGTATCCATCACTGTATCCAGTGTTGGATGTCTATGTCCAACCATTTAACCACGCATGAACTGCAAACAGACCAACTACCTCAATCCAAAGCCATACTAGGGAGACAGCTAGATGCCCGGGCAGACTACAAAGGAAAGTTTCACCCCAATTACAGATCTTCAAAGGTGGTTTTTTGTCCTTGACACAAGTAGGTTTTGCATTGCCAACAGGCTTCCAAATTGGTTTTTATTTTTTCTGTGACAGTGTTTAATTTATTTTATAATTCGCAGTAGCAATTCTGACATGATTAGAGGTTTATTCCTTTAGCTTGCCCTTCTAAGCGTTCGATAAGCCAAACAGACCTTCTCTCTTATTTCAGTTCCCTTAACAGGTATCTACTGTGCATGCATCAATATGCTGATAGCGTATACTTATTGCATGGAGCCCTTATATTTGCACTATGCACAAGATTAAAAAAAATAATTTAGCTGACGTAAAATCTTTTTTGAAGTGGACTTGCGAACTCACTCAGCTGTAGAAGCTACGATTTGTTGAATCCCTGCAGCTGCATCTTTCAAGTTGGTGTTAGTTCAGCCTAACTGCCTTATTTTTTCTGTCATAGCAATTCTGACATGATTAGAGGTTTATTGCTTTAGCTTGCCCTCCTAAGCGTTCGATAAGCCAAACAGACCTTCTCTCTTATTTCAGTTCCCTTAACAGGTATCTACTGTGCATGCATCAATATGCTGATAGCGTATACTTATTGCATGGAGCCCTTATATTTGCACTATGCACAAGATTAAAAAAAATAATTTAGCTGACGTAAAATCTTTTTTGAAGTGGACTTGCGAACTCACTCAGCTCTAGAAGCTACGATTTGTTTAATCCCTGCAGCTGCATCTTTCAAGTTGGTGTTAGTTCAGCCTAACTGCCTTATTTTATGATTCGCAGTAGCAATTCTGACATGATTAGAGGTTTATTGCTTTAGCTTGCCCTTCTAAGCGTTCGATAAGCCAAACAGACCTTCTCTCTTATTTCAGTTCCCTTAACAGGTATCTACTGTGCATGCTTCAATATGCTGATAGCGTATACTTATTGCATGGAGCCCTTATATTTGCACTATGCACAAGATTAAAAAAAATAATTTAGCTGACGTAAAATCTTTTTTGAAATGGACTTGCGAACTCACTCAGCTGTAGAAGCTACGATTTGTTGAATCCCTGCAGCTGCATCTTTCAAGTTGGTGTTAGTTCAGCCTAACTGCCTTATTTTTTCTGTCATAGCAATTCTGACATGATTAGAGGTTTATTGCTTTAGCTTGCCCTTCTAAGCGTTCGATAAGCCAAACAGACCTTCTCTCTTATTTCAGTTCCCTTAACAGGTATCTACTGTGCATGCTTCAATATGCTGATAGCGTATACTTATTGCATGGAGCCCTTATATTTGCACTATGCACAAGATTAAAAAAAATAATTTAGCTGACGTAAAATCTTTTTTGAAGTGGACTTGCGAACTCACTCAGCTGTAGAAGCTACGATTTGTTGAATCCCTGCAGCTGCATCTTTCAAGGTGGTGTTAGTTCAGCCTAACTGCCTTGTTTTATAATTCGCAGTAGCAATTCTGACATGATTAGAGGTTTATTGCTTTAGCTTACCCTTCTAAGCGTTCGATAAGCCAAACAGACCTTCTCTCTTATTTCAGTTCCCTTAACAGGTATCTACTGTGCATGCATCAATATGCTGATAGCGTATACTTATTGCTTGGAGCCCTTATATTTGCACTATGCAAAAGATTAAAAAAAATAATTTAGCTGACGTAAAATCTTTTTTGAAGTGGACTTGCGAACTCACTCAGCTGTAGAAGCTACGATTTGTTGAATCCCTGCAGCTGCATCTTTCAAGTTGGTGTTAGTTCAGCCTAACTGCCTTATTTTTTCTGTCATACTAAAGAGCCTCTTGTGATCGAGATTTTTAGGGCAGCTTCATCAACCCATAAAAGAATGAAGTTTTACTAACTCGGACATACTTATTTGGCACCGGCGGCAATAAATGCCACAATACAGCTATTCAGTGTAGTAAAATGCAACTTGATATTGGTTCAACATGTGCCTGTTTGTTGCTGCTGGCGTAGTGGATCATCACAAGCAGTCACTGAAATGCCGGGTGCCAGGAGGCTGTCACCTACTACCTATAGCAGAACAACGCTCGGCCAGCATGTACATGACTGCTCAATGGCAATGGTCATTGACTGAAGTTACAGCCCGTGTAATCCCTGCTGTCTTATCTTTCAGGTTGGTATTGGGACACAATTTTCTTGTGTGACCTCGCTGAATGGTTAGAGATGTTCTGCCAATCTTCACAAATAATGCACCTTGTTAACATTTTTAGAGGACCTCAAATAATTTTTTCCTGGCTTCAAAACGGAATAAAATTCTGTTTTTTTCCATGTGGTTTCTTCATGCCAATCACATTAGTGCCAGGTTCCTGCACAGTGATTGCAAGAAAACCTGCCAGAACTCAGCAGACCCTGCTAATTTATATTAGTTCTCACTCCAAACAGCCATTTTTCTTGCTCTCACTATGCAAAAACCTCAAGCACTGAAAACAACACACACTTCTGTAAAACCTCTCTCTGTAGAAACACATAAAAAAGTTGGTTTTCTCAAACTATCCAGCAGACAACTTGGTATAAAGCGTCCACTGTTTCTCATTTGTTTTCAGATGAGCCAAACCGCAAGTACGCTGTATTTCGCTATAGCCTCTGAATGAAAAGTGCTAAAATTTCCCCCACGGTTGATTCAAATTTCTCACTCATTAGTAGAGCATTTGCTGTTTTTTTTTCAAGAATTGTTGTGTCAAACCACAGGCTAACATAAATTTCGCAGTAGCCGCACAGAGCAGGTCTCTCCTAGCGATTTCTGGCACTTGATAATAAATGCAGCAGAAGTACACATCTTCCATTCTGTGCATGCATACAAACACCTGCTATGAACGAGTAATATTGCAGCCACAGCGAAAATACGGTTATGCACAACTGGGTGCCACCCTACATGCGAAAAAAATCGCGTACCAGCATCAGACACGTACCGGAAATTTTTTCGCGAATGGTGCCGGCAGGCGCATGCACAACTACGAGAGCACTGTGGACGGCTCCTTTTGAAAGAGAGGCCTCTACTGACGGCAGCGAGTCTTGGCGCAGTACATGTGAGCTAGCGAACTCGCCTTTCCGTTGCATCAAGCTTTGGGTATAACTGCCGCTCTCCAGCGAAACCAAAGCAATATTGCGAATCACGTCGCAGCAGACGAATGCACTCAGATCACGCACAATCAATTAATTGTGCAGCAACATAATGCTTTCTACTCCACGCAACGCTTTGTACGTTGTGCTATGGCCAGGCGAGAAAAATGTGGTCGCGGGTCTTTTCACACACCATGCCACGGCACGACCAAGAACACATCGTAGGGCAAGCGAAAGCAAGCACATTCCGGTTTAGTCGTTTTTGTGGACTATAGGCGCACTGTCACGATCTTCCGAATCTTCCTCGAACTCTCAAAGGCACTGTGCGAATGGGCTTATCGCGAGAAAGTTATCGGACAGTCGTCAAGCTTCTGCCAATAACGACATGCAACTTCGAAAAATGACGTACTACGTACCAGAGCAAGTTTCCCACGCTGGTAGACGTTCCCGGCTGCTCTTTGCTCCCCGCAGCAGAGATACTGCGTTGTTTGTGTGCGAAACTGGTACGAACACATACAGTGACACCCCGATGTTCACGTGAGTGTCAAAAGTGGCCTATAATCGCTTTTAGAACACCGCGAAGAGCTGCAATCAGCACGCAACGCAGCCTACGCAGCACTGGAGCCATATCGGTAGTTTCGCCGGTCCTCGAAATGTCGTCACGTCTTGGCCAATAAGAGGCGGCGGTGCAACCCGCGATGTGCCCCGAGGCGCCGGCTGCGCATTTCTGCTAAAAACGACAATTAGCGCTGGTTTTTACCCAATTTTAGTTCGATATTCGAGTTTGCAGCATCAAAAACTCTAACAAGCCGCCGCAAGCCCAATTTTTGCATAAAGTGCTTTATTCTCCCTTTAATGAATGCTTAGATCACTAGACCATCACCACAACCTCTCAACTTTCATATTCTTATTAGTACAGCCACTAGTGCTAAGATTTAATTGCTGTTTAAAAAATTCATAATCTTTCACCTGTTCTGTGCTTCCGAATACTGGGCAGCATTACTAATGCCAGGATGCAGTGAAGCCTGAAGGAGAGATAAAAAGGCTCAGCTTTGTTGTCAAAGGCAGCTTTATATGATTGCACACAAACGTGACCATGCAGGTGGCCCATCGTACTGCTCACTCAAAAGAAGAGAGCTATGTGTCATGTTTTATCATCAGTAGCGTTTGCATGAAAAAATGCCAGTTTCGTAATGTTACATATCGCAGTCCTGAGGAATGGGATTTTAGCAGTTTTAATGTGGGAAATAACTCTCTCCCCAATCTGGTATAGGGCTTTATACAAAGCATATGTACAGCGGCTTTATTGCAGGTACACCTCGGGAGCGGAAATTGTCAGTGCAGAGCGGTGGCGCTGGCTTCTTTCCCGAGGTCGAGACTCCTTGTTTTGCAAGGATGCCGCAAAACGTTTGTGGGGTTCCCAACAAAAGTGACGCTCCTTCCTGGTCATGCTTGTTCACTGAAGAGCCTTCGGGAAAAGAGAGCGTTCGGGGAAGGAGCATCACCGGCTCAGTATGTCGGCAATTCCTTAAGGCTTGTGCCATGCAGTAGCCTCGGATGAGCTCAGAAAAACTAGCAGCTGTGGGCAGTAAGCCTCTTTTATTTAGGTACATATCCTGACTGACAAAGACATTCGTTTATTTAAATGTGCATGACTTAAATACCTTTATTTTACAGCACCTGCATGTCTTCAATTTTGTCATGATTAATACTATTTCAGATGCATTTGATGCATACATCAAAGCTGCAGGAGCTACCGAGGATGAGAAAATGCGGAGAGCAGTTGAATTGCTACCTGGCGCACATGCTGAGGGACATCAAGTAACCATCGCCTGCACTTGCCCCTGTAGTCAATGATGTAGTAAGATAAAAACGATAAAATAAAGGCAGCAAAAAAAACTATTTCATTGACTGCAGCCGGGTATTTAGTGCTGGGATGCAGCATTTGTTGCACTGAATGGTTGCAGTTCATTCAGGCAGCCTACATATTCAGAGCTATTACTGTACACCAGAGTACGTGTTGCAAGGCCATATTATTCCCATGTCGAGGCCCTCGTATCTGTACGAAGGTTACGTGGCCCTCGTGTATACGAGGGACGGGAGTGACACATATCCAATAGCGTATATATGAGGCACGTATCACACGTATATTTGTTTCGCCATACGTGAAGAAGAACGCATATGCCATACAAGCACATATACCTAAGCGCATATATGTGGACACATATCCAATAATTGCGCATATATGAGACACATTTAACACATATATACGTGATTTTGCAATAGGGTTTGAAAGGATAGTCTAAGAATTTCCGCAAGTTTTTCTCCCCCTCCGCATATTACTTAAAGGATTGGGAACAATATGACTGGAAAGGCACTGACGGTTCTCGCAGACGGGCCTTGGCCATCCCTCCCTGGGCTACACACACCCGCAGTGAACAAGCAGGGATTGCGTACTCAGAGTCCCAAGCACATTGCTAATCAAGCACTAGTCACAACTGCGGTCCAAGACCGCAACCGGCAAGTGACTTGGCCATCGCTCCCGAAGCACCCAGCACCCACCCAAGCTCCGCGCACCCAGTTTGTTGAGCCTACTGCTGGTCGGGTAATAAATATGTCACGAACCGGACCAGGTCGCAGACGAGCAAGTGATTACAATGCTAAGGCCAATGCGAATGTCATGCGTGTGCTGCTTTCCAGAACTGCACAGAATGCACTGCAGATGCTGTAATTGTTGAATCCGGTGCTTGCAGCTCTCCAATAGCTGGCACAACGCATCCTCCAGCCTCATCTTTCCGAGAAGTCCGATGCTTACGTTTTCATCAAAATTAACAGCCTCAATGGCAAGCAGCCTTTCTTGACACTGAAACGTCTGCGCTGCCTTATGCTGTAGGGCCCTCGATTTGTTCCACTCAGGTCGCAGTAGTCGGCAGCCCTCAAGGTGTGCAGGCTACAGCTGCGGTGGCCTGTGACTTACAGTGCTCGTGTCATTACCTGCCATGCTTGATAAAGACCGCATTTCTCTACTAATTCTTTTACGCCCCCTTCATCCCTCTCCTCCAGTGCAGGGTAGCCACCGGAACATTTTACTGGTTAACCCCCTGCATTTCCTCTACAACTTCTTTCTCTATTTTCGTTAGCCTCCACATTTCTACCCCATAGGTGGGTGCTGGTAAGATACAGCTGCCGTACACTTTTCTCTTGAGGAATATTGATAAACTTCCATTCATGAGCGGAGAGACCCTGCCATATGCGCCCCATGGCATTCTTATTCTTCTAGTTACTTCCCTATGATCCGGAACAGTTGTCACTATAGATGCCTGCCCTATCTAGACGTATTCCTTTACCATTTCCCGCACCTGGCTACTAATTGTGAACTGCTGTTTCCTTGCTAGGCTGTTGAGAATAGGAGAATACCACAAGGTAATCCATGTATAATAATGCCTTATGCCTCATTACAAAGCACAAAACACGCACCCAAAAGATTGGTGCCTATGCTCCTTGAAAGCTAGTTGGTGCATAACAGAATGTGACAGCCACGAGTCACCAGTGTTACCTATCAAACACTTTCACATCATATTTTGATTTATTGGTCGACGTCCAGTTTTTTCTGATCTAGTTAATGGTGCTTCATTATTTCCTTTCTTCTTATTTTGAAAAATAATTTCTTAGGACTCTGACAAGGTTCAAGAAGTGTAATTTGATAATAAACTCAAATTGTTTGAAAATCCCCTGAAGTTTCCCTTAAATTTACCTTGTACACTATTCTTTTGTAACAAATGCGAACACTTTTCATACTTTGCAGTCTTCCACTAGCATGGATACTGCTGCACCACAGAACTCGGCTGTTCTTGCTACGGTCAGCAGCCAGGTGTGATGGTGTCTTATATTTAGAATTATTTTGTAAGCTTGAAATGCTTTTAGCTGTCGCCATTGATAATTGCAGGCAACCAATCTAGAAAGTGGAGACATGATGATGAGCATCAATGCACAACTCTTGGAAACGAGAAATTTTCCGTTCGAACGATATGAATCGGAAAAAAATGCCTGCAAAGCAGCTCCAGGCACAATTTTAACCCGTGGCAGCTCAAAGCAGCTTTGCTTAGCGATGGCTTTGTGGTCAAAACTCAGTTTTGGTTTGTGTTCTACTTGACGTTTCATACGTTTGCAGAATTATTTCATGCAACTGAGACAATGTTCAAGAAGTGCACTGTGATAGTAAACTCAAAAAGTTTTGAAAATCTCCTGGAGATGCCCATTAGTGTATCATGTAAAGTTTTGGTCAAAAGTGTTAAGGCCAAAGTATTCAGCTGCATCGAGTTAGATGTTCTTAGAATGATCCGTGTAGTGGATCACTCAAAACACTAGTCAAGCAGGAAGCTTCTGTGTCGCAAGGAGAAGCCTTCGGCTAGCATTTCAAGGTCACTTGGTCTTTAAGTGCCGTAATGGTTCTGTTATGCGCCAGAAACAAATAGCCTTTGGTCTTAAGACTTCACCGACACTGTAAATTACTCTTGTTGCGATTGCGAACACTTTTCACACTTTCCAGCCATCCACTAGCATGGGCCCTGTTGTACCACGGAACCCAGGTGTTCTTGCTGAGGTCAATGGCCAGGTAGGATGGCTTCTCATCTTTAGAACTAGTTTGCATGCTTCAAATGCTTTTAGCTCTCGTTTTTTAACTGCAGGCAAACAATCCACAAACTGTGGAAACGTATGGGGCTGAGCGTCAGTGCACACCTCTGGGAAACTTGAAATTTTCTGTCCAAATGGCATGGAGCGGAAAAAGAATTGCCTGCACAGGAGCCCCAGGCACAATTTCAACCGGTGACAGCTCAGGGCAGCATTGCTTATTGAAGACTTGATCACTTAACATTCACCACAACCTCTCACCTTTCATGTTCTAATTAGTACAACATCCTGTGCTAAGATTTAATTGCTGTGTTTTAAATATTCATAATCTTTCATCTGTTAAATCTGTGCTTCCGAATACTTGTCAGCATTAATGTTGTCAGCGTGCAGTGGAGCCTGAAGGAAAGATAAAAAGGCTCACCTGTGTTGTCAAAGGAAGCTTGATATGATTGCATACAAAGGTGCCTTGGGGGCCCAACACGCAGCTAATTCCGACGAGCAGTGAGCGATGTGTCATGTTTTATCATTTGTAGCGTTTGCAAGAAAAAGTGCGATTTTCGTAATTTTACATATCTCAGTCCTGAGTAATGGGATTTTACCAATTTTATGTGGCAAATTACGACTCTCTCCCCCATCTGCTACAGGGCTTTATATAAAGCACATATGCAACCGTTTTATTACATGTATACCTTCGGAGCGAAAATTATCAGTGAAGAGTGGTGGCACGTACTGGTTCTTTTCCCGAGGTAGAGACTCCTTATTTTGCAAGGACACCACAAAACTTTTGTGGGAATCCCCACAAAAGTTACGTTCCTTCCCGTTGATTCTCCTTCCCGAAGAGCCGAGAAGAGCCTTTGGGGAAGGAGGATCACCGGCTCAGTATGCCAGCGATTCCTTAAGGTTGGTGACATGCAGAAACCTCAGATGAGATCGGAAAACTAGCAGCTGTGGGCAGTAAGCCTCTTTTATTTACATTTCCTGACTGACAAAGGCTTTTGTTTATGTAAATGTGTACGACTTAAATACCTTTATTTTACAGCACCTGCATGTCTTCATTTTTGTCATGATTAATAATCTTTCAGATGCATTTGATGCATACATAAGAGCTGCACGAGCTGCCGAGGATGAGAAAATGCGGCCAGCAGTTGAATCGCTACATGGCGGACATGCTCAGGGACGTCAAGTAATCATCGCCTGTACCCGTCCCTGACCCTGTTGTCACTGACTAAAGTCAGATAAAAATGATAAAATAAAGGGAGCCAAAAAACTATTTCATCAACTGCAGTGGGGTATTTAGTGTTGGGATGCAGCAGTCCGGCACTGAAGGATTGCAAGTTCATTCAGGTAGCCTACATATTCAGAGCTATTAACTGTACACTAGAGTACGAGGTGCAAGGCCATTGTTCCCCATGACGAGACCCTCGTACCTGTGCGCAGGTTATGAGGCCCTCGTATATAAGCGGGATGGGTATGACACGTATCCAATAATTGCGTATATACGAGACATGTATCACACATATTTATGTTTCGCCATACGACCACTTATACATAAGAGCACATGTGTATAGGAGCACATATGTCGACACATTTCCAATAATTGCTTATATATGAGACACATATAACACATGTCTACGAGATTTTTCATCAGAGAGGGTACTAAATGATCGAGCATCGTTTCTGTGAAGAGATGTTTCCTTCTTGAGGAACTTTTTTGATGAAGTACTTAACATAGCTTTATAAGCGAGAGTGTGTGCCACCTCATTACCTGACTCCTATGTGTGAGGGCACGCATTGTAAATATAGAGTGAGGCCTCTACTGTACAGATTCCGCACCAAGCATAGAAAGCTTATAGACAAGGCACCAGTTGTGAACCCGCGTTCTAACCTCTGAAAGGCAGATTTTGAATCAGTTATGATGACAACAGGTTGAGCCGCACAAGACTCCAACTTCCGTAAAGCCGCTTCAATGGCAACACTTTAGGCCGTTGTGGAGGATACGACAGCAGTAACGCGTACAGATTACTTACAGTCCAAGGAAGAAACGTAAAAAGCCGCGGCGGCTAGTTTGTTTGACCTTGTCCACAGAGCCATCCCTGAAAATTTGAAGATGGCGGACATACTTTTTTTTCCAAATGTTCAAGTACTTGTGAACGCGTTGCTGCCAAACGAAGCTGCCCTTTGTGCTTACATGGGGCATTGTGACCTTACAGTCGAGGGTCGAAAAAGACCAGGGTGGTTTCGAGTGTTTCCTTTGCCTTCGGACTTTCATACCTCAAGAACTAAGAGTATTAAGTGCCAAGTACGCCTTCGACTCATATCTCTTGCAGAGCCGCTGGAGAAAGGATTGCCCAGCTACCGTCTCCCCTAGGTGGCCAAAATGCATTAGTAGTGCCTGTGAAGCGACAAGACTAAGAGGTTTCGATAGTGACTCATGAAGCATTTCCTTGTTCGCAGCCGCCTGAGGAACTCCATTGGCTCTTCTTAGGCCCTTTCTATGGAAAACTACGAGACGTTGAAGCTGCGATGCCGAAGGGAAATTAAAGGTAATTGATACAATATGAGACTGACCACCAGCGCTTCATGAAGTTTGACTGTTGAAGAAGGATGGTTCCCCATTGCTCACTTGCAGTTCTGCGGATCACATTCAGACGCGAAGATAAAGATTACACAATCGCGTCGGCAGCTTTTCGCCACTGTAGGTGGGACTCAATAATGACGTTCAGAAAAAATGTGTGATTGGATTGGCGTATGCAACAGTGACCGTGGTCTATCTTTAACAGCGCTTGAAGCCTTCCTACCCCTACAAACAGAACAAAGCCGTATTTTTCCACTGTTATAGACAATCCAATACGTTCAAAGTAAGCTTCTATAGAAAGTGTAGCCTGTCGAGCTATCAAGGCTAATCCCTTGTGTTGGTAGCCAGTAATCCAAATACAAATGTTTCTTGCAATTGCCTGCAATTTTTTTGCAACAAATCAGAAAGGCAAGTCATTATGATACTAAATGAAGGCACAGCGCACGAAAGGCGGGACTGAGAAAGAGACAAACACAGCGCTGTGTTTGTCTCTCTCTCTCTTTCTCAGTCCCGCCTTTCGTGCGCTGTGCCTTCATTTAGTACCATGTACCGACTAGCCCAGTAAAACACCTTATTGCAAGTCATTATGACGTTAAAGAGCAAGGGAGAAAGAAACCTTCCTTGAGGAACACCTCTTGATAGAAGCCTTTCGGTGCTAGTGGTACTCCCTAACCATGCACGAACCGCACGATCAATAATAAACGTGCAAAAGAATCTTAGCATACTGCCCAGTATGCCCATGCCTTGCAAACTGTTCAGAATTGAGCTGTGAAGCACGTTGGCATAAGCTTTTGCAACGTAAAGTAAAACGGCTAAAATGGAAAAGCCGAAAGCTCTCGTGTTCAATGTGACTCACCAAACCTAAGACGCTATCATGTGCGCAAAGACCTCTGTGGAATCCGGTCGTATATGTTAGCAGTGCCTTGATGTCCTCAAGCGACCACTATAAGCGTTCATTTCCCAGCTTCTCCATCAACTTAGCTATACAGGACGTCAATGACACAGGGCGATACGAGGCAAGGTCCATCATGTCTTTGCCAGGCTTCAGTACTGGAACTACATATGACACCTTCCACGACAGAGGAACATTGCCAGTCTCCCAAACTTGATTGACGAAATTAAGTAGCTCCTTCCTGATTTCCAGGGGCAGATTATGCAGCACATGGATGGTGATACCGTCAGGACATGATGCAAACCAGCACCGCAGGCCCCTGAGCGCAGGCTGAAGCTCCCTAAGCGTCAACGGGACGTCCATAATCAATCTGGAGGAAGCAGGTGGTGTATACATATCCATTCTAGAATTAGCACATACGAGTGCGTCAGCAAATTCTTCCGCCAAGCACGGAATAGGTTTTTCCTTGCACATTGCAACAGCTTCAAAATGTTTCGAAGGGCGAGTCTCCAGCAAGGCTGCCAATAACTCGCCATATTCTCGTCATCGCTGAGAACACATTCAAACTAGCGCAGAATGAGGCCCATTGCAACCTGTAGAGCTTGTTCGTGTGCCGTCGAAAGGCAGAATTCAGCCTATTGAATGTCGACCCTTCATCATTCAGGCAATCACTGATTTCGGGGGAGATAATGAGGAGCTCACTGAAGCGTGAAGCCTCATAGAACAATAAAAAGGAAGAGCAGCTCGGAGAGAAGAAAAGCCATGGGCGTGAAACTGAGAATGAAGAAAAAATCTTCGAGCAGGAGACAAATATTCGTATTATAGAAACAGTGATCAGCAAAAGGTCTGGCAATTCTCCCCAGCAAGTGGTACCTCTTCACAGCAAGGAGGCAAAGTTAAGGATGTCTAGGTACATTCACCCATATGTTGTATCAGGGAATATCGGTCTGTACGTTGCAAATTTTGAACGATCGTCTGAGAAACTTTCGAGACACTTGGTCACAGGGGCTCCTGACGGTTCTGCCATTCGAGGCAGCGGAGGTTGTCACGTGGCTCTGCAAGCAGCACGCGGACAACTACGAGAAGGCCCAAGGCTTGCCTTCTACGAAAGTACAGACTTAGGCTACGATTTCGGGGAGCTAAGAAATCGAGTAACTAGAGCTATCCCGACTTCTTGTACAAGTTGAAAGTGTACTTGGGAGAATGGTTAAAGAGCACTGAGTGCTACAGTGACCGGGACACTGTTGTTGAGAAAATTTTGTTGGAACAATTTTACAACTCCCTCTCTGAAGAAGAAAGAAATTGGCTACAGGACCGGGACAGCGTAACGTCGGCGGCAAAAGCTGCCAAACTCTTTGAGGTGCGCGCTTCGTGCCGAAGGTTTAACAAAACTAGAGTTGATAGGCCCTGTAATTTCGGCAGAAGTATGAATTATTGTCACGATAGGCACTTTGAGAGCTCTACAGTAGAGAAACAAGAAAGCAGGGTCCTTCCGATAAACCTCACAGAAAATATGACAATCAGAATTAAGCAAAAGTGGTCAAAGCTCAAAAAGAAAAAGTCGAGTTTGAGGCTAGGAGGTCGCTCACTTGCTTCAGATGCAATGAGGCAAGTCACATAGCAGTGAACTGCCGAAAAGGAAAGGTTGCGTTCTCGTATATCAGTAACTGCGATGGAAACATGAAGCTGTTGGAATCGTATATGCATTATCTGGCAGTGAACGGGAAGTCATGCAAAGTTCTGCGCGACTCAGCCGCAACGATAAATGTCCATCTGTCGCATTTTTCACCATCCGATTAGCCAGGTTCATGTCCATGGATCCGAAATGTAGCGGAAGAACAAAGCGTGTGCTTGCCTATAGTGACAGTGGTAATGGAGGTCCCTTTTGGTACGCTTAAAACCGAAGTCAGAGTTTCAGGAAAGCTTCCTAATTGCTATCTGTATTTGTTCTCCAACAAATTCAATATGTTAATATGAGAGAAAGGGACCCATTTTGGAGACCGCTTTGAGCAGGCCTTAACCCGTTCGAAGGCACAAGAGCTTGCAACACAGCTTACTCCTGAGAATTCTACTGCGGAGGAAACGGCCGTTGAGCTTGGGGCAGAAATGGATGATCAAGGTTCAGAAAATCACGCGAACGAGGCACCCGAGGCCGGTCATCCTGGGAGTAAGCATGACGAACCGCGGAACGAGGAAATCCTAAAGAGTGGTTTTTTTGCCGGCAGTGTCAAGCAGTCTCACGGCGCTGGTAAGTGCGAACCGAGAAGAGTTAGGTATGGAACAAGCAACTGCCACGACCATACGGGAGATTAGAAAGCTCCACAGAACGAATAAGGGAGAAAACGAGAATTGCTATACAGATGACAGGCGGTGTGCCTTATCGCTTATACAACGATAAGCGTGGAGTAGAGCCAGACCATCTAGTCGTTCCCCAGAAGCATCTACCAGGCTTACTGCCACTTTTTATGCAAATTCATGATCATGCCACCTGAGAATCAGAAAAACAAAGCAGAAGCTTTTGTAAAGAGTACTACTGGACTGGATTTTTTAGGACATGGAGCGTTTCGTAAGGTCGTGCGAAAGATGCCAGTTGGTCGGAAAGGCGGGAGTTAAGTGGAAAGCGCCGATGGTTTTAGTACCGATCATTACTTAGCCGTTTCACCGGTCGGTGATAGATGTAGTTGGGCCACTTCCGTGACAGGGTGAGCGTGTCCTTATGTTATCACCATGCTAAGCCCTGCCACGAAGTTTCCAGAGTCTGTCACGCTGTGCCAGGTAACGTCATAGAGTGTTGTCAATTTACTGTTATCAGTCTTTGCCCGAGTTGGATTCCCTTCCGAGATGCAAAGTTATCAGGGCAGTGGAATTCACTAGTGCCCCCACCACCTCATTTCTAGAGTGGTTCTGCATTAAAGGGACACTGAGGAGAGGTTGAAGTTGGCTTGTATTGTTAGAATACCAGCTCCTGATCACAAAAAGGCCACTCTTACTGAAACAAAGCTCACGTAAGGTAGAAAAAATAGCAAGAACCAAAATACAGGCATCGCCGCCACAGGCAGATCTCGCAACTACAAGCGTGATGGCGTCATAGGACCAGAGGTGTCATTTTGGAGGAACTTTCCTTTCTCCGTGGACGGTATGAATCTCTGAGGCTGACAAAGGAAGGTTGCGCGGTTCAATATTGAAGTCAGGTTTGTTTTGAAACCGAGAGTGCACTTTTTTCACACAAGAAATACAGTCAAAAGACAACCTGAATGTTGGAAGCCGAATCTTGGTGGCGCCACAGGCGGCCAGAAGAGATTCGGATTGTTATGGCGCTTCGCGTCTATGAGCTTTGCGTTCCCCGTGGTTTTGTTTTTGACGCGCCTCGATTTACAAGCGCCGAACAGCAAAAGGAACCTCAAGTGCTGCTTCAAGTGATAGTTACCCTTTGAAGGAGCCTGTTAAGGCTGGTCAGATGATCGCCACGATCGATAAAAGCTATTATGGCGCGATGGTAGGTGATCGTACAAGGCAGTTAGCAGTATAAAGAGCACTTGTGTCTTCGTACGCTTGCTCGGCGAAACGTTCCCGGCTGTGCCAGTCAACTTCGAACTACTAAACAGAAACCGTTTATTAGGGACGGGAGACAAGATACAAGGCAGTTAAGAAAAAAAAATTGCTGATGGCCTAGCTCTGCGAAAGCGCGGAGACTTCTTCGGAAGAGTGCATTCACTAGATGCGCCTTTATTCACACAGTCAATGCTTGAGCCGTCGTGGCGGAGTGGTAGCGTCTCCGCCTCAAACGCTAAAAAGTTCGAATCCGAGCCTCGGCACAGATTTTGTTTTTTATTGAGTCAATGTGCGGGGGGTTGTTAGTGGCTCTCATAGATACCGCCACCGAATACGTTGGTTAGCGGTTAAGCGCAAGCTCTGTTAATGCGCGCTTATACTCCGGCGTAACGCGCGCGCGCGCGCTGCAAGGCAACGTCCCTTCGGCCAAGGTGATACCCTCTATACTCCAATTGCGCCTGACCGCCGACACGTTCGGCGGCTTCGGCGCAATGGCGGGAACTTGGGGCGCGTCTCTGTTTCGCGCCGAGTGCGCCAGCCGCCGTCGGCCCGGTCAGGCCGGATCGGAGAGGCGGCGAGGCGCGCGTTTTGACCTGATGGGCCTCCTCGGAGCACCGCCACGACGAAATCGCAAGTTCGCGCCCAGAAAAGTTTCGCTTTGAAAGAGATTTGAAACCTTCAGAGGCCCTGGCTCCACTCTCTTCCAACCCGTCTGTTTGCGGCTCCATTCAACAGCTTCGGCACTTGGGCGGAGCTTTGCTCTTCGAGCTCTCGGCTAATTGAATCCATTCACAGTACACATCTGAAGGTATACATGCAAGTGGGCGAGAGCACCCGATCCAGTGGACGCCTTGCCACCGGAAACACGCGGAGCCCGTTGAAGCGTGGTGTTGGTGGTGGTAGTGGTTTTATTAAAAATAATAGTAAAAAGGAAGGAAAAGATTTTTGCTTGCCCTGGCATCTGCCATCGATACTGGAGCACCTGAGCTGGGGCAGCGGAAATAAAGGATAGCAGGCAGAATGGAGAAATTAAGTGAAAGAGGTGAGAGGACAGGAAGAGATGATAGGGGGAGAAGTAATATATACAAACTATTTACACAATAAGAAATGTGTCCAGGTTGTGCGCATGATTAGTTCATTTTAGAGGAATTAACTCACACACGCGCACAGCGCTGTGTTGGTTACAACTGGAGTGGGGTGTCCAGTTATTAATCGTTCAAGGTAGAACACGCGGAGCGTTCGGTCACTGCGTGCAACTACATGACGAAGAACAGACGGGACGTCAAGCCTGTGTGTTCGAGGAATGCACAGAGGCTCACCAAAGTTCACTCACGAGTGCGCGAACTGTCCTGCGGCCACAATAGCGTCTTGATGGAGTCTGGTAGTATGCCCTGCGCCCTATAGGCCGCGAGCATATCGCGACGAGCATCGGCGAACGCGGCACAGTGAAGGAGCAGGTGTTCTAGTGTTTCCACTGCATCGCATCCGTCACACACATCACTCGTCGCGATTCCGTGACGCACCCGTCGTTCCCCGGGCCACACGCAGCCAATGCGCGCGCGGAGGATCATTGCACGTTGTGACCCTGTAAGTGCGCGACAGCCGGTGACACTGTCGATGCGCTCACCTCCCGCGATGCGTGGGTCGGGGTGCTGCTTTCGGAGATGGTCGTGGATGGCCGCACGCACGTGCTCCAGCGCAAGGGGCATATCGCTGGCAGGATGTTAATGTGCAGCGGTCGCGAGGTCGTCAGCTTCGTTGCCGGCGATGCCGCAGTGACCGGGCACCCACTGTGCACGCACGGCACAACCTCTCTGCGCGAGGCGCTCGATGCGCGAGCGAATTTCCCGCACTAGTGGGGTACCGCGGCCGTTATATTGCAGGCGGCTGAGGGCGGCGCGGGAGTCGCACAGCAGAGCACTCCTGGGCGGCGGAGGGCCGAGGGCTAGCAGCAGGTCCAGCCCGAGCCGGATCCCCATCAACTCAGCCGTGGTGGAGGAGCCCAGGAAGGCTGCGTGTTGTTGGCTGTGCAGTTGCAGGGCGGGAATGGTGGCCGCCGCAGCATCGGTTTTACTTTCAAGCCGCCAACTATAACGCGAGCGCCCTTGAGCACCCATCCGTTTTTTGTGGCAAAAAAAAATTACCTGGCCCTTGCAACCGTGAGAAACCTCCTTGAGGCTGCCTGCTGCACCGTGCAACAGCGCCTTTCAAGGAATCACAATCCGTTGGCCCCAAAGCCTCGGCTAGCCTCCGATGGGCGCGACGTGCCGACCGTGTCCTCGCCCCTCGCGACTCCGCGCATAGGGGTTAAGATATGTAATTGGCAACGGCTGCTCACTGGGGTAGGGAGAAACGACCCGCCGGCGCTTAACCTAACCGTGCTCCCAGAAAAGCATCGCACGCTCTGTGGGGCTGAGGTCGCTGATATACAGGCCGGAGTTTTTGCGAGAACTTCGTTGGCGCGTTCGGGAACGGGATCCATCGTAAGACACCGGTGCGTAAACGAAGCTACAGTAGTGGCCTCTGATAGATGCTTTCAACGTGCGGTGGTGGTAGCTTTCATTTCGGCTGCTGCTAGACCACATCGCTAGCAACCAGAAATCACAGAGTTTGCGTTTACGTCACGTTTCCCGTCATTCCGTCTTGTGACGTCTTAAGAGGAACCGTGACATCATAAGAGTGCGCCAAGTTTGAGTTGGAGTGCGGGAGAAACTTTGTCAACTTCTAATTCAATTTTTTTTAAAATAAATTCATCTTTCGCTCCCGGACAAGCGGCAACAAAGCCATCAAATGCCGAACTATCAGATTTTGGTAGAAAACAAAAATTATTAAGAGTTCTCCTCACTGTCCCTTTAAAATAGTGCAAAGCTCAATCCCTCATCCGCTGATCAAGAGCGTAGAAAGGTGGCATTCTGTTCTAAAGCGCGTACGTAGGGGACCGTGCTATGAAAACAAGCGCGACTGGGACGCATGCCTACCTGCGGCACTTTCGCTTTGAGGTCAGTGCAGCATAAATCCACTCCATATAGCCCGCCGAGTTGGTGACCTAGGTCACTACGCTCACCTCTACGAATGGTACGCGAAGCCTGGGAAGGGCGCTGAGAGGACTCGATGGTAGTAGAGGTCGTGCTGATTGTCTACATAACACTAAGCGACTCGTGGAGGCCAGAATGAACTCAGCCAAGGCTCGTTCTAAGGTCTACTATGACTGGCCCGCCTGCCAACGGGCATTTTGTATAGGTAACAAGGAAATGTTTCTGATAGCTTCAAGGCAGATTAGGCTCGAAATACAGCGGGAATGTCCTGCTGAAGTAGTTGCCAAGCTCTCTAACATTACCTAAGTGGCGAAAACCGCGGGAAGGCGTAAAAAGTATGCGTTTACTATTTCAACCTAATGAAGCCTCACGTAGACAGAAGGGCCGCGGTAAATCTAACGCTGCACATTCCTGAGGAAATGGAAGAGTGCCTTATCTGTCTAAGCGGAGAGGAAAGCAGCGTGCAGGAACTCCCCACGAGGACTGAGTGGAGAGGAGAACTAAAAGAATCTGTTGTCTGATCACACTGAACCGATAGCAGAGTTTTATGACTGCTTCACAAATAGCCCTGGACGAACTGATTAGGTTGAGCATGATATTGAGCTAACTTCCGAGGAGCCAGTGCAATCATGGTGGCATGAACTCTCTCCAAGGCAGAGAGATCTCCTTGATAGGGAGGTAAAGTGCCTGCTGGAATTGAAGTAATCAAGCTCCGAAAGCGAATACGCTTCTCCTATGATCTTGGTGGAAGCTCCGGGTAAAGACACAATGCCTTTAGTAGATTAACGGAAGGTAAATGCTGTCACCAAGGATCAAGTGTGCCCTATCGCCAATATCGAGGAGAGAGTGGAAGAGGTCAATCGAGGAACGTATGTAACCACGCTAGATCTTACTCGAGGGTACTGGCAAGTGCCGCTCACTAAGCGCGCCAGCAGATCCGCCGTTTTCGTCACTCCAACGGGAAGCTATCAACCAAAAATGATGAGCGTCGGGCTCATAAGTGTGCCCTTTTGTTTCTCCCGCCTAACATATAGGGTTTCAAAGGGCTGTGGAGCATCTGCGATGCCCTACTTGGACGACATTGTTGTCTTCTCAGATTCATTGGCCGACCATTTACTGCATCTGAGAGCAGTGCTAAACCGTTTGCGTCCAGGTGGGCTTACTGCAAAGTGGAGAATTGTTGCCTTGCGAGAGTACCTGTCGACTCTTTGGGCCACAACGTTGACCAAGGTTTGTGGAAACCTACTGAGGTTAAGATACCACCGGTTGCAAACTACTTGCGGCCTAGAACTAATAGGGACATTCGGGCATTCTTAAGGCTCAACGGAAATTACGATCACTATATCCATGATTATTCAGCTTTGGCAAGGCCCTTGACCGATGCCCTCCACAGTACAGAGCCAACAAATGTAGTAAGGACGAAAAGAAGGAAGCGTCCATCATAAACCTGAACGCGGTACTGATTAGCCACCTGGTTTGCGAGCTCCGGATTATTCAATTGAATTAAATTCAAGTTTATTTGCATCTATACATATACAGATGACGGGAGTACAGAGAGAAAGCGAAATTAATTCGGCTTGACGGGGTCTGTACCCGGACAGAAATAGCACTGCACAATGAAGAGAACACAAACATACAATAATGGATAAACGAGAGAGAAAAAAGTATTAGTGAACATTGTATAACAAAATACATACGGGTAAAAAATCAACGATAGGATGCTGCAAGGAATTATATTACAGAAAGCCAATAGTATTAAATGATACAAATAATACTGCCTTAAAATTCACATCAATGAATCAAAAGTTATTTACAAGCAGAGAAAATTGGTTAAGTATTCATGGCGTCAGTGTATAACAGAGCAAAACAAAAAAAGGAATCCACAATGAGCCCCATAAAAGGCGATAGGTGTCTATTGAGTTTCTAAAGAGTTTAACAAAGATGGAAGTGCGCAGCGTAACATTTGTTGACCGTAGTTAGTGGGAGCTTTAGGAACGTACCATGTTTCTCTGTGACATGTCTTGTAAATGTTAGAATTCACTGTCAACAGAGATAAATTCTCGAAAAATTTCGTGTCCTGTTTTTTCGCAGTAGTGAAACGCTTGAGTAAAATACTACGATATATAGAGGCGGCCGGTTGCAAATTAAGGGCGCTGGAAAGAGGCTGCGTATGAGTGTCATATGACGAATAGGCGATAGCGCGCACTGCTTTCTTCAGCATTAGAAGAAGTTTTGTGATGTTAGACATCGTGGTGTTTCCCCAGACTAAATGACAGTAATTCAGAAGGGACAGGAGGAGGGAGTTATAAAGCAGTTTTTTGACGCTCAATTGAAGAAAAAATCGAAGTTTCGTTAGTATTCTCACAACACGAGCGATTGTGTTAGCAACTGAGTTTTTATAAAGATTGCAAAGTAAGTTTATTTGAAATACGACCCCGAGCCATTTAATGGATGGCACAAAGTTGATGATCAAGGAACCCATTTGCAAATGGCCGTCAATGTGGAAATTTTTGTTTTTAGGATCGAGAATTCACCGTCCAATGTGATGCAAGTGATCTAGGGCTACGCGACGTTCTCTTCCAGAGGGATGACGACGGCAACGAATATCCCGTTCTCTACCTGAGCGGAAAAGTGAGCGCACGAGAGATGGCAAACTGCGCATCGGCAAACGAGAGCGTTTGCATTGTTTCGGTTATCCAGAAACTACAATGCTATCTCGGAGGTGCCATCTTCATCGTAGAGACGGACCATTGTCCTCTTTCCTGCAGAGGCTGCAAACCACGACATTCAAGAACAATTGCCTTCTGAGGAGGAGCTTGTTTCTGCAGCAGTATCATTTCGACATGAAGTACTCGAAGGGCAAATTAAATGGAAACGCGGAGGCTCTTAGCCGTTCTTTGTAAGCAGTCTAGGGTGCTCTTCAAGTATCCAAAATTGTTACTTAAGTTCTTTATTAAGTGCGTTTTTATGTGTTAATGTGTGTAGTAGCATGTTTGGTTTTCTCAGCATACGTGGGCCCTAAAGGTTTTTTGTGTGATATTTTCTCCAGCAGCTATAACAGCCAGATTGTAACAAACCCTCTTTGGAACTGGTTTTCTTGGCGGGGAGTTGAGTGCTTGCTTGGACATGCAGTTGAAGTTTCAAAGACGCCTCAGAGAATCTGGTAAACGTCAAAGACCGCAATGTTAGTAGGGACGGAGAAGTGTTCTTCTTCTGCAAGAAATTAAGTCGTCTCTTCGTGCAGCAGCGGCAACTGCTACCTGCGAAGCCTCCTCTAGCGGTGGAGGCAGCGATTACATCCCTGCAGGCGACACGACATTTGAACATCCGAAGACCCCACAAAAAAGGATGTCTGGCATTGAAAGTATACCTGCGGAGATTTTCCAACGGTTGGCTCGAGGGAGGGGTTATGGCGTTCTCTTTACCTAGTTCCCAGCAAGAAGGACACCTGGGGCAGCGACCGATGCTGTACAGACGACAGAGGAAGAGGAAAACGGTGTCTATAAGTAATTAACCGTGTCCGACAGGAGTCGGCCCCAATCAGAGAGAGCTTGCCCCAGTGTTGGCCCGCAGCGCCGCACGAATCACCTGTGTGCCGCTTGCAGTACACCTGCACCTCGGTGAGAAATAGCAGCATACTTACGATTCCTAATCTCCAGTTCCCACGGGTGGACTATGCAACGAGTGCCTCAGCTTGCTACGATCTGTGCAACTTTTCCCATCTTGGAGAAATGTGCCACGTGTTGTATGAACAACCGCCGTATGAAGGGTCGGATCCTTAAGGAATTTAAGGAGCGTGCTCAGTAAGAACGAACGCTCTGGGACCTGGCGACAAAGCTCATTTAGTTGCTCGAGGCGAGAACTTTTGAATTTTTTGCTGTTTGATTTTCTTCATAATATAAATAAGTTTGTGGCGACACACTCTGCGCATATTTCCGCGCAGCATCCGCCTTGTTATCATCCGGCCAAGCGTAACACGGCCACGCGCTGGACTGCGTTACCGATAAAACACAGCGCTACTGCTGCGTCATCCCAGCCATGCATCACCAACGATGGCTAAAAAAAACAGGCTGCCCGGCTGGGAAGAGCAGCTTTCTTCCTTCCGCTACCGAGACGAGCGTAGGGTTGGTATGCTCGTCCGCTGCCATTGCTAATCGAATGAACAGTTGCGTTTTTATGTTGGGATTCCTCCTTCAGGAGTAACGCCGTCCCTCAAGTTGCTTCAAAGTGCCAGTACTCGCTTTTTCGTTTTCCTAAACTTGAAGTTCCATCTTTCCTCAGCCCGATGGTTCGGACACGCTACCGAACGGAGTCCGGGTTCGAGTGAGCCCCTGCATCCACGCCCCTTTACATTGTCCTCGCGAGAACAGCAGACACCCAGGCCACTCGTGGGCACGATATACAACCGGGTCTTATTATTGCTTGAGGCGCCACACACGATCGTCTCGCGGCAGCGCGAATTGCGATTGGGAGATAGCATCAGTTGTTCAACTATATATATGCATCTGAAAGGAGGTGCTTACTGGAGTGTCCGATAAAGGTCTTCATTTTAACGAAAATTTTTATGCAAAAGCCCTTTGTGCTGACCACGTATGAGATCCGCGCACGAAAAGCAGTGCAGCCTGATCGTCGTTGTGGCTGTATTTTAGGCGGGACTAATTATCCTAAGAAAACAGGTGTTCAATCCGGTTGCACTTTCCGGCGTTCTGTCCATCTTCAGAAACCGCTGCACCCTGAGATTCGCCAAGTGGTAGGTAAGAAAAGTATTAATGGTAAATTAAGCAAAGAGGCTGGTTGGGCTTGTTGGTCAGTGATCCAGGTTAAAGAATGCAGCCCGAAAAGACAAGAACAAACGAGGTGGGCAGGACTGGTGCTGAGCGCCAGTCCTGTCCACTTCTTCGTTTGTCCTTGTCTTTTCGCGCTGCATTCTTTAACCATGATTAATGTAAAAGATGGATATTGGCCAGAAAGCATAATCAAAGTGAAAAACCCGTAGTAGATCGCGTAGTATAGTTGCAGCCGAACGTAATGCCAAACAGAACCAGGTCCTAGTGCGAGCGGTTACTGCAAATTTAAATTTGCAGCATGGCGCTCAGGGTACTACTAAGTCATTCACTAAGGCCACTTAAGTGCCGGTGGCAAACAGTGCAAGTCCATTCAATAATGTTGCACTGATGGGTAAGCCTTTAAGGCCGTCAAATAAAAAGAGTCCTTTGTCAATGCATAGCTGAAGTGCTGCACTACGGATTGAAAGAAGCCGCATCGTCAGCTGTCGCAGTCGAATGTTTCAGCGTACTGCGTCATTTGACCATCGGGGACAACAACCAGGCGTCTGCCAGCTGAAAACTGCAGAAAACACAGCTGTGAAGCGGGACTCGCTCCGCGATCACCGACCGGAGCAGTCATGCGCGGATGGGCTCCAGCCCAACGCCGAAAGCTGTGAGTCACTCTCTCCATCGTACCAGGCCTGCTGTTGAGCCCGACCGCTTCCCTACTGTCCTGACCGGTTCGGCCTTGAAGCTGCTCGACGAAGAACGTGTGCGCCACGGGCTGATTTCTGCATCTGCCCGAACTTACCTCAACTCCGGTCCTGGCATGCTCCGTGGGACCTTGTCCATGGAGCTATCCAAAGTAGCCCGGGCAACGCACGCTAGGACTCCGCGCCTTGAGAGCGTACCCTGCACATCCCCGACACCTGGCAGAGCACCCTTCATTGACAACGCTACAGCTGGACGCTTCCAGCTGAGCGCCGCCTTCACGCTTGCGGCCGCTGACGAGCAGCGCCGTGCAATATCCGCCCCCTTCGTACCGGATATCCAATCACTACGTAGCGTGGAGACGACGCCGCAAGCCTGTCACCTCAACGAAGCAGCCGTGACGAACCGCGTCGACCACTTGTCTCGTTCCGCGGCGGTTCTTGCTGTCAGGGGCTGCACGGGCCCGGAGACCATGGCTTCAGCAGAGGAAGAGGAGGCCATGGGCACTCTGAAACTTTGGATACATTGACGCTCGCGGAGAAAAGACGACGGGTGCAGCGAGGACGAAGGGACAAAGAAACGCGAAACATTGTGCCCTGCCCAAGGCAACCATTCCCTTCGTCCTTCTCTTCATTCTGCGGTCAGAGGAGGGGGGGGGTAGGTGCACGGCTGCGGGGAGGCCCCTATTGAGCTTGCTGCTGACGAAACCCTCACTGCGGCGGTCAACTCACTGGGCCATTCCTCCGGGGAAGCCCCGAGGAGGAGCTGGCGACCGCTGAGTCAGCGGCCAATAGCACGCCAGTCACAATAGAGGTCGACTGCCGCGTTGTTTTGGAGTATCCCGGCATGAACAGAATGCTCCCTGCTGCTGCGGCGCCTCCAGCACGAAGCGCCACAACTCCGCGACCCTAACTGCCCCAAAGGGTGCCGCACAGTTCGCCGCGGCGCGCAGGCGGCGACTACACCTGCCCCCACCCCTCTTCCCCCCAGCCGGAGTACCAAGGCTGCAAAGGCCAGCCGCACGATCGTACAGTGCCGTTAGCCTCATCCAAGGCGCAACGTCGGCGACATGCTGCCTTGAAAAAAATTCGGGGGGCACATAGACGATCTAAGCTGCGTGAGGCGAAAGCCTTTCCGCGCGAATTTGGCTGTTGCTGTTTGCTGCCTCTGTGAATTATCATTTCTAATTACCAATTAATGTCCTTGTATAATTACTAATTCATATCACTTATTAAATACTGATTGCTAAATCTGGCGTCTTTATCATTCATACCGCATTTTTCTCTGTGCTGTGACAACTTCCGCTGGTTGCGATCTCACCGTTTTACGACTCAGTTTTTGACATTATTTACAATAACTAATTAATTACTCTACACTCATCAAACGTGGCTTCCATGTTTACTTTTCCTTCTCTGTCGGATGAACAATTCGTTTCTTCCTGTTTTATTAGTTCCGGGTTATTTCAGTATGCTTTGACGACTTCTGATGGATGTGACGTCCCGCAATTTCCGGGGCTATACTGATGTCCGCGCTATTTCGACGCAATTTTGACATTTTTGACTACAATTAATTATTTACTCTACAGTCATCAACTTGGTTTCCAGGGTGTTTTTCCTCGTCTCTTCGAAGCAGCTATTTTTCCTATCTTTATTACTTCCTACTAAACGAAGCTCAACGGGCGTACGGACAGACACGATCGTGGCCACGAGCATGAGTCATTAAAGGCTTTCAGCTTAAAAGCAGCCCACGCGATCTAGGTCCCCGACGACGTCGTGGCAACCACCTTGTTCCGGCAAGCTGACCACGGCGTGCCATTCTCCAAGGAGCAGGAATGGCAGCTCGCGTAGGAGCGGCGACCACGGCCGGGTGTCGCGGCGGTGCGTGTCAACACGCACTGCAACGTGATGGTATTAGACGTGCACAACGTGGCCATCCTGCACGCAATGCTTGCCACTGCCATCGTCCTTGGCAAACAGTGCGCGCGAACGAGCCTGCTGCCCGGAACAAGTCTACGCGCCTCGTATTTGGAATGGACGCCCGGCACACTCTAGAGACACTCGTGGCTGGTTTCGAGTCTACTGTCCCCTTCGTGTCAGCCTCGCTTCCTGGAGCACTCCGGCCCTCGGATTTGAGGCGCCAGAGCCACCGTAGCCACTCTCTCTGTTCAGGAGGCGTGTGGTGGTTCAAGCCTGTAATAGTCTACTGTAGTCGACCCGTTGCGCCACCCTGGGGCACGTCAGGGATGTCTTTTGCACATATTCGCGCTGCTCTCGCTGCGGCGGACCGCACGAGGGAGACTCCTGGGCGCCGAAAACGCCGCACTGCGTTACCTGCGGTGAGCGACACGCGGCCACAAACCCAGCTTGCCCGCACTGGCAGAGGGAACGCCATGTGACCACTTTGCTGAACAGATTAGTGGTCCCTCTCTCGAGGTAGGCAATTCGGGCAATGGTTCAGGCTGAAACCGCGCCCCTGCGCAGCTAAACCAAAAACCGCGCCAGGGCACCTACGTGCAGGTGGCGACCGGCGCCAAGCCGCAGCAGAAGCCTTAACAGCCATAGCATACGCCACGCGGGAAGACGCCGGCCCTCTCCAACGTCTCACAACACGCCACGCCCAAAAGCAAGTTCTCTGACCTGGACGCCAGGCGGGACCGAGTCTGAACGACGTGCACGACGGGACGACCAGCAGACTGGAGTGTGTACAATCAGCTGGATACGGCAGCGCGGCGGTGGGCCTCGCTCTCTCAGAGGATGGAGGAAGACAGCAGCTGCCGGCGGGTATTTTCCAACTTGTAGAACATCACAGAACTATTGACGAACCCTCAGCCGCTGGCCGATCTCCCTCGTTCGAGCAGCCTCAGCTACGAACATTTAGCGTAGCGGTTTGGTACGCAACGCCTCGCAGGCGCAGTCAGTTCATGCGCCGCACCTTTCACCGCAGCCAAGCTGAACCGTCCGCTCCAGGCGTACAAGCGTGGCTATACTCCAGGATCGGACGGTGTGACCTACCAGATGCTACGCTATTTAGACGCGGAACAATGTCAGGTCCCCCTGAATCAGATCACCTCTATGTGGAAAGGTGGGGGTCTCCCTGAGGATTGGCGTAGGGTCGCCATTTGTCCCATCCCAAAGTAAGGTCGCTGACCCACGAAGCAGATACCGCCCAGTGGCACTAACATCTGCGGCAGCTAAGCACATAGAGAATATGACGTTGCAGTCTCTGAAAGAGCGGGCCGCGGAATTCCTTGACGAGTGGCAGACAGCTTTTCGCGGGATGCAGTGCACGGCCGATTCCACCTCCGGCGCTGCTGCGTTCGAACACGCCGTCGTGGCTAGGCAAGTGGTACTGCTGGTGCTAGAAGTGACGGGCACGTTTGGCGATGTTAGGCGCGCTCCCATCCTTGCGACGCTTCATGGAGCTGGGCGCCATCTGGCCCCCTGCGCCCAAGGCGCGCCATCTGCGCTATGCTCGGGGCAGTTTGAGCGTGCCCACAGTGCGCGTGCGAGTACAGGACGCGCTCTTCGAACTTCGCCCGGGGGAGCTATGTGTCCCGCTGGGCTCTGTCTTCTCAAATTTCCCGTTCAATGTTGCCATGGTGGTGATGCCATAATTCCTTGTCACGGCCGTCGGGCACCTTGTGTAAATGTCCAATTACGCAGACACCATTGCCCTGTGGTGCCTGGGGCTGCTAGACGAGGCGCTCCGCGGGTGCCTACAGGATGGCCTGATTACAATTTACGCCCGTTTCTGGGGCCTCGGCCTGTATCTCTGTGCTGCCCAGTCCGGCGCCAGGGATTGCATTTCGCACTCGCGCCCGTCTAGAGTAAGAGAATGTAGCCAGCGGCATGCCCCCGTACGGCCTCTGTAATCGCTCCGTTGCTGCTTCGGAGGTACAGCGAGACATCGTCGGCATCGCGAGAAAACCGAGCACCCCTTTTTGTGCATTGCAACAGTTTACCCGAGCTGTCATCTGCGAAGGACTTTGAGACCACCTCTCCTCCTCGTGTACACCGGCGGCTCCGTGGCTAGCGAAAGCTGGTGCTTTAAAGCAGCAGCGACCATCTCCGCCCTGCACCTACACACACAGAAACACGTCACCTTTCTCGGTTTCATCACCACGGCGGAGCTTCGGAGCATCCGTTTCGCGCTAGATTGCTGCTCTCTCTTGCTTTGCAGCCGCGCAGATGTGCTCTGCTTTGAGGCTCCCGCGCCGCTCTCAGTCGCCAGCGAACCCGATTCTGCGGTTCCCCTCTGCAGCTGGAGATCCACGCGAGCCTAGAGAGCCTAGCACAGCATGGCTGCCCCATTCGTGCACAGCGGGTGCCAGGTCATTGCGGAAAAAAGCTGACAAACTCGCGACTGCCGCATATCAGCTGCCTCCTTAGATTTGCCTCTCATACAGGAGCATGTGCAAGCGGTCGTATCGACCATCTACGACCGCAGCACCCCGACCCGAGCTTTGCACGAGATGAGCGCATCGACTAAGTCAGTGACTGCCTCTTGACTCAACAGCAGCACACGGTGATCCTGCGTGAGCGTGTAGGATGAGCGTAGAGCGGAGATAGACGGGTTCGCCACGGACTAGAGACAAGCGATGTGTGTGGTGAGTGTGGTGCAGCTGAACCGCTGGACACTTCGTCTTCCGCTGCTCCATTCTGCTGTGTTCGCTCAACCGAGTCGGGGCAAGCTTCCGGCCTGCAGGGCGCTGCGACTCATCCCGGACGGTGTGTCGGCGCTCCTGTGGCTGCAAAACAGTGCGTGCATCGTGAGCGAACTGTGGTGAGCCTATGTGTATAATTTGAACACACGGGCTTGACATCCCGTCTGCTCGACACTGTGATGACCGCCCATAATGCGCAGGTCCACACGGGACGGAAAGGCAAAGAGACACCGTATGGCTCAGTTTAAACAAACAGATATATTCAATAATTACACATGATTAAGATTATACATCAGAGGCGGGGGCGTCCAAGCTTACGTGCCGACGACTTCATGGGGACGATGGAGGGGCTCCGGAGTTGAGCTCGAACGGTTGCTGGCAGAAGCTGCACGCCGTCGGGCTTCGGCGCTGAAGGCCCCCTTGGCGAACGATGTCGTCCTGAGCGTCCCTCTTCGGTACTCCTTAACGATTTTTATATCCTCTTATCCCCACACTCCCTAGGGTGAGGACGCCCACGCCGGGGTGGGGGGGGGGGGGGAGCTAGGGCTTTCACTTGGGCGCACAAACACACCACAGCACTTATGGTCTCGCCCCCCTCACGTGTTGAGTCCGAGGGAAAGAAGGTTGTCGTCGAGGTAGAGCATAGCGTCGGCTGTGGTAAGGCGCGCCCTCGCCCGCTGACTGCTCCCGCGGGTCACCGGCCTCCGTTCTCCATCAAATGACACTCGCCCCTCAAGGCCGGAACGCGAGGTCACTAAAAGGCCGGGTAAGTGGTCCCTTGTCCTGGGATGTGCTCGGAAGGGTTGATTGATTATGCCCGCCGTCTTGCCACGGGGCCAGGCCCGCCGAAACGAGGCCGCCCTGGAACGGCCACGGCAATTGGGGAAGATAATGCCCGTCTCCCCGCGGCGGCGGCGGCGTTCGTCTCGTGCCGACACTATGGAAAGGGAGTCCAGTTGTGCTTAAACCCCTTCGTTCTGGTCGTCTCCGTGCGGTCCACGGCGGCAGGCCCGAAAGCAATCCCACTCAAGATGCTTGCAGCCATATACAGTAGAAACATGAAAGGGGGTCCGGTTGTGCTTTCGCCGCCACTGGGGGCTCCGTCTACGCCGCGCCGTCGAACGCGGACGCTCGTAGCACACACAAGGAACGTCACACTCGTTCACCCTCCAGAAGAATGTTCGCCGAACATTTGAGTCCATGCAGCTCCCCTTGTCTTTCTGAATCGCCTCGCACAGTGCGTCCGACAAAACACTTTTCGCTGCACTCAACACCACTGCACAACACCATATGCCTCCGCTGTCATAACTGGCGTCTCCAGGGGCAGCACTGATCTTCTTTTACAAATAAACATGAAACTCAGCACCCAAGCCTCTCCTTTCTAGTCCAAACTGGACGAAATAAATTTACCACAGTTACAAAGGAGCTCCCACTTCTAGCACGATCACGGCACAGACAAAAATATAGATAACGAAAGGAAGTAGGGCAGGTTCTGCATGCGCTCCGCATGCTCTCCTGTGAAGGTGTTACTTAATGACAGAAAGGTTTAACTACCAACTCCGATAACTTAACACATAAGCACATAGCAATGTTATGAGCTGCGGCATTACACAATCCTAACCAGTTCACAACTCCGCTCTGTTTACGCCATTAGTCCGACTTAGCTTTCCGATTTCGCAGCGGATATCGGCCTTCATGAGTCATACTAAGTAAGTCTGTGACCCTTTGTCTGCTTTGGGACTCGCGAGGGCTCGTGGCAGGAGCCTCTCCTGGCGTTATCTGCGCGGCAACCTCGCGCGCTTCTTCTTCTGGCAATGCATGAAGTAAATCCGGTGGCATTCCGGCCGTCACCTCTGGCGCCTGCCGAACAAATGCAGGAGAGGGCGTTTCTTGCGAACTATCTGCGCGCTCCGCTTCACTTCTGTCCCCATCAAAATCCGCGCTTTCCCTTTCCTCATTTCGTGAATACTGAACCGGTGCCGACTTGAGGCGATTTGCGTGTATCCTTATCAAGCGCCGGTTCACGTCTCTGACTCTGAAGTTTACCGGAAAAAGCTTCTCGACAACCTCGCACGGTCCTCTCCACTTCGTCTGGAACTTACGAGCTAGCCCAATCTGCCTTTGGCAGTTTTCAATGTACACGCTGTCCCCCACATCAAACGGCGCGTCTCTAGCACTGCGATCGTGCACCTCCTTCCTGCGCTTCGCCGCTTTCTTTAAGGCCTCCTTTGCGATGTCCCTCGCCACTTGCAAGCGCGATTCTAGCCCAACCTTATAGTCGTCCAGTGAAGCGTATGGGACACGACGGGTGCCCTCTGGCACTTCACTAGGCTGGTCCGGGTCTCGGCCGTAGAGTAGAAAGAATGGCGATTCGCCCGTGCTCTCGTGTGCTGCGGAATTGTAGGCAAACATTGCATACGGGAGCCACAAGTCCCAGTCCCGCTGGTCGCGCGAAACAAAATGCGACAGGAACCCGGCCACGGTTTGGTTCAGTCGCTCCACCGCGCCGTTGCAAGCCGGATGGTACGGTGTTGTCTGCTTCTTAGCGATCTTAAGCAGCTCGCAAACTCTCCTCATTAGCTGCGACACGAAGTTCGTTCACCGATCTGTCAAGAGTTGCCTCGGGGGTCCATGTCGGAGCACGGTCTGTTCGACAAATGCTCTTGCAACCGTGTCTGCCTTCTGATCTGGGAGTGCTACCGCTTCCGCGTATTTTGAAAGGTGATCGACAAATACTAAAATGTACTTGTTTCCGGAAGTGGTCGTGGGCAATGGGCCCATTATGTCCATACCTGTCCGCTCGAAGGGAGCCGAAACCTCAGGGAACGGCTGAATTGGAGCTGGTCTTCGTCCCTTGGGTGTTTTTCTTTCGAGACAGGAATGACACTTCGCACAGTAGTCTCTAACATCCTGTCGCATGCCACTCCAAAAGTACAAACGCTCCACACGCCTGCGTGTCTTCGCTACGCCAAAATGACCGGCGCATGGCGCATCGTGAAACGCGCGAAGAACCCTTTCTGTCCACGACCGAGGTATGACGACTCTCTCCCAAGCGGTTTTCTCTGGTCTCCCTTTCCTGGTTGGCCTCGTGCGCCGACACAGGGTGCCGTCTTTGCCAATGAAATAACCTAGCTGTTCGGGGTGAGACGGTGCGTCCTCTAAGCTTTCGATTATTCGCTTCAGGTCAGGATCTTTGCACTGCTCTGTGCGTAATTTGGCGGGGTCGACTACGGGGACAAACTCATCTATAGCTGCCACGGCAGCTGTACGGCTGAGTGCATCAGAATTCAGATGTGTCTTTCCTGACTTGTGCTCAACTTCAAAGCAGTATTCCTGCAGGTGTAGATTCCATCTAGCGAGTCGCGAGCTAGGGTCCCTGACACTCATCACCCATTTAAGAGGATGGCAGTCTGTGACTAGCTTGAATTTGCGGCCGTAAAGGTAGCATCTGAAGTGCTTTACTGCCCAGACAACGGCGAGGCACTCCCTTTCCGTAGCTCTGTACTTTTGCTCTGTGGGGCTCAGCTGTCGGCTAGCAAAAGCAACGGGATGTTCCTTGCCCTCGATAACCTGAGATAGCACGGCACCAACTGCGAACTTTGACGCATCTGTGGCCGTAACGAAGGGCAAATTAAAATCAGGGGGGCGCAACAGCAGTGCACTCATTAGCTTCCTTTTCAGGGCCCCAAAAGCATCCTCCGCGTTTTCGTCCCAGCGAAAGGCGACATTTTTGGCTGTTCAGGCGGTGAGCGGCTTAGCGAGCTTGGCGAACTCCTCTATGTGCCTTTGGTAGTAACCGATCAGGCCGAGAAACTGCCGGACCTGGCGGACGCTAGTCGGGGAAGGAAAATCCGAGACACACCTTAGTTTCCCAGGGTGCGGTAGCACGCCATCAGCTGAAACAACGTGCCCGAGGTATTTCACCTCGTTTTTGAGGAATTGGCACTTAGAGGGCTTCAGCTTGAGACCCGCTCCTCTTAGTCGCACCAAAACCTGCTCAATATCGCGCAAATGGTTCTCAAAACTGTCACTGTATATGATTATGCCATCCATATACACGAAGCACAGCCTCCCCAGAAGACCTGCCAGGATGACATCAGAGGTTCTCTGCCAGACAGCAGGGCTGTTGGCCAGACCCATCGGCATTCTTTTCCATTCATAGTGCCCTGAGGGCGTGTTGAATGCCGTTTTCTCGGCATCTGCCGGATCCATTGCTATCTGCCAGAATCCCGCAGCCATGTCCACTACCGTGAAGTACCTGGCAGAGCCCAGCTGAGAAAGCGTCTCCTGTACATTGGGGATGGGGTATGGATCGATGCGAGTTACGGCATTTAGTTTGCGGTAGTCCACTACCAATCGATGCGAGCCATCTGGCTTTTCCACCAATAGTGCTGGTGCTCCCCAGGGTGACTTTGAGTGTTCGACAATGCCGCGATCAATCAGGTCCTGCACCTGCCGTTCCATCTCCTCACGTTGGGAGTAAGGAATCCTATACGCACGCTGGTAAACGGGCGATGAAGTGCCGGTTTCTATCCTGTGCTTTATAACGCCACAGCAGCCCAAATCCAGGTTGGACGCGGCGAATACCTCCGAGTAGTCGTTCAGCAAACCAGCCAGAGCCTCCCTCTCCCTGGATTTTACGTGAGAACGATCGAACGACACCTTTGGAGCAGCCGAAGGACTAGCATGCTCTACAGTTGCGAGTACCGTATCGGTGGGCTCACGTTTCTCTATCGCAGAGGTGAAGAAAGCCAATGTTGTGTTCTTGGGAAGGCTCAGTGGCTGCTGGCTACAGTTAACCACCTGTAGGGGCACTCTGTGCGCGTCATTAACTGTCACGAGGCACGCGGCTGCCTTCAAGCCATTGCTGAGAGAGTCGACCGGCTCAAGCACTCCCACGGCGCCGCTCTCTACATCTGAAGGCACAAACGCGCACAAAATGTGCTCCGACCAAGGAAGGACGACCGCCTCATCGACCAGCCTGACGGCAACCCGCGAATATACCTTCTCCAATGATCCCTCTGTTTGAGGGGTGTCAATATCGGTAATGCGAATATCAGCCCCTCTCCTGTTCAAAAACAGAACTTTTGAGCCGCCCGCATTGACCTCTTCCTCAGAGAATGAGACTACTACCTTCCCTTTTCTCAAAAAATCCTGCCCTAATATACCTGACACTCCGTTTGACAGAGACACCGTGTCCGGGCATACGTAGCAGGGGTGCTCCAATGCAATTCCGCCGAGAGAGAAGTGTAACCGGTAGAGTCCACTTATGCCAAGAGGATCCCCCGTTATGCCTACAAATTTGGTTGCCATACCACCAGACGCTTCCAACACCTCGCGGTCCCCCTTCCTTCGAAGCGTGTTAAAACAGCTCTCCTTAAGCTATGTCACCTTTGACCCCGTATCTATCAACAATTCCATGCAACAACCATTTAACTTGCAACGCACAACAGGGCATGCCTCGTCGGCCACACAAACTACCACCACCTCATCATCCACTGCTCCCTCCCCACGCTCCTCAGGCTGGGGAGGACTATCTAGTTTTTTGTCTCGGTATCTGGGGCCCCGCTGTAGGCTTGCTTAGGGCGTGTCTCGCCTGCTTCTCTTTGTGGCTCTCCACGGCGCACGTTTTGGCAGAACCTGGCGATGTGTCCGCGACCCTGGCAAGCGAAGCATACGATTTCTTCAAAATCTCGCATACCGCGCCTGTAGCTTTGTGGTGGTCTCCGGTTTCCAGCGAATGGGCGCTGTTGAGCGCGCGCTTCAACCTGGCGTTCCACCTGCTGAGATAGCAGCTGTTCTAAGCGATCTAACCGCTCTGTCAAGAGAGCAACCTCAGGGTTGAGCACCGCTCTCTCTATGACGCGTACTCTCGCTGCGGCTGTCGTTAACGCCTCATTTCGTTCCTCATCCAATGCGGCTGCCACGGCTTGGTCGAAATTGCTCGGCTTGCGCGAGAGCACGAACCGGCGCACGGGGTCTTGCAGACCAGCCACGAACAAAGTGGTCATTTCCTCTTTAAGTAGATCCTCCGCGTATTTCTTCCTTAGCTGGTCTCCTTCCTCCTCCCTGCTTAACGTATCGCGTGCTAGGCGCTGAAGCCGCAACGCAAACGTTCGCACGTCCTCCCCTACCATCTGTCCGGCGTCACGGAACCTCTGTACTCGCACGTGACGTGGTTCAGTGTCGAAATGCTCAAACGCGAGCTTCTTAAATTCCGCAAATGATTTTGTGGTTTTTACTTTTTCGTCTCGCCATGCAAAATCATGAGCAGCTCCTGCCATCTTACACCTCGCCATTCCCAGCATTTGAGCATCGGACCATCCCCCCATTTTCCCAATCTCTTCTAGCATGGAAAAGAAATCGCAGATTGGAACCCCTGCGTTATCTCCTGTAAACGTCGGAATGACGCTTCCTAATGCCAGCATGCTTGCTCCGAGCGACGGCTGTGGAGTGGGAGCTCCCTCAGATACAGACATTTTTTTTTCACTCAAGCCCTCCGGTGCCTCAAGCCTCTGAAATGGGGGTAAAAGTCCCACGATCAGTCCCGTGATTCACTTTTGATTACAATTTTGAAGTCATGAATGTCGCAGCATTCAGAGGACATTTGCTTTAGAGACCCCACTTCTGACACCAGTGTGATGACCGCCCATAATGCGCAGGTCCACACGGGACGGAGAGGCAAAGAGACACCGTATGGCTCAGTTTAAACAAACAGATATATTAAATAATTACACATGGTTAAGATTATACATCAGAGGCTGGGGCGTCCGAGCTTACGTGCCGACGACTTCATGGGGACGATGGAGGGGCTCCGGAGTTGAGCTCGAACGGTTGCTGGCAGAAGCTGCACGCCGTCGGGCTTCGGCGCTGAAGGCCCCCTTGGCGAACGATGTCGTCCTGAGCGTCCCTCTTCGGTACTCCTTGTCGATTTTTATATCCTCTTATCCCCACACTCCCTAGGGTGAGGACGCCCACGCCGGAGTGGGGGGGGGGGGGGCTAGGGCTTTCACTTGGGCGCACAAACACACCACAGCACTTATGGTCTCGCCTCCCTCACGTGTTGAGTCCGAGGGAAAGAAGGTTGTCGTCGAGGTAGCGCATAGCGTCGGCTGTGGTAAGGCGCGCTCTGGCCCGCTGACGGTTCCCGCGGGTCACCGACCTCCGTTCTCCATCAAATGACACTCGCCCCTCAAGGCCGGAACGCGAGGTCACTAAAAGGCCGGGAAAGTGGTCCCTTGTCCTGGGATGTGCTCGAAAGGGTTGATTGATGATGCCCGCCGTCTTGCCACAGGGCCAGGCCCGCCGAAACAAGGCCGCCCTGGAACGGCCACGGCAACTGGGGAAGATAACGCCCGTCTCCCCGCGGCGGCGGCGGCGTTCGTCTCGTGCCGACACTATGGAAAGGGGGTCCGGTTGTGCTTAAACCCCTTCGTTCTGGTCGTCTCCGTGCGGTCCACGGAGGCAGGCCCGAAAGCAATCCCACTCAAGTTGCTTGCAGCCATGTACAGTAGAAACATGAAAGGGGGTCCGGTTGTGCTTTCGCCGCCACTGGGGGCTCCGGCTACGCAGCGCCGTCGAACGCGGACGCTCGTAGCACACACAAGGAACGTCACAACGCCATGTAGTTGCGCGCAGTGACATAACCCTCCGCTTGTACTACCTTTGGGGGCTCTAGAACTGGGTAGCCCCAAACCAGCTGTTTTTTTTACACGGAACCGCGCACGTTGTTGTTTTTCTCACCAGTCACAGGACATGCACGCGACAAATATTTGCCTCCAGTGGACGGCGCGAGATAGCCAAGTGAGGGAGTGTTCGTGTGTCGGTGTCTCCGTACGCAGGCAGTAGCCCACGCGATCGTTTGCCGTGCGCAGGACGAAAAATAAATGCCGCCTTGAAATAGATCGCGGAAAAGCACAGGCGGGTCCCTCTCCCCCTCCAAGCAAGTTACATGCCCAGCGCCGGGAACTATTGACAGCCAAGCGCGGGTGCTGCATCGCATAGGTAGTTTGTATATTTTTATTATTATATAGCGCACACTTCCTCCTTACTCCTCCGCTGTATTTTTACTCACGCTAGCCACAGCTAGCGTGAGTTAAAGCTTCAGGTTTCGGTGGCAAATGCCGCAGCCAGCAACATCTCTTCCTTCCTTTGTTATTTTATAAATAAAAAGGCAATAGCAATAATAATATAAAGTAAGAAAAACACAGCCGAAGTGGTGAGGGTAACAAGGTAGTGGCTGCAAATCACCAGCGAAAAGGAGAGGGGGTGCCTCCCGGTTTGGCAGTGCTGGCACGAGCTGACGTGCTTGAGGGAAAAGTTGTATGCTCTGCACCACTAGTATCGGATACGAATCCGCTTCTGAAGGCTTTGTAAAAAGTAGGCAGCCAAAGGGGTTTGGATCTAACTTGTGTAGAGTGGATTTCAAGCATATTTTTCACTCTTAAGCATTGGAGACTTCAGGCCGCGACTTCCTCCTTCGCGATGTTAGGGTCGCTTAGTACACGGAACGGTCTGCGCAGCGGGGATCAGAAGCAAAGCCCTTGCGTCGTGTACACTTCACGCAGTAGCATTGAAGGCTCCGTTCTCCAAAAAATTCAGCGTCAGCGTTGTGAGCGAAAAATCAGCGGCATGGATTTGGCTGGAAGTCATCAGGAAGCAACATAGGATGCAGGTGGCCCACTTAGGTCACGGTACCTTGCGGAGTCATTGCAACCTGCCAACGGATAGTGAACAAATTGTCCACCGTAGCAGGTGGCAGTTAAATCAATGACTGGTCGGTCGGGAAGAACAACTTGGACGACGCAAGGCCAGCCGCTGGGAACACCTGCCATCGAAGGGGAGTGGCGCATCGCTGAACAGCTGCACCAGGAGTGGTACGAGGAATTCCAGGGATCTATGATTGCTATGTAGAGAATGACCTTATGCATATATGGGAATTATGTTATAGCGTCATGCCCTTAAGGCGAAGCTTAAGTGTCCGCTCGAATATTTCAAGAAGGTTGTACACCTGGAGGACTCCTGCGTGACGGCAATGTAGGTCAGCATCAAAATGTTAGCGGATGAGGAGCGGTACTTACCGGGGAATAATGAAAAATCATTTGAGTAAGTCGGATTGATAATTACGGCTAAGAAATAGACAATCTCGAATTTAAAATGTAAACTTTATCGGCGCAGGGCGCACAGTGTTGAAACTGCCGATGGGCCAGAGAAAACGCGGTGAAAAGCACTAATCCGCAAACCCTTATACTGTCCGGAGCGTGGCCATGTGGCACAGCATCCGCCTCGCAATAAGGAAGGGCTGGGTTCGATCCTAAGAGCCACCGGCTACCAGGTGGTTTATTAATAGGCACGAGATTTTCCCCGCCCTGGGTGCTTCGCTCTGCTGGGGTTAGATGTTCGAGAAAATGGCCCTGGAGGGCAACATTTCTTTGAACGATAAGAGGTAAGTTCTGCAATCAAGCAACCCTAAATGCGGCTCGTGCCTTAGAAGCCCATTTGTTGCTCTTTCTTCTCGCAGAGTCGAACCGCTGGAAAGCTACCTTGCCCAAGACCGCAGTGATAGGTTTGAAACTGTACGTTGTGGAGGCAAGCTGGTTCGAGCGTGCGAGCTTGTGTTGAACACTTCTTCACATATAAGTGAAACACGAACCACCTTTGCACGCTCAAGGTTCGAAACTAGGTTTGCCCCGGAAAGGGCGCAACAGGGTTTGCGGAGGCTCCTCCAAGCACACAACCCTGTGGAAGCCGAGCGCAGGGCCAGGGGTGGCTAGTACAATCTTTACCGGTGGGTTTCCGGTGGTGGGTTTTGGACCAACCGCCTCCCGCAGCCGAAACAGTCTCCCAGACCACCAGGCCACGACTGCGGAAGTCGCGGAAGGCGGGTGAGCGTGCCCCGGTGCGTAGACGCTTGCATCTCGGCCGGTACTGGGGAGCGAAATAAGTTATCGGCGTCTTCATGCTTGCGGCCGGGTCGTTAAACGACGTAGATGTCTCACTCTTGGACACGCAGAGTCTATCAGGCCGGGTGACTGGAATGGCCTTGTAAGAAAGAATGCCGGCAAACCGCATCGTGGTCCGTGAGAATTTCAAAGCGATGTCCATAAGAGTAAGGGAGAAACAAGGGCAAGGCCCACGCGATGGCGATGCACTTTTTTATTGGTTTGGGGGGAAAGTAAATGGCGCATTACCTGTCTCACATATTGTTGGACACCTGAACCGCGCCGTGAGGGAAGGGATAAAGGAGGGAGTGAAAGAAGAAAGGAAGAAAGAGGTGCCGTAGTGGAGGGCTCCGGAATAATTTTGACCACCTGGGGATCTTTAACGTGCACAGGCATCGTACAGCACACGGACGCCTTAGCGTTTTCCTCATAAAAACGCAGCCGCCGCGGTCGGGTTCGAACCCAGGAACTCCGGCTCAGTAGCCGAGTGCCCTAACCACTGACCCACCGCGGCGGGTGCACTTCTTCCGCTAAACAGTATATGGGCTCTCCTTTCGGAAGTACTCGGTGCCTTATGCAACAACATATTTGTCGCGTCCAGATTGCGGTGATCGAGCGCAGTGCCAGCTCGTATTTCAACGGCATCCAGGTGGGCTTCTATGATTGCTGCCTGGTCGAAACGGCGCAATATTTGAGCGGCAATGACGAAGGCCCAAGTTGTTTAGGCGTCTTCGTAGGCAGGCGATGCAGGCGAAAAAAATGGCGCCACCGTTTGGAAGATGTTGAAGTAACGAGCGTTAGCGCAGCGCTCGACGCCTAGCGCCATCTATCATAGAAATTACGATGCACGTTGCACCCCCTGAAGATACGTTCCAAACAGAATTTGCTTCGTTTGGGTGGTCAAGGTGAGCCTAGATTTCGGCTTGCGGTGCGATATGGTAACGCTTCAATTAGTAATTGCATGTATAAAATGTTTACCTGCTATTTAACTGCGGATTTTTTTTACCACAACCCATGACGTTATATTTGCCTCCCAAATTCGGTACAGAACTGTCCCCGGTTGGGTGCCCCTGTTTTTGGAGTATATAGAGCCGAATGAATGGGTAGATCTATATTGCGGTCGCGTAACGGCGCAGTGTTCCTACTCGTCAAGGGCCTGTCACACTAGGGTAAAAGTCGGCCGATTCGATGTGCCAAAACAACGTCGTCGTGATGCCTGCCTCTATGCCACACTGCGCCGACTAAAACAGTCGGCAGACTGTCGGCGCCAGGTCTCCCACAAGACGGCAGTTGGCCGATGGTCCGCGAAATCCCGTGTCACACTAGCGAGACAACGTGCGAGACCCCCGCCCACTTGGTCCTTTCTCGTTCTCACTCATCTTTTGTCATTTCCTGCTATGCCAAATTCATGTGCCGGGATACTTCATATTTATCTCTTTTAAATAAATCCCGCTTAGTAAAACAAACTCTTTAAAAATCGATATTATGTACGTAGGCTGATTGCAGCCCAGTACTGAGCGGCACTTGTTGCTGGGTCAGAAAGGCATGGCTCGAAAAATAAATCCAGTCGCTCGTTGGTAAACAAGACGGGAGAGATTATTTAAGGCTAACATAATAAAAAGAAAGAAAATTCCCGACCTCGCGTATTCGGACTAGGAACCTATAGGGAATGAGAAGCCACTGCTATACACACGACGCCATGGAGAACAGAGATTTGCTGGCTTCAGTAGTGCTGATAAGACGCAGTCCGCAGTGTGACACTCGTGACAGAAGTAAAGCAGGCGACCCATGTGAGAAAACTCAGCCGGGGCGCTGCACCGGTCACTTCTTGCGATTTGCAGCCCCACGGCAAGCAGGGACACACGGAGCAGCAAGAATCGTTGCGCCGATTGACTCAAGCACTTGAGCTCAAAGCGTAAGCTCTACCATCCGCAGTGGTCTGATTACAGCTTGGCTTGGTGTTGAAGTTCGCACCAGAAAAGACAAAATAGCCATATTATAACAAAGAACACTTGCTGTACACTAGCAGCGATAAAGCATGCTTGCGCTAGTAGCGAGCTTTCGGCAACGGCGAGGCTGCGGTCGCGCCAGGCGACGAACTGCGCTGATGCCTGGCTGCCCTGGTCGTCGCATCCAAGTGGCAGCGGATGCTTGGGCAAGTAGCCTGCGCCGTAATAGAAGGTCCACCTTTAATATCGCTTTGATGTTAACAGCATAATCTCGCCATAAACTAAAATATGGTCAATTTCCGCGACGCCTTCGGCTGCGGAGCTTGCGGACCGCCGCGGGCGCCAGCGAGCCGGACCGCAACGGCGGGCCAGCGGCAGCTTCCGAGGCAATTGTGGCGAAAACTTTCGCACGTATCAATGTTGCTACTTTTACCAGCAACTCGGTGTTGATAAACGATCCTCAGAAAGGATAAATTTTTCACATTCCTCTGTGTTTATGATTTACATCAAAAACCATCTTAAGCTGATTTTATTATGGCGGCGGAAGGGATCCAGGTAAGCCGGCAGGTGAGCAGGCTCTGTTTACTTCACGTTCACACCAATAATACAAACAGCCATGCTATCAGAAAGGCTGCCTACTATATTCGAGCAACGACGGCATGCCTGCGCAACAGCCGTGCTTTCGGCAACGACGCCGCCTACAGGAGCGCCAGGGCGACTAACTGCGCTGCTTCCCGGCTGCCCTGGTCGTCGCTAACCCTAGCTGGTTTCGCATCGATGCCGCAGCTCAGGCCACTGCGTAACTGGCCAGCGCCATAATAAAGGAACTCTGGTCACCCCTGTACTGCCAAGCCGTCCTATAATAAAATAAAGTTCTGCTCGATTTCTGCGACGCCTTCAGCAGTGGATCTAGCAGACTCCAGGCGAGCCGCACGAAGCAGCAGCAGCAAGCGGCTATAGGGTGAAATTTCCTTGTATCGTAGTTATCACTTCAACTAGCACCTTGGCACTGGCCAAAGATCTTCAGAAATGATACCTTTTTGGACGTTCATCTATCCCAGAGCTTGCTATGAACGTAAGCATACAGCACTATAGCGGAATTGTGTTCGTGTCTGGTGAATGTTTTAGCTCGGCGACCGATCTCGCGGCGGCACGGTCAACAGACTGATTTTTTGGGCGCCGCGGGCGTCTGGTCGTCGGACGCGTTGGTGTCGTTGGCGGCCTAGTGTGAGAGCTTGTTCTGCCACAGACACGATCTGCCGACCCGGTCGGCCGATCATCGGTGCCGTTGTCGGGTCGGCGTCGTGTCGGGCTACTTGACAGGCCCTTTATAGGATATTTGTTGGGGGCTACGGGGGAAAGGAATGGGAGGGCACAAACACTTTTAATGGCCACCATCTTGGTTTCGAGAAACCCACCTCTATCCACTATACTGGTCCGTGACGTCTTCATTGGCACATGGCAGGTGGTTGCTTCTACAACGCTATTGTAGATAGCGCTACAAGTCTCAATGCGAGATGTGCTCTATTCTAATTGCTGCCACAGATAGCGCTGTGATCTCAGGGTGGTAGGAGACCCCACAAAAATCTCGAAACGTGATGAGTAGTTGCTACCACAGATGGCGCTCTGATCTAAGGGTTGCAGCAGACCTCACGAAACATGATGAGTAAGAGCTAAAGCTCTGAAAATCAACTTGCTGCGATGGAGCTGAGAGAAACCGGCAAAAATGGCGCCTATTATCGGAATGGAATCCGCAGAATAGTTGCATGCCTCGGAAGCTACGAACGTTTCTCACTAGATGAAGATTCGAGAAGTGCTGTCACAGCACGAAGTTTAGTGAGGTCGGTGTGCGCGCCATGCTTTCATACAAAGAGCCTCAACATTGTTTGTTCATGAGCATCAGTAGTACAGAAGAGGTCTAAAGTTCTCAGGCCGCTCTGCCGAAATCAGGAGCTATTTCTCTCCGCTATCGCGGCACTGCCATCACTGGCGCCCCTTGGCGCGTGCCGACTTCGAGGGTGCGCGCTGACAGGGCGTTGCATTTTCGTGAAGGCGAGATTCTCTCTCCCCCTTGCTTTCCTTGATAACAAAGCGCGTGAAAAGCTGGTGCGGCATGTGCCTTCCGTTTTTGCTCTTCGAATTTCGCTGTGGTAGAGAGCGTGGCGTAGCAGAGCGTGGCGTGGCCGCCAGCATGGTGCGTTACTTTACGCAAAACTGCAGTTTTTCCGAAACAAACGAGCCATGCTGGCAGCCATATTTATTTAGACTTCTTGTGCTTTTACTAACTTTCCGGCTTCCTGACGTACGATAGCGTGCGTTTGCCTTTGTATGAGCTCTGTAGCGGCTCTTTGAGGCATCTGCGGGACTTCCGAAGTGTTCTTTTCTTGAATTTACGTTTTGTTCCCTGCAAATTGGCAACATATGAACTTGGTCACAGTCCGGCATACCCGCTTTTGTTCTGGAAGAAATCTTGTTCTCTGCAATCTTGCAGTGCTCTGCCCTAATCTGTGTGTTAGCCGCTGCGATGGCTCAGTGGTTAATGCGCTGACGCTCGGCTGCTGACATGGAAGACGCGGGCTCGATCCCGGCCGCGGCTGTCGAATTTCGGTTATGGTGAAATTCTAGAAGCCCTTGTACTGTGTGATGTCAGTGCACATTAAAGAACCCCAGGTGCTCGAAATTCCAGGAGCCCTTCACTAAAGCGTCCCTCACAGCCTGAGTCGCTTTCGAAAGTTAAGCTCAGATAAACCGCACGCTGTATGTTAATGAGGGAATTCGGCGCCTCCGCGCAAGTAACGCTGGTGAAGTAGCTGTTGTTCTGGAGCTGCTGGCATGTGTTAACATTTTCGCACAGTATTAGCAGGCTCCTAAACAGAACGTTCGATCTATTGAAGCTACCCTTTCGGCTACGTATTGAAGCTACGTATCGATCTACTATTCGAAACAGCCATGATGATTATTTAAAGGAGATCTGCTCCACAGCTACGCGCAAATTCCTGTTTGGCAAGCCATACAAACATGCCTTTTGCCAGCTCAGGTGCCCTTCTGTAATTCCTCCTCTTCACTACTCTGATGGCACGTATACTGAAACGCTTCCTGACACTGTAAAGTTTCTGCTTCGCACTCACATCGCTACATATACTTTTTCCCACGATCTTCCTTTCCATACTCACGTTCGTGACATTATAGTAGTGTCTTACAATAGCTCAGTTCAAGATTTACCTTTGACTGCTGCGGAGATTGAAGCTGTAATCAATTCGATCGCTGTGATGTCTTCTACTTGCCCTGATCTAATCTCTCCACTTGTTGTTCGCACCTTGTTTAATGCGCATTTATTGCTTTTCCTCTCTATTTTTAATTCTGCTTTGCATCTTGGTTACTTTCCTCAGACTTGGAGAGCTGGAAGGATTATTTTTATTCCCAAAAAGAATAGACCAGCGCACCTTCCCAATTCTGACCAGCCTATCTGCATTAATTCGTCTTTCGGAAAAGTGCTCGAACGTTTGTTGTACGGTAGTCTGTACTATTTCCTGTTCCAGAATAATCTACTGCACAAAAATCAGTATGGTTTCACGCATGGCCGTAGTTCTGTTCAGGCTCTCTATCGTTTGCGGGAGTTATTATTTACATATCGGCAACAGAAACTCCCTGTGGTTTTCATTTCTTTGGACTTCAGAGGTGCATGTGATTGTGTTTGGCACCCTTTGGTCTTAAATTTTTTAAGACAACATCGTTGTCCAGGAAATTTAAATTCCCTCTTGGCTTCTTTCCTAGATAACCGATATTCGACCTATCAATCTCCTTATTGTACTCTTTCTGTGCCTTATTCTGTCGGTAGTCCGCAAGGTTCGCCTCTTTCACCTTTCCGTTGAAGCATTTTAATTATGACCTCTTAAATCTCCCTGTCCCCTCACCTACCCACATTCAGGCATATGTTGACGACACTTTTATCCTTGTCCCTGGAAAGACTAGCCGCTAGTTGTCAGCATTCGGTACAAATGTTTTAACATTAACCCAAAACTGGTGTGGCAAGTATTGTGTTCACTTAAATCCTAAAAAGTGTTCTTATGTTTTATTTTTTAATGGAGTCCCGGCGTTGCGCAGACGTAAGCCAACTATACGCCTAGACAATTGCAGTCTCAAGTGTGAGCCCAATATTAAATTATTAGCGGTTGTTTTTGATTCCCAGCTAAGCTTAACTCCTCATGTTAATTTGCAAGATAAAAATATTGCATCTACGACCAATCTCCTTAATTGGTTCCGTTTCCATTTTCGTGTTTCTCCATCGCATTTGCGCCTAATGTATCATCAGGTTATTCTTCCTACAATCACCTATGCCGTCACAGCTTGGTGGTTTCTTTGTCCAGTTTCCAGACACAGAGATCGTGTCTTATCGTTGCAACGCATTCCGCTTCTTGCTTTTACTGGTGCCCACAGTACTACTAGAACTGTTGCTCTTAATGTCCTTGCCAATGTTCTTCCAATTCCTATTTATCTGGACCAATTATGTGCAGAGTTTAAGCTTTTTACATCACGGCAACGCGTTGTCTACGGCAAGACATTTTATAACCATTCTGAACTTCAGCCTGTAAATAATATCGTGCCTGAGCATCCCTCATTGAAATTTAAATTTTGTTTTCCTCAACTTAGTTATCAGGAAGCCTTGGCCTTTTCGTGTCAACGCGAATTGCATATTTACACAGACGGGTCATTCACTCATCACAGTACTGGTGCTGCTTTTGTTGTTCTTAGCTCCACGCAAAATATTTCATACGTTCATCGCATATCCTTAGAACTACGTGCCTATGCCGCTGAGCTTGTAGCAATCCATTCAGCTGTTGCTTTTGCTATTAATAACCCCCACCTATGCCCGTTCACTTATACACTTATTCTTTATCTCTGCTTTCTGCCCTGTCTACAGTTAGCTCATTTTTCCCGACAATTATTTTCATTCAGAAACATCTCTATCGTTTGTCTACTCTTGCCTCATTATATTTCATACCCGTTAAGACCATTCTTCACTTCTTTTATGGCGAACTTATTGGCAACGAAATAATTGCGGCACAGAATTATTTTACTGGATCCCTGATATGCTCAATATTTCTTCCATCCATCTACATAGGAGTCCTCTTATTACTTTACTCACTGGGCATGGTAGATTCCCTTTCTATTTAAAAAAAATGGCTTATCTCCTTCTTCAATTTGCTCATGCGGTGTTTTCTGCGAAGATGTCAATAATTACTTCCGGAATTGATCCCTTACTGCTCCTTTAGTTTCCCGTTGAAAGTATCTCTGCTTATCTGACATTACACTGTCCACTTACCCCTCTCTTTTGAATAACCCTGCTGCTTGTGCTGTTCTGATTCAAATGGTTCATCTCATCAGCAGCACAATTCCTACTCATTCCCAATGAGTTCCTTCGTCACTGTCATTTTTCCTGCATAAGCTCTGTACAGAGAAGTGCTCTGTGTTCCTTTGCTGGACAAGGATGCATCTCTCTGTGGCCTGACACTGCGTTTGGTACAACAGTGACGGTGACTATCTGTGCTGACATTATCTGTGACTTTATCTGTGCTGCTGACTGTCTGTGGTGTCTTTACGAACTGTGCCTGTGACTTTATCCGTGTTGACATTATCTGTGACTTTATCTGTGTATTTGACTGTGTGTGGTGTCTGGACCAACTGTGCTTGTGACTTTATATGCCCTGATATTCTCTGTGACATTATCTGTGCTTCTGTCTGTTCTGTGCCATTGGGGTTTCATGCTTTTTTGTTTCTTTGTTGTTTCTATTTTTCGGCTTTTCTCTTTAAATTAAGTTTTTTGAGCCTTTAGCTCCTTTTATTTTTTTTATTGGATTTAAGCCCGGTAAAGCTTTGCTTTTCCGGGCTTCCTCTCTTTCATTTACAAGTTTTTTGTATTTTTTTTTTTCTGAGAGGACCAATAAAAGTGTAAAATGGTATCTTTCTGAGCGCGCAGACTGCGTTTTTGCGTCTGTCTTGGTCTTTGACGCGAAACTCGCATGGTCTCTGACGACGGAAAGGTGAGAAATGTTTTTAAGAGCGTTAGTTCTTACTCATTGTGTTTTGGGATTTCGTGGAGTCTGCTACCACCCTGAGATCGGTGCGCCATCTGTAACAGCAAATATAGCCGGGTACAATTTAAGAAGGCAGCGGCATTAGCCCCTCAAAGGCGGATGCACACGAGCCTCCGCCAATAGGCTCGCACTTCAGGTGGCGTCATCAGCCGGACGGCCGGTGACCCCGCCGACGGAGAACATGCCTAACATGGTCGCCCTCGCTTCAAACTGGGCCGAGTCGCGTCAGCTGTGTGCGCCTCCCTTCGTCAGAGTGAATTCGAATTGTTTGTGGGCGTCTGTCATGTCGGAAATATTATTGCAAGCTTACGATGCACAACTTGTGCCCCGTGCGTTTGTTCCGAGATGTGAGGCGACGAAAAAAGGTTACAGCGAACATCGGTGACTGCGCTTCGTCTGGAAACAGGATCCCGCAGCGGCACACCGCTGCAAACAAACAGCGGGCGTGTTTGTTCTATGGTGTTTTGTTGTGCTCTTAAGTGAAGTTACGACGAGGACAATTTGCCAAAGTCTGGTACCTACTGCGAGCGGCGGGTGTGTTAGTGTACTGTGCCCCTGCGTTTCACGTCGGGCGTGGCGAAGTAATGGAGCAAAACCATTCTCAGGATAAATGAGAAAAGCGTGCGCGGATGAAACCAACCTACGAGTTCCTCAACCGAAAAGATTTGCAGAAGCAACCTCCAACGCAAAGATTTGTTGCTGCTAGCTCAGCGCGCAAACGATCGTTCGTTGCCAGCAGTATGATAAGATAGCCGAGCGTCTAGCAGGGCGTCGTTCTAGTGTTGTGTAGCACCGTCGATTGATCACTTTCCACCAGTGCTAACAATCAATGACTAACACACGCTGCTTGAGCGAATGTCATTGGATTATTAACGGCCAGGCGTGCGGGAGCAGTGTTTGTTTCCTTAATGTCAGCCTTAGTACTAATATAAAATTATGACCGATACACTGGTGCCTTTACAAGGGAGCTTGGCATGAATTCGCGTCTCTGTATTGCTTAGAATTCTTCACTCACTGCACGCGCCAGCTGTAGAATGCCTGCTGTGACACAATCGCGCATCAGTTGTGCTGCCAGCGCTCGACTTGCTTTCCCACAACACAGCTTTGCGCTGCTTTTCGATTGTTATGATATGTTGCTACTAAAACAATTCCAAGACAGTGAAGGCAACAGAGCCATTATGTACATCAAATAAAAGTACAACAAAGTAGGCACAGCTGCTTGTGAACTGACTCCTAATACCTCTACTCGCGTCTGCATTAAATGTGTGTGCATGTTTTCTTGCGTGTTTGTTTATATTTGTTATTTTCTCCTTTTTTGCATTTTAGATCTTAGTTTTCGCGTTCGCGTTTGTGTGCATCTGTGTGAATATGTGAGTGCTTCTGTGCGTGTATGGTTTTATTATTCCTATTTGTGTCCTTTTATTTTTGTGTTTGTTCTTGTAAGCATGCTGCATCCACCTCTTCCTTTACAATTTCATAACTCGTCTCATTCAAAGCACCATGTCCTGTGACTAGCAGAGCTGGCCTCTTCGATGTCATTAAATCTTTACATTCTTGTCTACCTTGCCTCCTCAGTCTGCCATCTTGCTGTGTTTTCTCCTACTATTCTGACCTTCCTTCTTATGCTGTTGTCGCAACGTGATTAACCAACTTGCACTAAAGAAACTTTTATCAGCTGTGACGACAAAAACATTGACCGATACAAAATGTTAAAAGCATCACGTGGCTTGCGCAATAACTTCGTCTCTCACCCCTGTTAATATGTTTATGCATCAGTGCATACGGCAGCTCGCCAGGAGTGCACATGAAAGGGTGCCATATTGTGCAACAGCATCTTGCGATGTTGTTGCATTCAGTCTTAAGTAGATGGTTTCGCTGCCCGTCACATGTGGGGGTACACATAACATTGTGCAGTGGATTATCATTTCCTGTCTTGACGCTTTCATCATTACAAATGCAGTTTTCTAGTGAATGGAGTCCAGCAAAGCAGTGCTGTGAGAGCTTTTTCAGCTTTCACCATTTATTACCTCACCACTATCACTGTCTGAATCTGGCCGTCATTTTGCCTACGGCTTGTAATGAACAAAGTGACTCACTAAAACACGTTCAACCTTGCTGAGAATTTTTCCGGTACGTGAATATGACAAAAAAAATGCTAGCAAAGTTATTCACGTTAATAATTGTGCTTGAATTCGCGTTAATGCCAGAGTCAGATAAATAAATTAAAAATTGGCAATGACAAGGCTGCGATTTCCAGTGCATACTGCTAACAGAGCCATAAAGCGTGCTCTGACTACTGTTATTTCAACATGGGGCCCGTCAAACTCGACGATGGCTTCCTGAATGAGCATTTTGGGCCTCAATAAGCTAATGATGCTTTATATTTATTCTCTTATTCTCATTACTTGTGTGAGCCAGATAACCAAAATAAACAATGCAACCACATGAATGTGCTTTGGCGTGCAAGCTGCTAACAGTGGCTGTCAGTTTCGTGTTGACTACTGGTATCGCAGCAGCACTGGCTGTGACATGACTGCGATTTCCAGTGCATACTGCTAACAGAGCCATAAAGCGTGTTCTGACTACAGTTATTTCAACATGGGGCCCGTCAAACTCGACGATGGCTGCCTGAATGAGCATTTTGGGCCTCAATAAGCTAATGATGCTTTATATTTATTCTCTTTTTCTCATTACTTGTTTGAGCCAGATAACCAAAATAAACAATGCCACCACATGAATGTGCCTTGGCGTGCAAGCTGCTAAAAGTGGCTGTCAGTTTCGTGTTGACTACTGGTATCGCAGCAGCAATGGGTATGACATGACTGCGATTTCCAGTGCATACTGCTAACAGAGCCATAAAGCATGCTCTGGCTACTGTTATTTCAACATGGGGCCCGTCAAACTCGACGATGGCTGCCTGAATGAGCATTTTGGGCCTCAATAAGCTAATGATGCTTTATGTTTATTCTCTTATTCTCATTACTTGTGTGAGCCAGATAACCAAATTAAACAATGCAACCACATGAATGTGCTTTGGCGTGCAAGCTGCTAACAGTGGCTGTCAGTTTCGTGTTGACTACTGGTATCGCAGCAGCACTGGCAATGACATGACTGCGATTTCCAGTGCAGACTGCTAACAGAGCTACAAAGCGTGCCTTGAATACTGTTATTTCAACATGGGGCCCGTCAAACTAGATGGTGGCGGCCTGAATGAGCATTTTGAGCCCGCCAAAGATAATCAGAGTTAACAGTTGTGTTTCAATTAGATATTTAAACATGTTTCTATTTCACTTCTTAAATCGAGCACAGTGTGTGCTGGAACATGCTTATCAGAATTGAGCTTCTATTATAAGTAATACGCCATAAATGGAACTGCTTATTTATTTCAGAGGTCATGGAATGGATGGTTGTCTGTTGCGAACCAACAGGAAAAATTTTGGTAGCCCTAATAAAGGCTGTGCTTTCGTTAAAAGAAGCCGTTATGCTTCGTCGAGTGGCTCAATGCCAGACAGCTCGCAGTCGGAGTCGCTTTCTTCACTCTCATCTTCACCCAGCTGAATGATGATGGGTTGAATGTGCTCACTCCCAGACGTGTCAAGTCTGAACTTTGCCTCCAAGTCCATCACGTGCTGAATGCTCTTCGCCCAGTCTTCCGCCGCTGCGTGCTTGATTTTCTCCCTCAAGATGGCGTCGACCGTGGACAGCTTGAAGTCTCTGTTGTACGCAGCGATGCCATTTTCGACCTTGGTCCAAACAAGCTCAATGGGATTAAATTCGCAGTGGTACGGCGGGAGCCTGAGTACAATGCAACCGGCGCTTACAGCTGCATTGTCTACGATGTAGCTCAGAAAGCGTGGCTTTACAGATGCCACCAGCTCAAGCAGCTACTTCTTTATCATCCTTTCAGCGTAGGTGATCTTCTTGCTTGTGAGCCACTCCTGTATCTTCTCCTTCTTCCAGGCCGTCGTTGGCAATCTCTCTTCTCGCCGGCTATGGTAAGCTGCATTGTCTAAAACAATGACGCTACCAGCTGGCAACTTCTGCAGAACGCCATTAAACCAGCCCTCAAAGCGATTGCCGTCCATTTCCCCGTGGTAGTCGCCTGTCTTTTGGCCTCGGAATACATCCAAGCAGCCGTCGACGAACCCATCCTCGCTGCCGATGTGCGTGACGACCAGGCGCTGACCTTTTCCAGAACGTTGTTTTAGACCCGTCGTTAGGCCAATTGCTCGAGCGAACAGGCGTCCGCGCTTCTGCACCACGGTGTCTGTCCACACGATCGACCGAGTGTTTCCCGCCGTCACCCATGTCTCGTCCAGGTAGAAGCTCTTTCGGGCTTTCGCTCGGTAGCGCTCCACGTCACGGAGGTAGCTATTCCGCCAATCGGTGATGTCATCCCGGTCGATAAGCAGCGAGTTGCGGCTTCTCATTTCGTGCTTGAAGCTGATCTCGGCAAGCAGGCGGCGCACAGTCCACCGCCTTCGTGATGGGAGTTCCATACGTTCCGAGAACTCGATAGTGATCTTCTCGACCGTCGGTATCTCGTTGCGGCGAAAGAAATCGTGCACATATGACCTCAGCGCGCACAACGTGAAGCTGTCAAACTTCGCGCTGCGTCTTCTCTTCTCCGCATTGCGTAGGCGCTTTCGGGACGGCGTCGTCAGTTTGCCACCCAAAAAATGCGAAGCTTTAACTTTTAACTTCCTTCCTCACCCTGAACACAGTCCTTTCGCTGACACCGAGCATGTCTGCGACAAACTTGCTCGTCTCCTCTACGCTGCGTTCAGGCTCCCTGTTACGCCAAAACGTGTAGCAGTGGAAGATCATGTTGCGTGAATCGCTGTTCAGGATGCGGCCGCTCTTGCTCTTGCCGATGCTCCTTGGTGGTGTGATCATCGATGCGACACAAGGCTCGTTCGGCAACAAAGGCTCGCGTTCCGATGTCACCTCACTGGGCTCCATGGCGGAAAAGAGGTACGGAATGCCGTGTGCGAACGTGCGTGAACTCACGAGATGGAGGTTCGCAACCGCAAAGAAAAGAAACAAGTAGCAATTGAAAAATAAGCCTCACACATTAAAAAATAAGCTTGTGAAAACACACAAAAAGTACATATGAATCCTATGCTACTGAGCCAGACTGTTTTGTAATTACACGCCCGGTGCCGTCGATCTCGCTCCGTAGCAGACGACGCACAGCGTTGTAGAAGGCACGGAGTTATTTTTCTCTCGCGATCCGGCATGCGCTGAAGCATTTGCAACATGATAGTTTTACTAAACCACTCAAGATACACAAATCTTATTTATACAGAGAAATACGCGTTTTAGAAGCAGTCACAATTTTTTGAGCGGGACTATTTCTTTAGTCGCGGAGGCAATTGGCCGCTGCGCTTCGTTCATCTGGGCGGGGCCTCTCCTGTTTTCTAAAGTTGTACCCGACTATAGAAAACAGCACATCTCGCATTGAGACTTGTAGTAGCGCCTTCTACATTAGCATTGTAGAAACAACCGCCTGTCGCGTGCCAATGCGGACGTCACGGTCCAATATGATGGACAGAGTTGGAACAATGTGAGTATGACGTCAGGGGACAAACTGGCTGCGTAGTTTCGGTTTTTCGAATTGGTGACATCGCCGTGGAGATTCAAGTATACATCAGGTACTATCTTCAAGCACCGTGGCGCTAGTATAACAAGGTACCTCGGCCGCACCTAAAGAAAAACAATGCATGACCGCCAGACAAACGAATAATAAATCCATCGAAAGAAAGGGGAGCTCCACTCCCGGGTGTTATTCCCTCATGACAATGAACAGTATTGACATTCTCTTCAGCAGACAAAAAAGGCACACAGGAAACCACAGGAACTGAAAGGAAAGGGATGGGGGAACGAAGTGGACCAACTAATACTAAAGAGCCGGCATAGCTAGTTCATCATTCCGCTCATCAAAGAACCTGGCATGCAAGTGCCGCAGAAACTGTGCCTTCCCGTCCGTTTCAAGCCAGTCAGGCATAGCTAGTCCATCATTCCGCTCAACAAAGAACCTGGCATGCAAGTGCCGCAGAAACTGTGCCTTCCCGTCCGTTTCAAGCCGGTCAGGCAAATAAGTACAGACGAGGAGGCGGAGACTGCAGCGCTGGATACATTGCGCGTGCCGGCTGCCTGCGAGCTTCAGCGAGGCAGCAGCGACCCCTGCTGAAAAAATGTTACGACATATCCTATGACTTTTCTTGTACGAGGTTATTGCATCATAAAGCTATGATTTCTCATACATTATTAGGCTACGATATCGTACATCATTAATCTATGACATCATACATCATAAATCTATGACATCATAGATCGTTAATCTACGATATCATACATTGTTAATCTATGACATCATACATCGTTAAGCTATGATGTCGTTCAGAATGGTCTATGACATATCATTCATCATTAAGCATGCTGTGATTCAACAGATATATCGTGCATCACTGCGCAACTACACATAATATACCATGATGTGCTTGCGCCAGAAATGCGCTGCTGCCAGCTGTAGGGAAAGGGGCATATTGGCTACGAATGTACTCTCATGGGCAAAATATTGCTATATCCGAGACTGCGAAAAAGTTCATTTAGTGCAGTTGGGGATAGAAATACAATGAAAATCAGTGGCACATGAGGGCACATGCATGCTCTATCTTCAGGAAAAATGGGAGCTTACTGACCAGTGAGGAGTCAACACAGAAAAAAAATTTTCAGCGAATCCGCATTGTGCAAACTTTGGTCCATGACTTTACATGTACAATGAGCTTCCATATGAACATAGCATTTAAAACTGCAGCAGTTTATTTATTTATTTATTCAGATACCTACAGTGCCTTGAAATGGGCATTATTTTAGGGGGGAAAAAAGAAAAATGGTACAGGTAGCACAATTCAGCAAAAAAATGTAATGCTATGTTCAAAAGATTTATTTATCAAATACTGCCAACTGCCTCTTGGCAGTCAAAGCAGGAGTGGATACCTTGTTCTTGAACAATTTCCAAGTTAAGTTTAACAGCGGCAAGGAAATAAATCGCGTGATTGACAGTCAGCAACGAGGGGATGCGCACAATCAACAAATAGAAAAAAGAAAGAAGAAATACACTTCAAAAGGCGGATGGCAAAGCAAGCAGCGATGTAAAGAAATACTTGCTGCATCATAGATAAGGTGACATGGCCGTTGCAAAAGATTCAACAGAAGGCATGTCAGCAACCTCGTAGGGTAAGGCGTTCCACTCGGCTATGGTTCGAGGAAAGAATGAACGTTAGGTGTTATGTGGCATTACAACTGTCTTGCTGTGCTTACCTCTCGTTTTCCTGGATTCGTTGAAATGCATGTAAGTATGAAAATTGATTTTGACATGGTTGTTCACAATATTGTACATCATTTGTAGGCAGTGTAGTTTGCGGCGCACTTCTAGCGACGGGAGCCCAGCTCGTGTTCTCAGGTCTGAAACAGATACTTCTATGGTAATTGCGTTGTAAATGAATCTAAGTGCTTTCTTTTGCACCCCTTCAATGTGTTTGATGTTTTTCTTAGTATGAGGCTCCCAAACAGTGCCAGTGTAATCAAGCATTGCCCTAACGAGTGTCGTGAATGCTGCAAGCTTTGTCACACTAGTCCAGTGCCTCATGCGATGCTTCAATAACACAGCTGTTTTAGGGACCCCAAAACCACATAATCAACTTGTGCATTCCACGTTAATTTGGAGTCAATCATGACGCCCAGATATTTGAAGCTGTCAACACGCTTGACATCTGCATTGTTGATTTTGTAAGTATATATTAATGGTTTTTTCTTTCTTGAGACCATCATATGGGCACATTTTGAGACATTTATGTTCATACGCCAGATTTGGCGCCAACTGTTAATTGCAGAAAGGTAAGCACATAGCACAGTCTCATCTTGTACAGATTCCATGTTCTGGTACACGATGCAGTCAATGGGGAAAACCCGGAGGTCATTTAAGTAGATCAGAAAAAGAAGAGGTCCAAGGGCAGAACCTTGTGGTACTCCGGATACAGAAGCCGAAGGGTAATTCGGACTTTCGGAGTTTTTTAAACAGGCATACTGTTGTCGATGGGATAAGTAACAATAAAGCCAGTTCACAATTTGTACATTTTGCAATACAGTAGAACCCCGCTGTTACGTTAGTCACTGCTGCGTTTTCTCGGCTGTTACGTCGTTTTCGTCCGGTCCCGGCATAGCTCCCATAGGATCCAATGTATTGGGTACCCCGCTGTTACATTGTAGCTGTGAAAACGTTCCCGCATGATACGTCGCAACCTGGCACCCCGAACCCGGCCGGGCAACGCGCGCCAACCGCCATTTTGACGAGTCTTGGCCAGGCTTGGCTACGGAATCGGCTACAAGACCATGGCCTCTGAGATCACCCCCTTGCATGCGCGTGGGTAATCTTGGAGGCCATAAAAAGCCGCACGCGAGTTGGAGAGATTGCCACTAGATGGCCACTGCCTCGTCAGCCGAAGCGAGTAAAACCCGCGGGCCCGCAGCAATCCAGTCTTTCTTGTTTGTGCGGTTCAACCCATCCGAGTCGTCCGTGTCCTCTCGTCAACACCTACGCTGCCTACGCCTCGTCGGGCCTCGCTAACACCGCGAGCGATTTGTCGTCCTTTGATGGCGTCTCGCAAGCGCAAGGCGCTTTCCCTCGAGGAAAAGCTAGATGTTCTCAACGCAGTCGACAGGAAGCCAGCGCGGAAAAGTCGACATCGCCAAGGATCTTGGTCTGCCACCCTCGACGCTTAACAGCATCGTCTCGAAGTCTCGAAGCGTTCCGAGATACAAGGGAATGCCGCGCTCTTCGGCCCGAAATCTAAGCAGGTTCGTGGCGCCAAGTATGGAAACTTCTACGAGTCGCTTCTTACTTGGTTTAAACAAGCTCGCGCTGCCGGTGTTAACTTCGACGGCAGCATTTTGCGCGAGAAGGCGATGGAAATAGCCGACCGACTGGGCATCGGTGACTTTGCGGCGTCAAATGGCTGGATCGACCGTTTCCGGAAGAGGCACGGCATCGCGTATAAGACGGTATCCGGGGAAGCAGCAAGTGTAAACTTGGAAACAGTCGACGATTGGAAGGCCACACTATCTGCCATAATTGAGGGGTATGAGCCTCGTGACATTTACAATGCCGACGAAACGGGTCTTTTCTTTCGGGTGCAGCCATCCAAGTCGTTAACCCTGAAGGGCGAAGCATGCCACGGAGGCAAATGCAGCAAAGAACGCTTGACGGTGCTCCTTTGCTGCAACATGGATGGCTCGGACAAGCTGAAGCCATGGGTAATCGGAAAATACCGAAACCCACGGTGCTTAAAGAACATTCGCCTGCTGCCATGTCACTATAGAAGCAACAGTCGTGCATGAATGACAGGTTCTTTGTTCGAAGAATTTCTTCGTTACTTCGACAAGATGGGCTTCCAGTGCAGGAGTGCTGTCCTTTTTCTGGACAACTGTGCTGCCCACCTGAGAGACCCGTCGTTTCTTCGGAACGTTAAGCTTGTTTTTTTTCCTGCAAACATTACAAGCCACTTGCAGCCGTTGGATGCCGGCGTCATAAAGAACTTAAAGCACTCGTACAGGAAGTCCATCGTAAAGCGCTGTCTGGCGCGTATTGATCGCGGACAGCAGCCTACGATCGTTTCAATACTGGACGCTATGCACTACGTCGCTTCAGCGTGGACTGTAGTGAGCGCGTCAACTGCACAGCACTGCTTCGCGCGGTGTGGCTTTCGCATGGACGGCGGAGAGGAAGCTGCCACGGAAGCTGGAGAGACGGAAGCAGCCTCTCATGATCAAGAGCTGAGTGAAGCTTTGAATGCGCTGGGTGACACGGGAGTCACGTATGACGACTACGTCGCCGTGGATGCTGCTCTCGTGACGTCCGAGTGTCAGAGTATCGCCGAGATCGTTGCAGACTCGGTCGCGAGTGAAGCCTCAGACTGTGATGACGACGAGGAGCACGAGTCGCATGATTGCGGGGAGTTGGCGGACCCGAGCTTTGGAGAAGCCGACGCGGCTCTGGACCTCCTCCGCAGGTACGTCGCACCTCAAAGCAATGCGGCTTTCCAGGCCATCGAGAAACGCATGGTGTTTTCCAGCGAGCGGAAAAAAACGGCAATCCACCATTCTCAATTTTTGTAAGACCTAAGCTCACTTGATGTCGAAATAAATTGTTTCAAGGCAAAGCTGCATTGTTTTCATTAATTTTCGGACCTTCCCTCACTGTTGCGTTTTCCCGGCTGTTACGTTTTTTTCGCGGTCCGGTGAAAAACGTATGAACGGGGTTCCACTGTACACTTTCTAGCTTCAACAATAACCTTTTGTGACAGACTCGGTCAAGCGCTTTTTCGAAGTCGAGGAACAGTATATCAATTTGCCCACCCCCATACAAAGCTGCATGAAATCATTAAGTGTGTAGCAGTTGCGTAACCATGGATAGGCCACGTCGAAACCATATCCAAAGAAGAAAAAAGAATGTTCAAAACAACATACATATATACAAGAACTGATACGAAAACTAGTTTTGTGTACAAAGCACATGAAGAAAATTTTACACACCAGGTAAACAAAATTTCGGCAAGAGCACCGTCAAAGCCCGAGGGCGGCACCGACACAATATTCTCCGGCAAACCATTCCGATCATGAACTGTTTTTAGAAAAAAAGCATTTTCGGATATGTTGATTCGACACTTGTATTCATGAACGTTTAATGAGTGATCTATTCTGGCGGATCTGTAGGTAGGATCAAGTACATATATGTTTCTTTCCTTATACCCATTGCAACTGAATAATCATTATGAAATACCGTATTTACGTGCATAATTTGCGCCCTCGCATAATTTGCGCACCCTTAACTTATCACCCGGGTTTACAAAATTTTTTACTCACATATTTTACGCACTGAGCTAGACCCCCATCAGGCACGCGGGCTCTACCCTATGGCTGGGCGTTCATGGTGGTGTCAGGGGCCGCTGTTACAATCGCGGCGGCACCAGAGGCATCGCCACTCGGAACAGCCAGCAGCGCTTCCGGGGAGGATCGGAAGCTGATAGAAGAGCCAACACCGCTGTTTGTTTGGCTGATGCATGTGACTCGACTGCCGGCTATGCTTTTCTTGGTGGCTCTGACAGCTTGTGTTCGGTTGTTCGGTCGTGTCTTGCGATGGGATGTCACAATTATACGGCAAGTTTCAAAGTGCTTGTCAGCGCCTTATCACGGCGTGGAGCGGCAAAGCCAGCGAGAATAACCGCGTGCGCACAAGTTTGTCCTTAGACGACAATCGTTTTGTCGGAAAACTTGTGCGCACGTGGCTATTCTCGCTGGCTTCTCAGCTCCGCGTCGTGATAAGGCGCCGACAAGCAGTTTGGTCGACGCTCGCACAGTACTGTTAAAGAATTGTGTAGTATGATAATTGATTTATTGATTCGCGGTTGCTTTCCCGGACGAAGCTGCGAAAGCAAACTTACAGAATCCGGAAATACCGAACAATTGGCTGGGCCGCAAGCGATGACGCTGTTTTAGTGTCTTATTCAGCTTCGTGTATGCACCTTCATGCCATCCCACAAAAAGGGGGGGGGGGGGGGGGTGCACGGCCTTTAATTTAGAGTGAACTTTTTTTCGGGGGGCGGCCAGCGTGGGGTGCGGGTCCGGGCGCTGACGTATATGCAGCAACATACACTATACCTATATTGCACGTTATGACTTTTGTGGAGTTTTTTAAGTCGCGCTCGCAAAATCCCCGCGTAATTTGCGCACACCCTTCTTGGAACCCTAATTTCTTAATAATAAGTGTGCAAATTATGTGCGTAAATACGGTAGCTCTAGGCGGATGTTGTCACGGATCTCCCCGGAGAACACTCGGACCGAATGGACTAGGCGACAGGTGTACCCACACAAACGCACATTTATTACACCCTACGTGACACACACACGAAAACACAAAACTAATATGAAACACAAAAACTATAAATACACATGACCCGGGAACACTGCTACTGGCTTCTACTAACTACTAGCGTTCTACTATTAGCGGTCGGCATTCGTGCTCACGGTTGGTTCGGTGCGGCTTTGGCATTGTATGAATCCAGTAGCCGGCGTCGAGGCGGCGTTCGACGTGCTTGGGCTGGTGTCGCTGGCGACGTCACTGGCTGCGTAGTACAAGCTCCCGGTCCAAGCGCCCGTGGAGGTGATGCCGGTGTTGTTGGCGTGGGGGCACCACCCGGATGGGTGGCGACAGCTCTGGAGACACCCCTGGCCGTAACAGGTGGTAGCGTCCTCCGTTGACTCCCCGGAACGGGCTCAGGCACGGCAGGAGTCCACGATACGATGCCGTAGAACGCGAGCTCACCGGAGCAGTAGCCGGCGTCGCTCTCTTCCAGCCGAAGTGTCCCTGACCCGCCGGAGCCTCCGCTTCTCTGCTGTTCCTCCCCGTGCCTCGCTCTCAGTCGCCCTTTTATAGCCTTCCCGTTAGTACACGTAAGCCTTGTCGTCGTCGTCTTCTCCACCAATCATCTCTCTCCACTTCACCGCATGCTTCTTCTTCTTTATTTCTTGGTTAATCCACGTCGTCTTCTTCACACCTTTCCTTAAAAATTTAATTTAGGCTCCTTAAGGGGGGAAGCTGGTCTTAGAAAAAAAGGTTTAATAATGAAGTCACAACTATGAAATCTTCAAGGAACATGTATTTCTGCGTGCTGATTCTAAATATGGAATTTAATTTAATGTACAACAAGTCCTTGTTGACTTGATGCAATATGTTATGTAACTTCTTGTAGAGAGATTTAACAAAAGTTTGGTGCAGGGAACTTGCTAGAATGTATGCCATTCGCTTGTCTTGACAACAAGCTATGCAATAAGGGTAAAATTATTATCCCGCCTATCACAGAAGTTGAGTTACAGGGTTTTGAACTTGGTACTTCACAAACGGGAAGAAAAATTTGTCTTCCTGTTTATGAAGTGACAACTTAAAAATTCTATTACTCAACTTCTGTGTTAATGTCAAGAGAAACCAATGGCATACATTCTAGCAAGTTCCTTGTAGCAGGATTTCTTGAAAGCTCTCCAAAAAAAGTTTCATAACATATTGCATACGTGCTCAAGAAATTGTTCCACATGAAATTAAATTCCATATTTGGAATCAGCACGCAAAAATACATGTTCCCCGAAGACTTCATAATTGTGACTTCATTAATAAAAATTTTTTCCTAAGACCCTCTTTTCCACTTAATATATGTGACATGTATTTCCTTTTTTCTTGCAGAGGGACCAGCCCAGATTGATTATTGCGTCAGATGAGGTCTAATCCACTCAACAAACATCCCGCAACAAGCACGCAATATACTTGTTCATTTTTCGGAGCCTGTCTGCATCCGCCAGGTTTGGAACAGGGTGCAGCCGGATATATTCGCCAAGACCATCTGCAGAAATTTTAAGAAGAAACATCCAAATGACACAAATTAACATATTTACCTATAGCTGGTTTGTTTTCCATGAATCTAACTGAATATTCACGGTTCTTATAGTTGCCTAATCATTTATAACATGTACCCGCAGCAGTACTGAAGATACTCACAAATAAGCACTCATCAGGCAATGAGAATTACAACAGTGTCTGGAATACAGAACCTTGCAGAGCTACTCTATCCTTTGCAAATCTCCAAAAGTCAGCTTTCCTGCATAGCAAGAACCCTTTTGCCACAGTGCCTTGAGTTGTCCTAGTCAGTGCTTAAAGTCTTGCTCCATCAAAGGGGGTTCTGTAGTGATTCGAGCACAGCTGGAGAGGCAAATAAAGGAGATAAAAAAGCAGCTGGCGGCCTGTTTTACACATCGTTTAATACGAAGGTGAAGAATTATTTTTAAAGGTGGTTGTTTGCTCAGTTTTTGTCACAGACCTGGAACAAACAATCCCCGTGCTCTGAAAGTGTGCTCGGTGTTGTGTAAACCTGAAGCTGAGCCGCCAGCTCTGGTTCGATTGGTGGTGTGAGGGCACAGCTTTCCCATCTTTTCTTGGTAAGATAGAAGATTCCAAGACGTTTCAAATAACACCAACGCGACTTGAATTGCAAATGTAGCACCAACAAAGCACCGGCCATATCATTCACTGGAATTCTGTGCATACTCCTGCAAAGATACTGTATCTTTATTTTGCGCCTCCTCATGGAATCCCTCCATATATAAGCGATGAGCCAAGCAATAAACCGGACACAAGGTAATCTGCCCGAGACATAGGTGTACTCCATGCACCGTCTTCTTTCTTCATAAGCCACAGCTAATCAATTCTTTTGACCACTCGTAGCGACATCAAAACATCAATACATCCTCCTTACTTTGACATCCTTGGCAAGTGCTTGTGCAGGTGTACTTTGCCTACAAAGCAGTGGATCAGTAGAGCTGCTTTTATTCCCTTTATCGTGACAGCAACACATGGCTAAAGCGGGCAAGTAGGGCATACCCACCACGGTGGCTCAGTGGTTAGGGCGCTCGGCTACTGGTTGGGCAGAGTACCCGGGTTCGAACCCGACTGTGGCGGCCGCATTTCGATGGAGGCAAAACGCTAAGGCGCCCGTGTGCGTTAAAGATCCCCAGGTGGTCGAAATTATTCCGGAGCCCTCCACTAGGGCACCTATTCCTTTCTTTCTTCTCCCATTCCCCCCCCCCCTTATCCCTTCCATGATTATGGCCCAGTTAGGCAGACACTGCACTATTTCCATTCCCCAAAAAACCAAAAACCAATTTAGGGCATGCAGCAAGTATTGATGTCGCACTGTACCCAATACCTGCCCTCAAATCTGGTCGGGCCACCATGGTGAAGGGGTTCTCCTTCTGCAGGGAAGCTGACCTCATTACTTTTTCAAACAATCCAGAGTTTCATAAGTAGAGTCCATTCAATGATTCCGTCATTTGTGCAGCCAATGCTCAAATAACTTGGGCAAAGAAATGCATTCACTGATGCTTTGTCAAGGAGTGTCAAAATAGAGACCAAAAAGCATTGATAGCAGAAAAACCTAAGCATATTTGCTACACTTCACCATACAGTGAAAGCTCGTTCATTCACTACTCGTTAATTCTAAATTTTGGATAATTCGAAATAGTCATCGTGGTCCGGTCCGCAGTGCATACAAGTCTAAGCGCGTAACTGCTCGTTAATTCACTCAAAAATTGGCGCCGCCACCCATATTTCGAACTGCGCGCCGCCAAGCGCCGCTGTTGAAAACCATCGTTGGAAGCTTTCACGGCAGAACGATAGATGGCACAACCATCGGGAAGCCGCTAGGGTGCTGGAACAAGTACTAACCAGTCTTTCCTGCCGCGACTGCTTCGAGGAACGATGTTTTAGTGTTTTAGCCCTAGTTTTTCACGCCGCTTGCTGTGAGCTTGTGTCCGCGAGATGTGTTCGCGTGGGAAATACTGCGCCAAGACGGTGAAGGAGAAAGTGGCGATTTTACGCGAGGTGGACGAACGGAAGGCCAGCAAATTGGAAATCGCGAAAAAGCACGGGATTCCACCAAGCACGTTGTCGACCTACGTCCGAAATAGGAAGGCCATCAAGGATGCCTACGAAGCCGAAGATTTCGTAAGCAACAGAAAAAGGCTCCGCACATGTTGGTGCGTGCATCGGAGCAGGTCACGCCGTCCACAAGTGCTAACTGCTTCCACCACTGTGGCTTTGCTGCCGGAAGTATGGAAGAAAGTGGCGACGATGGGAGTCCAGAGCCTCTGCCGGCGGCTGTGCGTGCTGTGCTGCAGGATGTTAGTTTTCATGATTACGTCGAAGTAGACAGCGATGCAGCAGTGTGTGGTGCCCGAAGTGATGAGGATATTGTCACTGAAATTGTTGGGGAGCAATCTGTCCCAGAAGATGCAGAAGACGAGGACAACGATGAGGAGCAAGAGCCTGTGCGTCCGTCCGCGGCAGAAGTTATGGGAGCGCTGAATGTCGCGCGCCTTTTCATCAGCTTCGAAAAGGGGGAAGAAGACTCCCTGCATCGCATTCGCGCGCTAGAAGACCAAGTGACTACGGTAGCCCCGAGAGAGGAGAAGCAGAAGATGATAACAGATTGTTTTGCTAAATAAATGTTTTTCGTGCCCTCCGGGCATCAAACGCATCCATTTTTGCTCACTTTCATTAGTTCGAATTTTGGTTAATTCGAACTGGCCTGGCGGCCCCATGGAATTCGAATTAACAAGCTTTTACTGTAATAAGAACAGCCCACACATCTGTTTACGTACCATTACAGCCACCAGCAGCATTCACTATGGCGAGAATTCTTCTACTTGCATCTTCACAGCAAAAAAGTAGCCAAGTTTTTCTGTTGCAACTGCATTCAGCTGTTAGTTCTTTAACGTGCTACCACTGCCAACATGGGCCACCATACACTGATCAGCAGTTTTATTTTTCATCAACTTGTCACACTGGCTGTTATTGGATGAAAACAATTCCTTGAGTTGTAACGTTCCCCTCTGAACTGAGATACTAGTCACAGTTGACAGCAGATAAATTAGGTTTTACTAAAGACTGCAGTATGCATTATTGCAGCCAGTAGAGAGAAAAAACTTGTTCTCTCAGTCCACTAGACTTCAAGGACCTCACCTGTGATCGCAGCTACCGTATTTACACGATTGTAAGTCAACCTATTTTTCAAAAATTGAAAATCTGAAGTGGGCAGTCGACTTAGAATCGAAACCAAAACATGGCACTACAAGTAAAGGTGAGACAAACGAGATATTGGGCATGCTACAGCGTGGTTGCATTTTTGCTGCGTGGCTCTGTTGCATCGCTCTTAATACTGGCTCTGAGAAGCTGCTATGTCAACATGCAGAACTTGCATCCCCTCCCCACGCGGGCGGCGGCCGATGGCGGCTGGATAATGCTATCGTGCTAACTATTCAATGAAAAGCTTAAATAACCTCGAAGTTTTTTTTATCGGAAATGTGATTTGGGGGGTTAACTTACGCTTGAGTCGACTTACATTCATGTAAATACAGTACATTACAAAAGGTACTTGGAATATGTGGGGTCCAAAAAATCCCACAGCCATACACCAGCCATGACAGATAACATTGTGCAGAACTCCAAATTAATTTTAACAATCAGGAATGCGTTAAAATGTGTTGACAGTGCACAAGCGTTTTTGCTTTCTGTCTCCAGTAAATGCCTCTGTGGCTGGGATTAAATCCAATGACCTTGGGCTTGGCAGCTGAACACCTGAGCTACTCAGGCACCACATGAAAGCATTTTAGAAGACTGTATAGACTCCTCACCCCGGACTGCACCAGCTTCTCTGGGGTGAGGGCAGGCTTCGCTAGAGCTCCGGTTTGAAGCTTCCTGTTGCAAGCTTTCCCTGTCACACTCCTGTCTTTCAGGTCTTTTGCTTGCCACAGTGCTCTCATCAGCTGCCGTGTAAACATGCTGTCTGTTTTGGACTGCTGCAGCCATGCCCACCGTTCTTCATCAATGAAGAAATTGCCACCAAGGTGGACCTAAAAATATATAAAAGCATGCATATAATGAACGTGTATTAAACAGTTCATTACCATTATCAACCGCGCTTGCATCCACTACAGAACAAAAGCCTCTCCCATTCGCTTACAAATATCCTTGCCGTGAGTCACCACTGCTTGGCACCATACACCAGCAAATTATCCCCCTGCTTATCTGGCAGAATACAACTGTTAAACATTTTCAAAAGGTACTGCTAAACCGCCGTCAGTCACATACTTTGGCAAAATGACAGGCTCATCCACAAAATTTAGTCAACCTATGGGCTCACTCAAACTCATGAACTCGACTGATTTAGGCAGCACAACTCATGTGGACTGACTCAACTCAAGACTCATCCGGGGTCAGCTATTCATTATATGACTCGGGACTCGCTTCATCTCAACTCATTTGGGCTTACTCACCGATTTCAACTCGCGACTCATGTGGACTTACTGATTTTGACTCACGAGTCATTTGGGCTCCAACTCAAGACACACTGGGCTCACTGAAGTGCATAAGTGGCACACCCCCGATCCGACTAAGACTGGCAACAAAGGGCATGAGTTCTGACTGCCAATATCAGAAATATACAGGTTTCGAAGTCTGCATGCAGTGGCCGCAATAATGCTATAATGAATCAGTATAAGTAAAATTCCACAAACGCAGCCTACCTTTCCATCAACAGTGCCAAACAGCTCCTGACTGGAACTGGCTGCTGAAATGGGCTCAACAGCTGGAGCAAGCTTCTGAAATCGGTTGCAAAATCTCATGTAACAATAACCACATTTTAAAATAACACACCTCCAAATGGAACTATAGTGTATCAGCATGCTGGCTATGAGCATGCAACTCTAAGGCTACGCTCTTGCAAGTAAATTGTAAAAGAAAATGCACTGCATACTAGATCAGAAAGGCTTATATATACTTCAGGAGCTGGAAAAGCTACAGGCTAAGCTGATGAGCACAAGCAAACACTTAGGACTGTACAGATAAGTGTACTTAGAGGACAAATAAAAAGCTGTTTCTAGGAACCGACACAAATCAACTTTAATAGCCACAGGAGCTATACAAGTGCAGTGCCTTGACGAGTAGCACAAGTGCTGTCAAATGCTTTTTCTTCACTTCTGTTTACATTTTTATTCATTTGTGCAAAATGTAAATGCTTCCTTCACCCATAACCAAAGGCTCGTTGAGGGTCAAGTCAGTAAAAAAATGTTCACTATGAAGCATGCATGCAGGTGGCAACATGAAAAGCTGCGCCCCAGATTCAATCTCAGTCTGAAATATTTCTTGCAGTCCGACTTCTCAGTCACATTTCAGCACTAAAGGATGGAAAACATGAGAACTCTGAAGGCATACCATTGAAATTTTACAGAGTAGCGGTCTGTGTTCCTTCTCATGGTTCACCTTATTCCACTCAAATGTTGCCCAAAATTCATTCCAATTAGCCAACCTCAGTAACAGTGTCTTGATCCCTACAGCTAGCTATCAATGTGATGTTGATTCCTTGGGGAAACTCACAAGAGCTATCCATCAGAGCTGCATTAAAAAGGGTTATGACTCTCTGCAGCAGCGAACTGGCTATAACACTTCGCTGCCAAGCACAAGGTTGAGATTTGGAGTAACAACAAGGTGTGCGTTTCATTATATTCTACAATGCTAACACACGAGTCATGATGTGAACAAAATAGACACCACAGCAGGAATAATCGTCCGTGCTTTCCCCTTGTGCATCTGGTCTGTGGAGAGTCTCGGATAATCAATGAACTGACACCCACAGCCTAGTGACGGCATTTCAATGAAGATAAATGAAAACATGCTTGCATGCAAGCAGATGCAAAATGTCCGCATGCTGTGTGTCTCCTGTACCCACGGTGCTGCAACATTAACCCTCACATTCCACTTGAATATGTGCAACGCTACAGTAAACAAAACCGAAGCATGTTTTCAGTCTTACCCTCTATAGTCTAGGCTATAGTACCCATCATTCAGCAAAAAAAAATTAAATTTTGGCATTTGGAAGATGCCCACAACATTATAAGAAAAGGAAACGGAGCAATTCTCAAACTGCAGAAATCAAGTCTGTAATACCTGGGGCTTTACAATGCTGCCTGGATGCTGGGCAAACGCTGTAAAGTGTGGCACCCCCGACAGCCCAGCTGTGACCATATGGCTGGCCGTGGCTGCCAGGCTTGCTGCCAAACTGAAGTCCTGAAAATAGCCCCCGAAAACTGTTTAGTACACACAAGAAACAATGAGCCAGCGATTAGGATTCTTGGCAATGCAATTTTTTAGCGCAGCTGCTGCGCTATTTGAACGATCAGCCATTGCAGAACACGCAATGCCAGTTGGAGGTGGCTATGAGTTTCGGCTTCAGCAGTGTGCAGAGTGATCTACTGCCGCTGAGCCTCTTCTCGGACAGTGCATTTCGCAGAAGCTGCCGCTGCACATGCCGTGGAGGGTAGGCCTTCACCTATTCCCACCATACTCTTCTCTTCCACTTTAAGCTCTCACAGTAGCCTCCTTTTTCCCTGTCCTTCTTGCAATCTCTTTGCCATCACCATACTTTCATCCCAAGCTGTGCTCCTTGTTCCCTCAGCCATTTACAATGTTGCCAATTGCAACACTGACACTCAGCCCAGGAACTGAGTGCTAAGAGCTGCACTCCAAACCAAATTGGCATAACCACAATAAAGTATGCTCCAGGTGCACCCACAGAATACACGCTACTGGCATAATTATGTATGAGCCATACACTTAACAGGAAAGCAAGCATGTCACCTGCTGCCAAAATACTTTTCACTTCCACCACCTATATCACCACACTGAAAATCCAATGTTTAGCAAATGACTGAAAATGCTTCCAGATCAGCAGTGCAAAAGATGATGGTTATGCACAGCATTAAAGGGACATTAAACAGACATACCAACCTAAGCAAGACGGATAATTATTTCATGGCTACACTACTCACGTTTTTCTGATCGGAAAGGTGGATGCTGAGGTATGCTTAAAAGACAATGTAAACCACTGCATTAATTTAAACAATCTAGGGATCTTCAGCATTAAAGAAATCATAGACATTTCATACGTTTTCAGGTATGGCATTCCTTATCTCCACGATTCACCTTCACAACATAAAAATACAGCAAAATATAAGAAAATTAATGCACAGTTCAATATATTATAGCAATAACTGTAAAAGTAAAGGAACGGAAGAAATTCTACAACTGCAGAAATAAGGTCTGCAATACCTGAGCCTGCATGATGACGCCTGGCTGCTGGGCAGGAATGGGAGGAACCACCCAGCTAGGCTGAACATTGCTCCCTACACTGCCCAGAGTACAGGCATAAGGGTGCAACACCCCTGATGACTGAGCAGCAAAGGTCTTCCTGAGAGTGGCCTCTGGGCTTGTTGGCACAAAAACGTCCTGTATAGAAAGCACCAGCAAAACGTTTATTATGCACAGCAAAAACAAAGTGACATAGCCACACTAAAGTGTGCTCCAGGTGCACCCACAGCAGACACACTGCTTGCACATGCGGTATGAACGAGCCATGCCATAGGCCATCGGTCATATATGACTGAAATTTTGAACCTGCGACCAAAATTCAAGGCTGTGCTCCTGGACAAGCAGCGTCAATGAGTTTGCTTCTATAGCACCATTGCTTTGGTTTCGTTTTTGTTTTTTTTTTCATTTTCTAACGCAAGAAGGCGACATGAGAAACGAAAACTTTGACCCGATGCAGTCCGCTTGTCACTGATCATGGCATCTGTTCACCATGCGCTCCTCAAAGGCAAAAAGCTGCACTGAACATTTCTGCTGGTTCTTAAGCTGTCTTTTTTTTTATCAGTAGTGGTGAGTAAGACAACCATGTGGAATGATCACATTTCAGTTTTGATTGCAAGACTTCGTCCCAGAGAACCGGGACATCAATGTGTGTTTGTGCGTTTCTTTTCACCGTTCCAGTGGTATTTTATGCAGTGTGTGTGATTTGTAAATTAGGAGAGCGGTTTATTTGTTGCTTTAGGGTCTTTCCAACATACTGTCAAGATGTTTTACCAAATCTGCCAGCAGGCTTTTGATTATATTGATGTCAAGGAAGGCTACGCCTTCTTTACTCTCAACTGAAAAGTCCAAAAATGAAAAACTAAGAAAAGTAAAAAGAGCGGAAAAACTGGTACCTGAAGGCTCTGCTACATAAAAAACAAGAACAGAACTCAGAACAAGTGGAATGCGTAAAACCACATCTCACATCCACCGCCACTTCATGTCATCACGCGACTTTCTTTAGTGGCACAACAGTCAAATTGCCTAACTTGAAAGGCCAGGGAAGTGAAATGTATTATGTATGCAGCTGAAAAATGACCATAATGATAGCTAATATGATGTGGAATGTTTTGCATACCTTAAGTTTTTTGTAATCAATTTCAGGCTGAGTGCAGCAGCTTATTTTTGTTTTGCTGTATTTTTTGTATTACCAGCATATTTAACCAGTAAAATTTCACGCAAAACTTGGGCATTTTTTTGATCGGAAGTATAATCAATACGCTATAGTTTGATACATTACAATGAACAGTGAATTCAGCGCTTCTTGAAGACAAAAATTTTAATTTTAGAACACTAAAAATTGGTCATTTTTTAGCTGAAAAGAAAGTTAACAGGCGAGCAGGCATGTCGTGCCATGCTCACGTCTACAGACTGCAGCTATCATAATACACCTACAACAGCCGGAATGGCATGTGCAGCCTTGTGTTCAGCAGCAAAATACTATGGTGATTCCACAACATCAGATAATTAAGAGCCCTCAGTTTTCTAAGGAATGATTGCAAACAACAGCTAAGCGCATGTATTTTTTTAATGGGGCTTAACGCCCCAAAGCGGCTCAGGCTATGAGGGATGCCGTAGTGAAGGGTTTCAGGTAATTTAGAACATCTGGGGTTCTTTAATGTACACTTGCATCAGACAATACATGGGTCTTCAGCATTTCGCCTTGATCGAAACGAAACCACCGCGGCCAAAATCAAACCTGCATTTTTACGGGTCAACAGCTGGGCACCATAACCATAACCAGTGCTCTAGACAGGGGTGTGGACAACTGTACACCTTCCAAATAATGGTTCTCATCTGTCTGCTAATCCACATTAACAAAGTTTGTGCCCGCCCTTTAATACTGCACATGCCTCATCTGTCCTCCTAGCCTTCCAAGCATTATTGACATCCCATTTAATACCTGCTAGTTCTTCAAACAGCACTGCTAGGCTAGCTTTACTGAATAAGGCTTGAACTAAATGCTGCCAGGTTCAGTTTCCGAAGGCGGCCCCTCCGGGGCCTGAGATTTTTAGCACAGTGGAGGTCTGCCTGCTGCCTTGGTCAGTTGCTCCGCAGCTGCTGCGAACTAAGGGCAGAGGGGTAACGGGTGCACTCAAATAGGAGGTTTTGGCGCCAATGACTACACCAGGGCGGCCAAATCTTGTTCAGGTGAGAGTTCGCATTGTCCGTTCTGGCCATCGAGATCAGGCCGCACCCCAGGCCTGCTTATGCAATTCTTGATACGCCATTTCTTCTTTTATCCAGTGGAAAACTACACGTCACCGGGGTTCAAACACTGGTATTCTTGCAAGCTAGGTGGATGCCCTATGCCATCACTGCATTTTCTACATTGTACAATATTTACATATTCAACATTGACAGCAGTACAGCTCTTGCATTTCTAAAGCAATGAAACGCAGAATAGTCCTCACCCATATGGCAGCATGGTGCAAGTTCAAACCACATCCCAATTTAGTCATAACCCTAATGCAATGAGATACTTAACAAAAATAAACTGCAATAGTCCACAATACCAAAGCAGAAACTCAGCTTTCTGCATAGAAAAATTGTTCACAGAATCATTACCAGCCAATACAAAATCGAACTTTTACACTGCAGACAAGCCTAATTCTGCTGTGGTTTCTATAAAAAAATGGTTAAGCAGCTCACATACCTCATCCTCCTCATCCAGCAATGGTGACGGTGATGTACTCCGATTCATCACATTCTGCAAAATGTGAGACTCCTGTGTTATTGCAACTGCGACTAATTTCAATACAAAGCTAGCATGTGACATTGTGTCAGCAGGCTCAGTGCTACGACAGCCATTTTAGGAACCATTTGGCTGCCGCATGCACTTTGTGACACGCCTCAAGTGTCCCACCCTGCACTATGACTAGCACTTTTGCATAAGAGTTCCTCCACCTTCGAGTGCAGAATCTTTTCAAGAGTGCTTCAACATGTTCAGCACATGTTCGGTGAGAGGAAAAGGTACAGCAGTGCAAAAAGCATCGAATACTGATGATGTGCTCGTGAACGTACGAGCGCTGGTGTCGGCCAGTTTCCCAACATTTCCAGCAAACTTGGCGACACCAGAATTAAATTGTACACAACTGCATTTATTTCACAAGTGTGTGAGGGCTTGCTAGCAAAAGAGCTTGGACAGAAGTACTGCTACTAGGAGGAGTCAGCCTAACATTTTTTCTTCATTTTCAGGCTCTTTGAGCCGGTAGAAGATAATTTCAGGCATTAATGTAGCTCTACTCATGTGTGCTGATTTTTTCTCATCTCTCTCAATGGTCAAACATAGCTCACAAAACCACTGATCCCTTCGGTCAGTTGTAGCATCACGGGAAGACTGACAAGCAGCAGTCTTGGCATTCGGTTCCTGGGCCTCAGCTAACCATTTTAGACTACACAGCTCTTTGTTCTATGTTGCCTGCATGCACAATCTTCATACTTTGCACTGTAGCCAAGGCGAAGCAATGGGAGGGTCAGTATTCATCTCCTTGAACTACACGGGTTGTCTCCATTTCAGCATCCCAGTATCCCATGCATGTACTCAACTGAAACAAAAGAGCTCAAGAACAGCAGGAGAGCTAGTGATCCGCAAGTATGATGGACAGGATTCCTTTCATGCAAAGACGCAGTAAACTCCGCACATATGCCGTGGGATAAAAACAACACAGGCAAGCACTTGGATATCTAGCAATAAAATTAATTCCGACTGCCTAGCTTGTCATGGAAGTTTTGTGCATAAAATGTAATGTGAGAAGTTGGGCAAGTTGGCAGGTGTCGATCACAACAGAGCAAGAATAAAACTACCATCATCATCATCATCATCATCATCAGCCTTACTACACCCACTGCAGGGCAAAGGCCCCTCCCATGTCTCTCCAATTAACCCTGTCCCTTACCAGCTGGGCCCACCCTGTGCCTGCAACCTTCTTAATCTCATCCGCCCACTTACCTTCTGCCGCCCCCTGCTACGCTTGCCTTCTCTTCGAATCCACTCCGTTACCCTCAAGAACCAGCGGTTATCTTGCCTTCGCAGTTTATGGCCTGCCCAAGCCCATTTCTTACTCTTGATTTCGACTAGGATGTCATTTGCACGAGTTTTTTCCCTCATCCACTCTACCCGCTTCCGGTCTCTTAAGGATACACCTAAGGGTCAAAAGTCTCCAATCCTGACTGTACTACTTCTACTCAGGCTGCTTAAATTTCATCATTAAAGAAAGCAAAAAGACTACAAAGACTTGTTTCTGCTCTGTAATGTTAATATGTACCAGCCTGCCCAATGTGTCGCCTGCCAACTGTGCACGAGTATGGCTCGTATTGTAAACCATTGCTTTTTGAAGGTGGAAGCAACCAGGTAGCCCGTGCCGAGTTGAAAGCCCAAGGTGTTTGCTTCTGGGCCATGCCATGTGGCTTGTTATGCATCACCAATGTTGCATATCTCGTGAAGTGAGACAAAATCTCGTCCTTACCCCCCCCCCCCCAAAGGCAGCACTTACAAGGTTGCCACAAGAGCCCTTCTGCATGGTTAGAAGCAAACCCCTTTGGCTCCAAACTTTTGACAAAGGCTGTATACATTTCAGGGAATTCCTTCCTTACACAAGTCTCTGGCAATCTGTGCAGTTCGAGACACCCAACCACAACTAAAAATGACCACCAAAGATACTGCTGTTCAATAATTCGTTTACCTTCTCCCATTACACTGCAATGCCACTCAAAGCTTATGAATGCTTATGACAAGAAAATCTATGCAAAGAAGAAATTCAAATATAGCTATAACCTGCAATGAACTGACACCGTATTCCTGTGCTTTGTTTTTAGCACTTGACGTTGGTAGAAGCTGTTGGCGAGCCATATCTTCATGTCAATTTTCTACACAGTAACTAACAGCAAAAAAGCCACGTAAACATTCCACACACCACACTACACACCTTGACAGGCCGCCTCGGACTTGCTGGCTCCTTGGCGTACACCAAGGCCTTCTCGAAGGACGCCTCCAACTCTTCTGCAGAAATCATGGGCATATAGCAATGACGTACCAGTTTTAACAGAAATGTGACAAGCAACAGAATTTGCATGTATGCAAATGAGGCATGCAGTATTCGGAATCAAATTTAAAGGAATACTGCATTAAATTTTAGGCGGTCTAATTTTGCACTGGAATGAAAGCTGGTGTTCCTAAGTCGAGTCAAACTGCATCGTTTTTTGCATGAAAACAGCGGAAAGCACTTTTTCTCCTCATTTTTTCCTCGAACTGCTGCACCTGGCGGCGGCACCCCGAACTAACTGCTCCTTGGAAGCTGTGACATCAAGCGTCACCTTGGCTCCATGCTCGGCCGGCCCAACCGTTTCCGCATCACGGCGTGCGCCTGCTGGAGCTGTGTGAACGCTAGGCACGACGTAGGGGATGCACTGCGATTGCCGCCACTTTTATCCAGAGTCTTTTGAGCTTGAATTTGATCCACGCAGCTGTCAGACCAGCGAAGGGTGGGGGTGCCAAAGTATTATTCCACTAGAGGTAACAGTGGTGCGGTGGGGGAAGGGACACGCAGCGACAAACCTTCTGGGTCCGAGTTCTTATCGCGGTAATTTAATCACCAGCGACTGTGACATAAATCTTTCTCTGCTGCAATCCTCATCCTCAAACGACAGTGCCACAAACCTGAAGCTTCGCCGTACATTACGTCACGTAAAGGAGACATTTTTGAAGACCGAGATCCAGGCAGGAGGAAGCGATGGCTGTTGTTTTTGTCCTCTATATAGCGATAATGGTGGTCGATTATCAATAGCACAAGCGCTACATTGTCGTCTTCCAAATCAGCTGTGCGCAACCTCACAATTGTAGGTGGCGATATTTACTAGGAAGTGCGAAACCAAAAGCATGACACTGCATTGCTGTTGCTCGGCAACGGCACAAGGTCCGAATATGAGAAAATTCTTTGTTAGTACTGGTGAGCATATGAGTGCTTTCGCACTAAAGATTAGTTTGTGCCGCGGCACTCATAGGCCAAAGCTGTCCTTGCACCATAACCATTCAGCATTATCATCACCTTGTGTTCGCCTCGGGGGAACAAATGGATTGCAAAATGTGTTCAGCCACTGAAGGGCAATGGAGCAAGCAGAGTAGACTAAGGACATTACTTTGGTCTCGAAAAATGCCTTCCTCTGTAAACAGTTTCGCAGATTATCATTACAGATATCTCACTCACTCATTCGGCTGTCCAGGAGGTCCTGCAACCTGTTGTTGCGTTGCCGCTCGTCCTGCCAAGGTTGCTCAGCCGACTCTAGCTCCTTCTCGAGGGCATCAATTTTTTGTTCGGCATCATGCAGCAGCCTCTTAGGCACAAGCTCACAGTCATCATCACTGTTCGTGTCACACTCAGAATACTGGGCTTTGCGCTTTTTTTCATTATCTTGGCCATCGCTGCATTTTTTGCAGAAGCCAACTTCGTTTTTTTTCTTTTCGGTCCAACTAATGAGTAGGAAAAAGAAAATGAAGGAAAAAATATGTGCAGTATCTAATTAACATACCAACAGCATAGTGCATATTTCATATTAGGAATGAATTCCGCACCTTGGAGGGTGCTGTGATCCCATGAGCTCTGCTGCATTCAAAAACATCATCTGGGACAGCCATATGGCGCTTAGCCATCCTTGCTGCAAGGTCCGCTTTGGTCACTGTGAAACAGGAATGTGTAGGTATTTCTTTTTTCTTCCACGGTAAAGGAAGAAGAGTGCACTGCAATAAATACTACAAACAAGCAAGCAAGGAAGACTTCACGTGGGAAGCAAAAAATAAATACCCCCATCTTTTTGCCCTCTTTCTCATGTGGGAAAAGTATTCTTAAGCCCTTTTCACATGGAGGCGAAAATGCTTCAGAGTTCTGCTGCTACGGTATAAAAACTTGTTTCAAGTGGTTGCAGCGGTCCAAGCGGCCAGAGCAACGAAGTTCCAACAAGGTGAAAATTTTTCACCACACCGCTCAATCCCTTGTATGTGAATTACCTTTATGCAACCCCTGGTTCAGGCGGTCCCTGCCAATGAGGTTAGGCCCAGAGTAACCATATTGCTCAGTTACTTGGCTTTTCCCCTCTTCTCGGCACAAAATTTTCCTTTTTTTCCACAAAATATTTCTACCAAAATAACAATGTTGGAGTAAGTAGCAGCAAAGAATACATTAAAACTAAGTGCAAGGCCTATAATCAACTAAGCGCCCCTCTGAGCCCACATACCCAACTCTAAGAACTACAACCAGAAGGTGAGGAACCATCGTTATTTGCAGTGAAAACCTCACCTTACTGTTGTGCTTATATCTTCATGACAAAGTGTATTGTGGAGAGTGTTTCTACTGTAATTATTAATACTATACAGATGGAACGAACAGAACAAGGACATTGGATTTGGACATTTCTTGCGATTCAAAACTGTTTTTGAACTTGACAAAATATAAGCATTTTCAACCATATGCAAGAGGCAGAAAAGAAACATGCTTGAGAAATTTCTTAAAATCACATCTCTGGGACATTCCACGTGCTCTCCCTAGGAGCCTGTGACTACTGCGAGAGAGTAAATTTTAATGAACTTATAGCCCCGTCTCTGAAGATTTTACGGTTCGCGACATGTGCACAACAGCCACAACAGTACTGACGTGTGTACACTCGATTTCTCTTCTAAACTCGCACACCAGTAAAGACAGTGAAGGTTCGTTAAATTCGGCGTTCAAATGTATGCAGAATTTAAATGTACTTTTTTACATTGGTTCAGTCAGGGAACGCTGGCATGTCTTCGAAGTTCCTGCTTTGTGAGATTAGAAACTGCATCTCATCGAGGCACATGGAAATCAATGCAAGCTCTCACCTAACAAAATACAGCGGCATATGTGTTATGCCTAAGGTGTTCTCAGTGTTTAAGAATAGCCTTTTTTGAGTTATTAGAGCAATGCTATCATAGCATATTCTACAATAGATCATATTCACACTATCAATCAGGTGATAGAAAAATGCGCAGAATATAACCAACCTCTATATATAGCTTTCATTGATTACGAGAAAGCATTCGACTCAGTGGAAACCTCAGCAGTCATACAGGCATTGCGTAATCAGGGGGTAGAAGAGCCTTATGTCAAAATACTGGAAGATATATATAGCAACTGCACAGCTACTATAGTCCTCCATAAAGTCAGCAATAAAATTCCAATAAGGAAGGGCGTCCGGCAAGGAGACACGATCTCGCCAATGCTGTTCACCGCATGTTTGCAGGAGGTATTTCGAGGCCTGAATTGGGAAGAGTTGGGAATAAGAATAAATGGAGAATACATAAATAATCTGAGATTTGCTGATGACATTGCCTTGCTGAGTCACTCAGGAGGTGAACTGCAAATCATGATCAACGAGTTAGACAGGCAGAGCAGATCGATGGGTCTAAAAATTAACATGCAGAAAACCAAGGTAATGTTCAACAGCCTAGCAAGGGAACAACAGTTCACAATTGGCAGCGAGAGCCTAGAAATGGTGCCGGAATACGTCTACTTAGGGCAGGTAGTGACAGCTGATCCGGATCATGAGAGGGAGATAACTAGAAGGATAAGAATGGGGTGGAGCGTATATGGCAAATTCTCGCAGATCATGAGTGGCAGTTTACCAATTTCCCTCAAGAGGAAAGTGTACAACAGCATAATCTTACCGGTACTCACCTACGGGGCAGAAACGTGGAGGCTAACGAAAAGAGTTCAGCTTAAGTTAAGGACAACGCAGCGAGCCATGGAAAGAAAAATGATAGGTGTAACGTTAAGAGATCGGAAGCGGGCAGAGTGGGTGAGGGAACAAACACGGGTTAATGACATCCTAGTCGAAATCAAGAGAAAGAAATGGGCTTGGGCAGGGCATGTAATGCGAAGGCAAGATAACCGCTGGTCTTTAAGGGTAACGGAGTGGGTTCCAAGAGAAAGTAAGCGTAGCAGGGGGCGGCAGAAGGTTAGATGGGCGGATGAGATTAAGAAGTTTGCAGGCAAAGGGTGGATGCAGCTGGCAAAGGATAGGGTTAATTGGAGAGACATGGGAGAGGCCTTTGCCCTGCAGTGAGTGTAGTAGGGCTGATGATGATGATGATGATGATGATCATAGCATTATTGTCAGCAGTGTACGGGATCAGAATACAGTTAAGACTAGCAGACTAGTAAGGTGGTTAACTAATATAGAATAGTTAACTTTTAACTATTACTGCTAGACTTCCTACTCTAAAAGCGCATTTATTTTGGCGCGATGTTGCCAAAATTTGTTGGACCACAGCGCCGAGGGTAACTGCATGTTCGAAAGTCTCAACTGATATTGATATTACATACAGTGGTCTCTACACCTGTCATGAAATAAGGAGGCTAACAGTAACAGTTAAAAAGTTATCTACTTTAGCAAACCACTAGTTAGCAGTCTAAGCTGTATTCTGATGAACTACAGCTAATGCTGTGTAACCAGGTTCAACGACCGGCTGCTCTAGGATATATTTTCCGCAGCCTAGCTTGTCAGTGAGAGCAGTATCCGAAGTAGCAGTTTTACCGTGATCGCAAAATGTTCCAGATTTGCATGTGGGATTTCCTTCTGCCGCTCTAATTTTCCCGCTATTCAGCAACACTGCTTAGGTCCAGTGCAAAACTACTTCTTGTGTTAAAACGCACGGTCGCTTTGCCAGTCTCGAAAGGCGATTATAACTCGTAGCAGTAACAGTAGCCAATTGGTGCAGGGTGTCAATGCATGCAGCAAAGCAGAGAGAAGAGACTTTTTCGAAAAAGGGCATGCTGCATTGATTTACTTACGTCCCATGACGACGATGTCTCCGTCGTAGTGGCCCTCCTCAGCTTCGCGGCCTGGGACTTCGGAGCGCCAGTATACTTTTTTTGTTTTTCTAGACATCATTTACATCGCTGGGCGCATAGTTCTTAATAAGACTAATCGCGACAATCGCCTTGCCGCCATCCTTATACACTACGTACGCGTAGGTCGGAGCGGTCGGAGGCATTGTGCTAAAAAAGCCTCACTGTCGATGCACAACACAAAGAAGATGAGCAAAGTGAGGTACGCCAGCGAAACAGTGCGGACCGAAGTGCGATGGCTGCACGTGGGCAAATGGATGGATTTGGCTTCGCGTCGGAGCTTCACCCCGCGACGTCACGAAGATGCGGTGGCGCTGATGTCAGCAGCGACTTTCGCATGGTAGGCAAAACAGTTTCCGCCTGCCCGTGCCTACCGCAGCTGCTGCAGCTACCGGCGGCTGCATCATGCCTGCGCACTGCAGAAGCAGCATGTATTGATCAGCTGCGTCACGGTTGGATCCGCGTATAGTAGTATAAAAGGAAATTTAAATTAGCCCCGATAGGCTTCTCGCGATAAATACCGCATTAGGAAACTGGCTAAGAGGGAATGGGCCGCGGCGCTAAAACGCGAAGTCTGGGAGTCGATCGGCACTGACACACAATGTACTTAATAGCATGTAAGTTACTGCGTTCATTCACCTGAACATCAGCATAGTACGCTTATAACTGCGCAAGGAAAAAGAAAGCACATATGTAGCTGCCATGCATTTTATCACCTTGAGCCGGTGTGCACGAGGCGCCGGCAGGTTCACTCTCCCTCAAGGAATGCGTTCTTTTGTTAATATAGCACAGCATGTTTTAATCGCACGTTTTATAGCATTTAATATTTACTTGAAACTGTTTCTTGATATGACGACGTAATTATTTTATTCCAGTAGAAAGAAGTCAGGTAAGTCATTGCGCGGTCACGTTGGCATGCTTAGAATAACGTACCTTAAGTGTGCTAAAAGCCACATGCCTTTTCATTGCATCATGTATCTGTCATGTTTCGTGATGTAGTCCATGATCACGAAGCTTGTTTGGAAAGAAGCAGCCGCAGGTGCGCTACTAACAGACACGTGGCGAGATTGAGGGGGGACGCGGCAATGAAATGTGTTTTCGTTATTTATGCACGCGATATATATAACTGAATTTGGTGCAAATATGAAATTACTATACGCTAGTTTCAGTAATGCTCTTTATTTTTACCGATACCTGGTGTAGTTCTTGGGTAATTTTAATTAACACCCTCGTCAAGTCACCTCAAGGTCTTAAATAATTGAGCAGAATGTACTCAATTGTTTTTTATACCAGAATGTTCACAAAGCCCTGTTCTGTATTATGACGCTATTACTTCTTTTTTTAGATGATTATGTACTTATGCATGATAGTTACATGAAAACATTTCTTACAAAAATAACGAACATAATACGTACTGCATGTGTAGGAAAATCGAGAGATAAATTACACTCCTTAATGTCTCAGGAATCGTTCGCGACAAATGGAATCATTCTATTTTCATGCCTTACGAAATTCCGAAGATGTGATTGATGCCAATCGCAGAAAATGTGAAAGGTCAGAGAGCAAACCTTAACGTTTATTCCCTCGTTTTTGTCCTCCTACTTGCGCTTTGGTCAAAGAAATACCGCACTGAACTCAGAGAAAGCTTCAAAGAAATCAAAGAAATTACCTAACAATTTTCGACGACCACGCATCTAGAAAGCGTAATTTATAAATTTCTACTGAATATATTGCTATCATTTTTCGTCAAGCAACCGAGCACCCCAAAGCTAAGAAAGAAAATAAATCCAGAAATCAAAAATTTTCACCACATCGACCAGTTTAACAAGGGGAGAGAGAAGTCGGCCTGGCTGGTGCGTGATCCTGCGGATAAAAACAGAGGAGAATGAGGACACGACGCTGTCCCCACTTTTCGCACAGTGCGACACCTACGTATGTCAGCAGACGGTGAGCGCACGTCTGCTCCGCCGAAACAAAAATAAGAAGCAGCTAGTTGGCGGAGGCTGCAAATGGGAACATTCATTAACCTACATATACTTAGCAAGATGTATCCTACACAGTATAGGAACACATGCCCGTGGTGTGGGGCAACCCCCACGCTTTACCATATAACCTAGGAGTGTAAGCGAAACTACACGTTCCACCAACACAAAACACCGAGTGCTGAGCAGTGGGCGAGCCGGCTCACCAGCTGCGAGCTCGCCGCCCAAAGGCCAATGGTGCAGCACGCAAGCGAAGCAGCGCGACTCAGTGGAGCCCTGGACTAGGGGCCCAACCCTGCTTTGAAGGTCAAGAGTCTGCAGCGATGAAGATGAAGACCGAACGCTAAACCCTTAATGGACCAAATAAAGTTTTTCTCTCTCTCTCTCCGCCGAAAGAACGCCAGCACATCCTCTCACTACTGTCCCGATGTAAAATTCTGGCTAGAGCAGAGTGTCAAAAACTTCCTATTTTTTCAATGCCTAGCGTAGAAACCTTGCAACGCCAGAAACTTGTTCTGTTTACTACAAACTATATATACAATACACAGTGGCGAACTTTTTTCTGAATACGCCGCACGTGGCCAATTCGAGCTCGTGTACTTCAAGAAATTATTAAGTTGAAAACATCAACCATTGCTGTGATTCGCAGAAACTGAAAACGCGCCTACAAGCCTTGAAAACCCGCGCTCAACACCTCTCCGCGACGACACTCCCTGGCATTTTGCCTACCACGAGCCCGCTAGCGACTGCAGCGCCACCTCGTTTGTTTGCAAACATGCCGGAGGTTTTCGTCCTGCCATGTGACCCGACAGCATGCGCGCTAAATATGAACGGTGTTGGGAAGTCCGCGAGGCGCGGGCGCAAGGCTTTTAGCGTTACGGCTGACACGGGAAATAATTAGTGTAAACTGTTACAAAATCACAGTTCGACATAAAGTGCAGCGCTAAAAGCCTCCCACCCGTGCGTTCCAGACTTTCCAGTGCCATTCAAATTCAGCGCGGTTCCTGTGGAATTCCTGCGTAGTCAAAGGCACAGCAAACAAGCAGCCATCTGGTACGCTGGCTTTGCGTTTACATATATCCCTGAAGCTAAAAAAAAGCGCCGTCGAATGATGAATTTACCAAATAAACGAGTTATATATATCGCCTCATCAACAGCAGGAGAAAAAAAAATCGTATTTATCTGCCTGGCTGAAGCTGAGGTAGGTATAAGGAAGAGGGGTGGGGGTCTCCAAAAGTGAACTATTTTACATATGAAAACCATTCTTAATACCACTTTTTCCAACGAAGCAGGTCCAACAATTACGGGTTCCAAGAACACCTCCTTCCCCTTCCCCGCTCTCCCCTCCCCACCGCCTGGCTAGGCTCCATATTGCAAGCGTTCTTTCTACCTGAGTGCATTCGATTTATATATCTTTACGAAGTGCGCTCCGAGTGGACACGTCCAGTTTTTGAGCTATGGAAGGCCCATCCGCACGGAAGAAACGAAAGACGTACCTTCACGAGAGCCAACCATTTGATGTGCCACTATCAACTCGCCACTACCGTCGGCGTCAGTTACGCGAAAATCTGACAGATGCAAGATATGAAGGCCATCCTGCTTTTCCTGGCACCCACGACACAGGTGCAGGAACTTCTACGTTCGTGCCAGCATTATCGCCGGTACAAGGCGGCATGTCGTGAATACCTTCCGCTGAAGGGACGACAGTACTGTTTAGTTCCGCCGCGGACCCGACTTCAACGGGCAATGCTGCGAACGCAGAAGTTGGGGACGACAGTACTGTCGACATTTCAGCGGAAGGTGTTCACGACATGCCGCCTTGTATCGGCGATGATGTCGGAAACGAAGAGCCCCCTGCGTACCCGGCGAGCAGTAAGGACCACAGTACTGGCGACCCTTCAGCGGAAGCTATTCCCGACATGCCGCCGTGTGCCAGCGAAAATGAAAATCAGCCTTGCGGACCTGGGCAAACGTTAAATGTGCACCAGGCACTCAGTGAAGCTTTGCAAGAGTATGGCACCGCCACTCTTCCTGGCTCCACTACCACAAAAGCAGCAGCGATCGCCATGATCGTGGCGTTCGTCGTCGCCCACGGTCTCCCGCGGGACACCGTTGACGGCCTTTTGCGCCTCATGGGCGCATTGTTCGGCTTTAATGGCAACGTGCTGCCGAAGAGCAAGTATTTGCTCAGGAAACTATGGAGTCCGCAATTGAGTCGTCATGTAAAGCACCACTACTATTGTGGCAACATGCTGGACCCAGTGCATGGCATGGTCCAGGTAAACTGTGCACTCTGCAGGGAAAACTCAAGAGTTTCAGTGCTGAAGGACAATGGATGCTTCTTCAGCATTATGAATGTGAAGGAGCAGCTTTATCAGCTTATTTCTACATGCAAAGAGGCGCTATACAATGAGCTGAAAAAAATTGAAATGCTCCAATGTACTGATCAGATCAGAGATATCACTAGTGGTCGCCTCTATAAGAACCTTAGGCGCACTGGTAGCATCACTGGTCAAGACTTAACGATCACTATCAACACAGACAGGAGCCCAGTATACAAATCTTCAAGAACTTCTGTGTGGCCAATTCAGTTTGTTGTTAATGAGTTGCCGCCAAAGCTTCGGCACCAGCATCCTGTATTAGGCGGACTCTGGTTTGGCCATGCGCATCCCAATATGACAGTCTTCATGGACAAGTTTATTGAGGAACTGAATGCAGTTGGAACAGTTGTCTGGAAGTTTTGCTCTGAGAGTGTCAAATCCAATGTTCATGCTATATGTTGTACAGTAGATGCTCCAGCTCGGGCTGCCGTGGGAAACCACACCCAGTTCAATGGAAAGTTTGGCTGCCCGTGGTGCCTTACATCAGGAACACAAGTCGCAGGTATGATTTTTTTCATTTATTTCTGCAAGTGATTCTGCTTGCATATGTGCAGCCAAACTAGGCCAAGCCCGCCAGAAAATGCTTCTACAGTATAAACTCAAATTGTCGATCCACATGATGTGTTGTTAGGCAGGTTGGTTCATATCGAATGAAGCGGTATAGGTTTCGTTTAAGGGCCATTCACAAGACAGACCTGAGGCGATGAGCACTGTGCAACCCATTGAAAAGGTCGAGTTTTGAGACATGCCACCAAGCGGCTTTGTTGCAGGCACTCCTCCGAGTTCCTATTACTAAATGTAATGCATGAAACACAGCTGTCAATTAAAAGTGATGCTGAGAATGCAAGAAGCAATGCTGTGTTCAGAAAAAGGAAAGCAAAGGTTGTATTTTTGCCCTGTGCTTGAAATGTATTTGATGTCTAGTACTGTTCTTAACAGGTTTTGTCAGCTTCGTTGTAGTATTTTGAGGTAACTCATTTAACCATTCAAAATGAGCACGAGGAATTTCCCGCACTCTACTGGTTTTTCACCTTGTATTTAAACCTTGTAGTAAGTGTGTGACACCTTGCATCTAAGAATTAATGATTGCAGGTGCTCGCCGCTATCTTGAGACAACAGGAGCTGCAAGAACATCAGCGGGCATGCTTAAAGATATGGACCGTGCCCTCGACTGGAATGTGACCGTGAATGGCCTCAAGGGTCCATCTCCGTTAGTGAACCTGAAGCACTTTGACCTGGTGTGTAGCCAAGCAGGGGAATATATGCATTGCGTCCTGCTTGGAGTTGCAAGGCAGCTCACGGAGTTCTGGTTGGGCTCGTCAAACTCGCACGAGCCCTTCTATATTGGTATGTGACAATTCCTGCTTCACAGAAAGAAAGTTTGAAAGAAAATGCAAGATTAACTCTGATTGGGAAATCATTTGCGTGAGTGGAATGCTAAGATAAGTGAGGGTAAAACAACTTATGAAAAAAAAATGTGTTATTGACAAATGGACAGACTGATAAGGACATGAGACAGTGACAGCACAAAGTGCATGTGCTAACTTTTAACTTAACTTTCTTTGCAGCACGATAGCATATATAGCACTATATAGCTAGGCATATATACCATATATAGCGGGACCACTAAAGATGAAAGAAGAAACAGTGCTTCTGCATCCTATTGTGATGAAGGGACATTATTTCTTTGGTCAAAATATTAACTGATTGTGCACTGATGCACCCCACTCGTTCTTTGTGCATCAGATGTGCCTCTATATTCTTGCAGACCTCATGATCCCTGCTTCTGGCTTCATCCATGCATTCTCAGAATAGCAGCTTTTACGATTTGCTGGGACAGTCATGGCAGTGCACACGCAAAAGTCTATTTCAGTGTTGTGCCTTGTTACTTTTGCATTCACAAAGCCTTCATCTGTGCATTTTCTGGTGTGTCCAATGTATACCTTACCACATGTCAGTGCAATATGGTACACCACCCTTTTTATGCACTGAACAAACTGTCTCTGATGCTTTTGCACTCCTGCAAGTGGTTGGAGAATGGTTGGTATGTGTAGGGTGGTATTATTCTTTTGTATCATTCAAATCTATAGAAGGCTTTTGCATGTCTATAAGTGGCAAACAGGAAATGTATTCTGAACTTTTGGTACATTACAGTTCACTGAAACTGCTATGCAGATTGCCTTCTAGTTAAGTACTCGACAATCGACCACATTCACAATATCAATCAAATGATAGAGAAATGTGCAGAATATTACGAACCCCAACATATTGCCTTCATTGACTATGAGAAAGCATTTGACTCGGTGGAAACCTCAGCAGTCATGCAAGCATTGCGGAATCAGGGTGTAGAAGAGTCTTATGTGAAAATACTGGAAGTTATCTATAACAACTGCACAGGTACCATAGCCCTCCATAGTCAATAAAGAAATGTGTCAGGCAGGGAGACGTGAACAGGTGGTGAGCCTGTTTACAGCTGTTATTCTGAAGCCTCGATTGGGAACAGTTGGGATAAGAGTTAATGGAGATTACCTGAGTAATCAGCGATTTGCTGATGACAATGGCTTGTTATGTCACCCAGGAGATGCAATGCACCATCAATGAGGTAGACAAACAGAGCAGAGCAATGGGTATAAAAATTAACACTTAGAAAACCAAAGTAATGTTTAACAGTTCCACAAGGCAACAGCAGTTCACAATTGGTAGCGAGTTGCTGGAAGTGGTAAGGGAATATGTCTGCTTAGGGCAGGTAGTGACCGCTGATCTGGATCAAGAGAGGGGAACAACTAAGAGAATAAGGATGGGATGGAGCACGTATATCAAGTTTTCTCAGACCATGATTGGCTGTTTACCAGTATCACTCAAGAGAAAAGCAAACATCTGTATTTTATCGGTAAACGAAAATGGGGCCGAAACGTGCGGTCTAACAATAACGGTTCAACTTAAGTTAAGGACAACGCAGAAAGCTATGAAAAGAAAACTGATAGGTGTAACGTTAACAGACCGGAAGCGCGCAGAGTGGGTGAGGGAACAAACAGAGGTTAATCATATCCTAGTCGAATTCAAGAGGAAGAAATAGGCTTGGGCAGGGCATGTAATGCGAAGGCAAATTAACAACTGGTTCCTAAGGATAACGGAGTGGATTCCAATAGAAGGCAAGGGAAGCAAGGGGCGGCAGAAAGTTAGGTGAGCAGTCGAGATTAAGAAGTTTGCGGGGATACGATGGCCACAGCAAGCAAAGGACAGGGTTAATTGGAGAGACATGGGATATGCATTTGCCCTGCAGTGGGCATAGACAGGCTGACGATGATGATGAATCATTTTTCGCTCTGACAAGTACCGCAGTGCAAGTAATAGAGCTCAGAACAGATAGTGAGGTATCTCAAAGGCAGTATATAGTGGCAGACTGTGCATGTTTATGAGAGTAATTTAAAGTGAGAGATGAACCAAATTCCTCCTCTTAATTTTGCAGGCACTCCATCTACAGTAGCCATCCTGGACAGGCGGTTACTGAGCATATGCCCACCCCACTCTTTCACACGGCTGCGAAGGACCCTGAACGACCGGTGCTTCTGGAAAGCCAGCGAGTGGAAAAACAGGCTGTTGTTTTACTGCCTTCCAACAGTGTATGGTGTCCTGCAGCCACGTTTTTGGAAGCACACGGTGTTATTGGTTGTAGGTGTCTTTGCCCTGCTTCTTGACAATATCTCGCCAAGAGACCTTCAGCAAGCAGGTAACTTCAGCTTGTTTTGGGTAGTGGGTACAATGATTATGCTGTCACAGTATTTGTGCGTTGTGAGACCAAATGAATAGCATCACAATGCATGAAGCTAGGTCGCCAAATATAGGTGCCACGGATGATTTCACACTTTTTCGATTAATTCCAGCAAAAAATTTATTCTGAGAACAGAATATTGCTTCGATCTGCAAATTAAAGTGGAAAGTGCTGTGGTGACTTGCTTTTAATGAATTTCTTTCCAAGAAGATTATGTTGTTTCCAGAAAAATTTTTTCGCTTTTCATACCTGTGTGCTGAAAGAGAAATGTTCGAAAGGCAATCTTCCTAATCTATCACCCAAGTGTCTATTCCTTTGTATTTCCTCCTTTTATTTTCTGGATTTGCTTTCAACCCCTTTCCTCTGTGAAATATTGGGAATTCAGTGACAAGGACTCTAGCAGGCAAAGTGTTTCACAGATGTGTGAGAAAAGTAGTTCTTTGCCACATGCACATGGTGGAATCTACGAAAAAGAAATGTATAGGTCCTGAATTTGCTGCAGAAATGGCAGTATTTTGAACTAGCTCCAAAGATACCCTATTCACAAAGCAGCGCCATAAATGTGTTTTCAGATTACCTACTCATGAATTCCTACTATGTAGGGCACAGCAAGAATGCAGTGCTTTGTAGCATGAGCCGTACCTGCCTTCGCAACGTCAGACAGCTATTGCAGCTCTCTGGGAACAGGGGAGAACTGGATATGGTTCCACATCTGCATTGCGAGATATATCGAAGCTGTGACTTAAGCACATTTTATGAAATATGGAGCGCTTACATAGTGAATATAATCAAATGGACGTAACTCTTTCGTTAAAATTTAAGCAGCGCTAACTTTTAGGACGAATACACAGAAGACATGACAGGACGGGCGCTGACAGGACAGCGCCCGTCCTGTCATGTCTTCTGTGTATTCGTCCTAAAAGTTAGCGCTGCTTAAATTTTAACGAAAGAATATGCATAACCAACTAGCCCCGCAACGTGTATTACTAAGTGGACGTAACTCCAGTTTGGTAAAAAATTACATATCTCCAGCCTGGCAAAAGATGACATATCTCCGGCCTGGTAAATGAATGAGAGCAGTCTAATAGTAGCTGTGAGACATTCCTTTGCATTGAAGGCTGCCTTATATCGGAGCCTAGCACAATTCAAATATCGAATGTTATAGCAAAGCCTTCCTACTTTTTTCAGCAAGCCGACTACATGACTACGTGTCCAAGGCAGCAGGATATTATGGACAGCGTTTCATGACCTTCAACGTCCATCAGCTCCTGCACCTGCCCAAGAATGTCGAGAACCTTGGACCACTGTGGGCGAATTCTGTCTTTCCATTTGAGACTGGAAATGGAAAGGTAGTGAAGATGGTGAAGGCAGCAAAAGGGGCCCCCATGCAAATTTTGGAAAGAGTTGTTGTTGAGCAAGCGCTGGATGTAGCCCTTCACTCACTTTCTTTGCCCAATAATGTCAAATCATTCTGTAGTCGAGTTTTTGGTAATTGTGGTACACAAAAGGCAATTCACATGGGAGACATCTGCTTGTTTGGGGTGCTACTCAAGCCATGCCTAACACTGCAGGAGGAGCAGGCAGTGAATGGATATTTAAACAAGGAGTGCACCAGTGTGAATGAATTTTTCAGAATGAGTTTTCAGGGTAGTATAATTCATAGCGAACAATACAAAAAGGCAAGGAAAAGCAACAGCTACGCAATAGTCACACATAATAATGACTTTTTTTTTGTCCGGCGGATTCTGCAAGTTCATCCAGTTGATGATCTGTCTGTCACAGTGGTTCTGCTGTGTCAGAAATTGGGACTCGATAGCGTTGAGGGCCTGACTTCCCACATTAAAGCATGCTTTCGGTCCCCATTTACCACCTGTGCTGTTCTCACACCGTCGGATGTGGCAATGCCATGCCATAGACTTTACAGCCCAGGCCACATCCTATGTGTGTACTTTGCCCAACTTAATTGAGCGTGACTGACTTCAGACAGTCATCTGTGTTTTTGTGGCACTGGAAAGCAGGCTTATGTACAGTCTTTGCCCAAAAGCAACTGAGCAGCCATGCTAGCAGCCGAAGCAGGCTTGCAGCTGAATGGTGGTATGGTTTCCAGCACTGGAAACCGCTCCCAGATGTGCAATAGCACTGCGCATATGCTACCCGCTTTCTCTTCATCCAAGAAAGGAGAGCGAGGACGTGCATTTAGCTTACATCAGCAGGGGCAAGTATTGGGGACTGCAGCAGCGCCCCTCTGCTGCTAGCCTATTCTGGCTGCTGGCATGGCTTCTCAGTTACTTTTGGCAAAAAACAGTATGTGTTCATGCGGTTGTTATAAAATGCCTCTTCAGTATAACTTTGCAACTTTGGCTGTTTACATCTTGATGATGAATCTCATTTCTGTGACGCAAAAGCAGCTGCAAAAGAGTGCCTTAATTGGGCTTGTACGTTCTTGAAAGTGGGCGTTCTCTGGGGACTGAACCATGCACTTCCTGCATATGAGGTGGATGCTCAAACTACTAGGTAACTGCTACGACATGTGCACATTATTTGAACAAAAACAGCGCAGGAACAGGTACAAGAAAGAAGAAGCGCTTGTCCCGTCTTCTTTCTGATCCATGTTACTGCGGTGTTTTTGTTCAAGTATGTACCAACTCGCTCAACTCGACGTGTTACTGAAGTTCATTTCTTGTACATTGAGCCCTGTTCCATGTATAATCCCGCTCTATTTAACAACCAGGGCGCCTTAGCGTCCCTAATGGCACTACGTGCTTCTAAAGCAAGCACAGCCTTTTGGCATGCTAGATGGGCTCTAAGCGTTTGTCCATTCTTCTTATTTCTTGCTCCTGTTCCTGCGCTGTTTTTGTTCAAGTATGTACCAACTCGCTCATCTCGACGTGTTACTGAAGTTCATTTCTTGTACATTGAGCCCTGTTCCATGTTTAACCCCGCTCTATTTAACAACCAGGGCGCCTTAGCATCCCTAATGGCACTACGTGCTTCTAAAGCAAGCATGGCCTCTTAAAATGCTAGATGGGCTCTACAGCGTTTGTCCATTCTTCTTCTTTCTTGCTCCTGTTCCTGCGCTGTGTTTGTTCAAGTATGTACCAACTCACTCAATTCGACGTGTTACTGAAGTTCATTTCTTGTTTATTGAGCCCTGTTCCATGTATAATCCCGCTCTATTTAACAACCAGGGCGCCATAGCGTCCCTAATGGCACTACGTGCTTCTAAAGCAAGCACAGCCTTTTGGCATGCTAGATGGGTTCTAAGCGTTTGTCCATTCTTCTTATTTCTTGCTCCTGTTCCTGCGCTGTTTTTGTTCATCTATGTACCAACTTATTCAACTCGACGTGTTACTGAAGTTCATTTCTTGTACATTTAGCCCTGTGCCATGTATAATCCCGCTCTATTTAACAACCAGGGCGCCTTAGCGTCCCTAATGGCACTACGTGCTTCTAAAGCAAGCACAGCCTCTTGGCATGCTAGATGGGCTCTACAGCGTTTGTCCATTCTTCTTCTTTCTTGATCCTGTTCCTGTGCTGTTTTTGTTCAATTATGTACCAACTCGCTCAACTCGCCGTGCTACTGATGTGCATGTTGGCCAACTTAATTGAGACTACACTGATGCTTGAAAGAAACTGCTCGTATTTTGCGATCCTGAGATGCTGCTGATGGGTTTTTTATAGCGCAAGGGCATCTGTGGCCAAAGAGCACCATGTCAAAAGACATTTTTCTTCTACTAAAGGTGGGGTCAGAGACCCATTTTCCAAGCCTTTTCTACCTAAATATGCCAAGCACCAGACCAGGGGAAAGCTTGTACCCGTTGTATCACCGGTGGGCACCTGGTGGCACTGGGGTAATCCTGGAATGAAGGCATATTTTGTACATACACTATATTGAAGTAGCTTCTATTCTGTGCCTCTGCATCTGCAGCTGTGACCACATTCCAGCTGCCCAGTTTGATTTAGTGTACTGATTTCCAATTTTTTTGTGATGTTGAAATGAAATATTTTTGCAAATATTGAAGTACCTTCTATTCCTATACTGTTCATTTCTGGCTGAGTGCTTGCTGAATATGTTTGTTTTTCCAACTTCCTTTATTTTGGCTGCTTTCAAACAATTAAATTTGAAAGATTCACTCGTTATTTGTGTTTCTGAAGTATTTGGTAGTACATTAATGAGAGGCACGATGGCACCACGTAGTGCTTATGCACTGTAAGGACAATTGTCATTGTCGGGCATTGTATGCATGAAATGAAAGCCTCACCTTGTGAAAGTTGTTTTTGATTCAGCACACCAATCACTAGTGTGCTGAAAGCCGGCCAAGTTGCATGTTGGTTAAGATACTGTAGGCATCATGATGCAATAAACATTTTATTTCAGAGACAGTTACTGATTTACTTACATAAATCTTAATTTATTTGACCTTCATGATGTGTCATAAGAATTTCAAAAATATTCATGTCACCCACCGCACACTGACTTTGTAAATGCTTGTCGTACAAGCTGCAACATTCATCATCAAACTCTGATATCGCTCTCAAGTGATATTGTGTTCGATTTTGTGACTGGTCAACAAGATGAATCATACATCACAGAAGTTCTGTCATAAGTCGTAGATTCTCCAATGATATCGTGTCTGACTGTATGATATACCATGCAATATGAGCCGCACATCATAGAAGCTTCATCATAAGCCGTAGATTTTGCAATGATATTGTGTCTGACTGTATGATATACGATGAAACGTGAGTCGTACATCGTAGTAGTTTTGTCATAAGTCGTAAATTCTGCAACGATATCGTGTCTGATTGTATGATATACGATGAAACCTGATTCGTACATCGTAGTAGTTTCGTCATAAGTCATATATTTTGTATGATATATCATTCATCTTTAATGAGTTTTCATACAATTTTATGATTTGTCATAAAAATACTGCCAAGATCATAGATCATAGCCAAAGACTTTTTTCAGCAGGGTAGCCCGAAGCAAAAGAAAAAAACTAACCGTCCTCACCATGTTTTGTGTACTACAGTTCTTGTACATCGTAATCGGGCCGGACAGTTATTCAGACCACTGACTTCAGTGTTGCGACAATATTAGAAGCGCTGCAACGCCATGCGTCGGGTTTTGACTTTATATCACTCTATGGTTGCCTGTCTCGGTCTCCCACTGCATGCAGTTTGTACATTTGCAGCATAGTTTCAGAAGGGAATCTGTGGATAATATTGGGACATGCAGCAACGTAACCTCCCGAAAATGGACACAACGTTGCGATACAGAATACGCGGAGTGTAATACGCTTCTTGCCTGCGCAAATGTAACATTTGCATCTCAGTCTCAGGCTGCAAACAATTATTACGTTAGAACCAGAAAAAAAAATTCAGGGGCACTTTGTTGAACAAAAGTGCGGTGAGGCGAAAGCTTTTAGCGCGGTGTTGCTGCTTGTGTCACTGATGTGGGGTTAAGATGTTAATTAAGTACACAATTGCTTGTGCATCTTAAAGGCTGGAGACACTGCAGGGCATTTGGGAGGCATCCATCTGATTCGACGCCCTTCTGCAAACACTCTCCAGCGTCCTAGACAAGCAGAACTACATATGCGTTGGCAGGAAGTAGCGTAGTCGTTAGCACGCTTGGTTGCGGAACTGAAGGATGGTAGAACTACTCTCTGAGTATTTGCATGCTTGCATTCATACTATTATGCTCCTGAAAAAGTGATGAAACCATTTGCTGTATTAGTTGCCGGCGGCGACACCATAACAATAAAGTAAAGACTTCGAACGGTGATTCCTTGTCAATGCACTGCTATCAGTGAGTGTTTGCGACCCGATTTTAGGATAGTGTCTCGCTTGTGAGAAGAATTCGTTCTTAACTCACCCTTGAAATCTTTTAATAAAAAAATAACTAAACAGATAGCCTCACTAGAGAGAATACATGGGTAAGCATTTACCCTTCATCTCGTTATGAGAAGCTGAATTCGCGTTCTTGCTTGTATCATACTCTCTTCAAAATTTTTTGCGTGTATATTGATTTTTTACTTTGTTTCGTGCCTTGTTATGAACGCTTCCAAGCTGCAGACGTGACGGACGTTCATTAATATCGTGTTGGCTGCAGCAAAAAGCGCGTGCTTTTTTTTTTCTAATGTATACAGATTTTTCTTTTAAAAGCCGTAAAAGATGCACCGTCGTGGTCCGTGCAGGTCGATTGTGCGCCAAGGCGGACATTATGTCCGTTATAAAGTTCATTTAAAAGACTATTAATGAACTATAAATTGAAGGCTGTAAACATCGAAAGTTAACCAAGTCTTCAAAATTCATTAATAGATACAAAGTCTTTAAAAGGATCCAATTCCCAAAGTCACTCGCGAAATGCGCCGGTAGTAGCACATCTCCACTTTATGCCATGGGGATGAGTTTATCGCCGCAATAACTAAACAGCGATACTTAATCGTCGGGCCGACCAGCTGCCTTCTTCTGTGCGCCGCGAGAGATTTGGGGAGGCAAAGCCGCTTGGATCGTGAGAATTACTCGCCCACATTCGGCAGGACTGACGCGCCTGACAGAATTCCTGACAGAGACGCACCAAAATAAAAAAGAAAGAGGAAAACAGGGAGCACGGCAATAAAGTAGAAAAAAAATGGCGAATAATAAATGGCGTCGGCAACCAGCTGAAGGAACATGGGCTGGGAATGAGGGGGACACATAGGTATTTGGCTTTTCCCGTAGCCGCCTTTGTCGCTTCGACTCAGGCGGCTGGAATGCACGTTTTGACATGGATGGGTAGCAGGTTCTCGTCACGTGCAAAGTCAGTTTAGAAGAAAAACTTGACGATTCGGCTCGTCGGGCCTTTCCCCTTTGACGTCACGCTGTTTACCCCAGGGATAGGTCTCTACCCGCTGTAAAGAAAGTGACAATGTTTTTGTTTACACAACCGGTTTCGTCGGAAGGTAAAGCAAAATTCCAAAAAAAAGGAATTCTTTCGCGATGTTTAGTTTCCGGTAGGCGTCTTGGGACAAAAGGGAAAGCACGTGAGCCTTGCACGTGATCCCGAATCCTTGACGCTGTTTTTATGCTAGGTTGTTCGCTGGCGTACTATAAATACAGTACCATCGAGATGCTGAGCACCATTCGTCCACACCCAACAACTGCAGCCTCACCTTTCTGCCAGAAGCAACTGATGTACCACTCCGTCCAGAGAGTCATCGCGAAAACGGTAAGTTTTAACTTTTTTGTTTGTATATTGTACCATTAAACCCTTTTTTTATATTTGTAACGCACTGCTAGGTACATTTAGTCATCCCCTGTGGTTTGATTTTGGTATGTCACGCCATATACTTCATCAGAAAAATGAAGTGCATTTATTCCATCTGCAGCACTAAGTTTGAAACCTAAGTAATGGTCTTTCAGAGATTGTTGAAAAGGTACTCTGGAAAACTCGCTCCATTTAAAATAACGGCAACGCAAGAACAAAAAATAATTACGCATTGTATTAGATTATCTGCTTTAAGTGTGGATGATTCATCTATCACCGAACACACAGTCTTGTTAAGGGCAGTATGCATATATGGTAGGGAATAAAGCAACATTGAGGGTCACTTATATTTACTCCGCTCACGCATCATTTAGTCTAATAGTTGTGACTGTTTTCACCCAGTTTAGGAACGAGGTGCAAACTGCATTCCCATATTCAAATGCACTTGCTCCACTTTGCACCGGACTAGTCCCGAGCAAGACAACATTGTATCATTCACAAAAATGTACAAGTTCATGTACATATCGTTCTCTGTAATGTTGTTATAAAAATGTTTGTTGCGCTTCTGTTATGGGTCACAACATTTTCGCGTAGTATTGCGTGCCGGAAAATAGTTGTTCAATTTAGTATTTGATATCAGTAAGTTGCACCACCTTAGCATACCGAATTTAGTATTATACCTCTGCTACACGGGCGCTTCGAATGCCTTCCAACCTAATGTCATTCGACTCGACTGCCGAACCTACGCTGCTACATGAAGTTTCTCAACGGCATTCGGTTCGGATGACATTCGAGTCGACGGAGCTCGGCGGAGACATTCCAGATTTTGGAATGCCGTCGAAACGCGAACGCAGCCCGAACCGACCAATAGGCGTTGCCGCCGCCGTCGCTTCGCCCCGCCCACAGCCGCGCGTCTGCTTTCGGCTCTGTGGCTGCTCATTTTGATACCTGCTGCTCGCTTTTTCCTGCTCTTTGCTTAGCAAATAGCTCGTGTTCTGTCTACGTAAGTGCTTGAAGATAAAAGTGCACCAAAGAACATTTACCGCGTGAGCATGAAATTTCTCCAGCAGTGTGCCGATGAGGACGCCTGCGCGCATATACTATTGTTTACATCGCTGCGTACGAACAGCTAGCGCTCGTTTGCATGACTTAAAACACAATCTGCGCTTTATTTCTATTAAAAAATCTAATCTTTTTGTACTGGTTGTGCCCGTGGCTTGTTAAGGCAGTGCGACAATCTGTGGGAGGAAGCGCCGATACGATCGCTCGCCTGAGAAACACTTGACAGCTGGGCTACTGACATCGTGTACGATCGGCGCTTGTCGCTAATTGTCCCGACTTCGTCCGACGCGATCAGTACTTTATTTTAAACTGCTTTATTCAGAAGTACGATTGGGACCGTTCGCGGTAATTGAAAAGGCATAACTTGTTATCCACAAAATAGCAACGGCGACGACTGCTGCTGGTCGTAAAGCAGTGCTCGGCGGTTTGGGTCACACCGGCGCTTCCCGTTCATCGTATGCACGCCCTGCGATGTGAGCAATAGTTGATTTGAGGTCACTGTTGTCAAAACTACACTCGTCGATCATTTGCGTTCGCTCAAACTTGTGAATTCGCTCTTCACAACCGCCGAATTCGAAGACGTAACCCTGCGGACTCGCTAGGCCTAGTCGTCGCGGAAGGGAAGAGAGCCGCCGTCGATTAAAATTAATTTGGCAAGCGCTTATAGCTGGTGAGTGTTCGAGTGTGCACATGTGAAATGTACCCGTTCCTTTCGCTTATTAACAATATGGATAAGGTAGAAGGGCGAATATATTCACACCGTCGCCTCATCAGCGTGTTTTCGCTCAGCCGCCGGCCTGCCGAGGACATGAAGGCTGACAGTCCGCCGGTCGGATTCGTCGGGGTCGTTGGCCTCAAAAACTTGTCCTACTACAGTCATATATGCTGCTGTTGACCGTGATAGTGTCGTTGTCGCACTAGTGTGACCACCGCCGCCGTCGTCATCGTACACTGAAAACGAGCTGAGGAAACTTGAAATTCGTTTGGAAAGTGTCGTGTAGCGCCGCGGAAGTCCGTCGAGTCCGAATGCCATTTCAAGTTGCGAATGTCATTCGACTCAGGTGTCATTCAAACGTGCCCGTGCGGCACAGGTATTAGCCTTTCTCGCGATTGCCAAGGACGATTTCTATTAGCGTTTGTCGTGATGACGCTCTGCCGCCTCATTTAGCAGCAGCATTTTTTTGTTTCATAGAGATAACATGCCAATTTTCCTCGTAATAAGGTGCGCGTGCGCTTGCGGATCTTATAATATATCCTGATAAGTACCACAACAAATAAAATCCTGAGACTCAGTTTCAGTTTCCCTACTTTTGGTTTCACCCCCCCCCCCCCTCCCGCTATCTTGAGATAAATGAAATCGTTTCCTAAAGTATTGACAAAATGTCTCCATTTGACTTTCATTTAGCGCAAATGATACCTGATCTATTGGAAAGGGTACTCCAAATGGTATTGTACCCTGGAGCCTAAGAGGAATCTCAACGAGGCCTGACTGCGCGAGTTCACATCCCCAAGGAAACCATCTAATCGACGCCTCCAGTCTGCCTCTGAAGAGATCGTGTACGAAATTAAAAAAAAGCTGTCCAACTGCCGTCGATCAAGCGGTCTCCTGAAGGTGAAACTTGACCAGGACATTTATCGATGGGCCTTTCACGGTAAAGGCCAACCATTAGAAAAAAAAATGGCTACTCTGTGAGGAACAAGACTTCTCCAGGCTCCAACTTCCGTCTGCATGGTCGATACGGGAAACGATGGGAACACGGTGGCGATTGAGTTTCCAATCAGAATTAAGGGTGGGGTAACACTTCAGAAGTCCTGCAAGAGGTTTCCTTGCGGATTTCCTCGTGAGACCTTGCAGGTTTTTATCGTGACAAAGATCATTGCTGGCGCATCGTAATACAGTGATAAGTGCTTATTCCCACGCAGTTCTACTTTTGTTCTATTTGTTTTGTGTTCGCGTTATTTTGGCTTGTTTTGCGCAACATGTCACCTGTTTAGCTCACTGAGTGTTACTGTGCCTATTCCACTGCTATAACTTCTTGTTCGTCAAATTTTCTAGTTTTTATTTAGTTTGTTGTTTATAGCTTCACGAAATGGCCACGCCAGATAACCATAATCTTGTCTGCTACCTTTGACAGTTGCAGTGTCACATTCACGCTGACCAATGAGACAGCTATAAAGACAAGACACGAGAAGGACCTTCTTCGAAAGACATACTTTGAAACTGTGCAATCATTTTTGCCCCCGAATGTAAGGCTTCCCATTATGGGTAAATATTTTGAAGACCGGTTTACGTCACTGCGCAATATTGCGGATAGGCGCTACAGGAATTTGACAGGCCGTGCGAAAGCGTCCTTCTTAAAAAATAAAAGGTTCATAAAGATTCACTTCGAGTCTCAATCTAGCCCAACTAAAACGAATACCGGAGAATCTATAGAGAACATAATTTCTGCTCTGCAAAAAGAACTCGAAAGAGTAGGAACAGTTTCAGAAAAGGCGATAAATGAGCTCAGAGACACCGTCTCTGCCTATAAGGCTAAGCTTATTAACCTTGAGCAGGAGAATGAAAAGCTGAAATCCGAAAAAACTACAATGCTACCGAACAAAGGAATAATGGTCGGTGAGGGGTGGAAAAAAACAGACCGAAGGAAGGTTAATACCGCTGGATATTCCATCGCGCAAGCGCTTGACGCTGTACTGGAGAGCTGCGGCTTAGATGTATGCCAGCTTCTCGTAACTGACTTAAAAGGCCTGCTGCATAAAGTTACATTCAAGGAAAATGGAGAAATTATTTGTAATTGCGGAGTAAAAAGAGGCTTCTGCAGCAATGGTCAAGATAACTATAATGCCCTTTCTTCTCCAAACAAACAAAGCTTGCGAGAGGTTGCAGCCCTCTTGGACGTACATTTTGTCAGTAACGTTTTCTGGGAGCACCTCTCCGCGAGCGCCCCTAATCTACCTACCATAATGCTAATAAATTCTTATAGAGAGCACCTAGATAGCAGGATAACTGTCTTCAAGACACCAGGTACCTCACCTGGCGTCCAGGTTTCATTTGAGGAAGACTTGGCGTTAGCTGCGCAAGAGCTAGCTAAAGATGTAGGCATAAGTGTGACAGAGATCTCCACCGAGGCACTCCTTGTAAAAATAGAGGGTGATGGCTGCGTTGTGAGTAGACGCACGACCTGGACAACATTATCATTCGTCATCATTTGCAAAACGCGGCACCTACAAAGCCATGACCTTCATCGCATTCTCGGTGTGGCGGAGATCTCGGAGGGTTATTTTGAAATAAGAGACGCTTTTCGGGATTTGATAAAAGAAATTAATGTTGTCGTACGAAGGGGTAGCATATCTGTAGGGGACCACGAGATTCCGATTCGCATCTGTCTAAGGTCAGATTTGTAATTTTTGCTTGTTGTTCAGGGCCTGCAGTCTGCTGCATCACACTATCCTTGTCCATTTTGTCGAGCAAACCCACAGACAAGGTGGTCAGTTCTGACAAGTAACAGGAGCTTTAATGAGCCTCCTTTGATCCGCACTCTTGAGAACATGAAAGCTGATTGCTGCGCAGAGGCGAATGGGATAAAAAACGTGCCATTGTTTAACTTCGACTCTGATTTAATAATTCCTTATGTATTGCACATGAAGTTAAGAATAGTTAACCGCCTTGTAGATGGATTGCTTTCAGAAGCAGAAGACAAAGATTACCGTGAAAAAGTCCGCAACCCACGTTGTATGACCATACACGTTCAGGACATCGTTGACGCTATAAATAATTGTGGGATTAAATTTCACGTCTGGGAAGCCAATGAAGGAAACAAGAGAAAAGTATTCACGTCGGTATTGGGGGGCGATTGTGAGCACCTGCTGAAGGCTTTGCCTGAAAAACTGGCAGGGAAATTGTACCCTCAAACAGAGGAAAAAACTTTGCTCCTTTGGAAGCTTATGCGGAAAATATTGTACCACCTGGAAAATGATGTTGAAGGTCGCAGCATAGAAAGAGAAACCTCAGAATTCTTCCACACGTTCTTAGAATTAGGAACCCAAGGTTGCAAGGGCTATGGTGGCGATAGAGTTACGCCGTACATTCATATTCTCGCGCACCACGCTTCCGCAAAGCACGAAAGGTTCAAGTGCCTTGGTTGGTTTTCAAGCCAAGGGTTAGAGAAAAAAACGACGTGCTAAAGCATCTACACCATGGGAAGTCTAACAAGTGGAATGCCGCCGCTGACGCTCTCAAGCTGGCGAAAAGGCTCGAAGTGAGTGAGAATATCAGACTAAGCCGTGCATATAAAAAGCGGGACCAAGTGTATTGGTTTGAGGGACTTATTCAAGAGACACAGGCGAAGAGGCTACGCTGTGCAGAAGAAAAAGTGAGCGAAGGAAACTGTCTACAAAATATGGACGACATGGATGCAAGAGAATTTGCGCACGGAGCTTCGGGCTATGGGAATGTCGACGAAAGTCAAATCAATAGAAAAACTTCGCAACCTTGTAAGGAAAGAAAGAGAAAAGCAATGATTGTAGCCATAGAAGGAGATAACAGTTATGTGGTGAGATGTGCCTTTTAGTTTTGCGTGTTTCCTCCTTTATTTATAGTGCTGTGTTGTACCTCTAGTTTTGAAAGTGCATCACTGCTTGAAGATGAAGAGTACTGTTCCTGATTCCTTATGTAACCTGCCCTTAAAGTAGTGTTCGGTGTGTACTAAAAATAGTGTATTTGTACTATGTGACTGTTTACTTGCCATATATGCCCTGAGCAATTTTTTGGGGTAATATAAATGTGATATGTGTGTTTTGTAAGTATTGCCGTTGTCACTTTTAAAATGATCTTTTGGCTTGTCTTTTGAGTAAGAAAATTCTTTTATGTAAACAAACCATGGCAAACCGATTTATAACGCAATCAGTAAAGCTAGAAAAAGTACATGGGGGGGGGGGGGGGGGGTGCTTTGAAAATGAACATGCACACACGCCTTTAAGTTCTGCGGGGCAGCAGGAAAAAATTTTGCAGCGAATTTAAGAAAACTGATTGGGCGTATCGGGCGTAGATCATATGATACTGGCATCAAGTGCACAATGCGCACAAACAGGCTCGAGAAAAGTGACGACAGCAGTACTACGCACATTCAATGCCATTATTTATGTTCATTTGTATGTCCTTCTTTGCTGACTCATTTTGTCTAGCAACCGATTAAAAGTTTGCCTTGTTCTTTATGCTTTTCGCAAAGTATTGCTTCTTTTTTATGCCATGTTGCTGTGAAGGGTGTTTAGTTATATTCATATTCGTTACGTTTGGAGTGCATCGTTCTGGTTGTACATGTAACATGAACACAAGGTAATGACGCTATATGATTCTGACTGTACACATTTTGTTTCCAAATGTTGTGTGAAAAGTGTATAATAAAATATTTTATGTCGGCACTATAGCCCTTGTCCTTGCCTTTTTGCGGGGAAGCTATAACCCCTTCCGCACCAGCTATCAGATAGTGTGACAAGTGCAAGTTTATTGACAGCGACGCCATGAAAATAGACTTAATACATTTGCTCGATTTCCTCCCCAAAGGTGCAAAGGAGAAAAGAAATATAACCTCCAGTGCTTCGAATATTACTGTAAACGTAACAGATCACTTCCCATGAGTGTTATCGTTACGAAGGCTTCTCCTTCATTCATGGTAATTTTCTGACATTGTGCTTTCCGCTCCGTGCTATAATGACATCCCCGGCTGTAATAATGACATCCCCGCCTCTTTGATATTCTCATTAACTTTGTAACATAGAATGCAATTCGTGACTTATTTTATTGGTATACATTCCTTTTTAGCGTCTGGTTATTTTTGTTGCGCTCTACCTTTCTATTACAACTGTATTTGGTTTGATTTACCAAACGCTGCTGCTTCCGAAGTAAGCGATAGTATTGTTCAGCGCAGTATAATTAGTTTTTCACGTGACGACAGAATTCAAAGCTGCTACAGGCAGAGTAACCTGGGAACTGGGAAAAGCTACAATGAAATAATACAAATTCGTTCCATTATGGGCTATGAGGGACAGCGCACTGGAGCGCTTCGAACTAATTCGACCCCCCGGGGGTAAAAAGCCGGAGCGTTGTTGCATTTCGCGTACGCTGAAATGTGGGCATAGCGGCTGGGTCCTGAGCGCCGGCCTTACATCACCCGACACCCTGTGCAAGACTTTGCCACCCCCCCCACCCGCCTCTCTCTCTCTCTCTTTGAATGTATTTGGGGGGGTGCTTGTCTTGATTTTTATTGGCCGTCCTAACGGGGGCACTTCTAGTTTTCATTCTTTTAACAGTCTCAATGTAGTATTTGCACTGGCGTGGGCAGGACACTTAGTTGTTTTTTATTTTTCTTCCCCCTCTAATTTATACCCCTTGACATCCTTTGATCTCTCTATTGGCGGTAAATTTTTTACACGTTTTCATAGCATTTTGAAGAAGATGAATCTTAAAAGCAAGCTGGTTGCGATAACGCAACTCATATATTATACTGGTGAAATAGAAAAATTTATTGCTTAAAATGATTACAGCCCAGCCTCAAAGGACAGATGCAAACGTTCTTCAAAGGAGGCTCTAAGACAGTCGCTTCAGACGATTGATATGACATCGCGACTAACCCTCTTAATCCGTGGTTAACCCTCTTGCACCTGGCGGCCCCTTGCGATGTCACTCTGGGAGGTGCGGGAGAATTAACTGCGATATCATGACAATCGGCCGACGAAGTGGCGTAGCAGCGACTGGCAGCGTAGCGGCTGGCAGTGTCGCAAATTGCGACAGCCACCATATTTACCATTTATATATACCGTTATGAACTGCTTCCTTGATGACGTCTATGTAAAAGCGCTGTTTCGTAGCACAGAAGTGGACACAATTAAATTCACCAATTTGTTTGCAAAAATGGAAAAAATTTGGCGGTATCTTGCGGTATCTTTAAAAGCGAAGTTTCGTACCTCAAATGCGAAGCCTCATTTTTTCAGTTGTGTTACACAGGATGGATCCCGGCAATACACCATGCATGCATATTACAGAAGTCAGAATGAAAGAACAGCAAAAAAAAATGTCGCCAATAGGTGCAGCAATAAAAGTATGAATAGTGATCATGCGTGAAATTTTTCATTCATACATTCATACTAATATATTTTCTATAGCAACGAGCACATTTATTAAAATTAGTTGGCCAAAACAAAAAGTTCTGAACCCAGGTTAGAACTCTAAGTGCAAACTCGAGTCACCATATTCGGACAACGCTAGAGTCACTAATTTGAAAGCATTACAGGTGAACGTGACAGTAACAACCTGAACGTCTATCTACACGCTATTTGCTTCTAGACTCCGAATCTAGCCGTTTAAGGCGGATGTGGCGGGATTGCATGCGTTATCCGTAGACTACGTTTAAACGTGGCATTCACGCGCAAATACTTGCACTTAATAGGTCAAGCGGACTCCCCGGAATGTACCACATGTGGCGTGCTAGAGACTATAGAACATGTTTTAGTGGCGTGTCCAGCGTATGCACGTGAAAGACTCATACTCGCATCTGCTCTGAAGCCTATGGACACATCGCTCCTCTCTGAGGATTTGATTCTCGGCGCTTGGCCAGATAGTTTTAGAACTGTAAAGGCAACGCGAGCGCTTTCACGCTTTTTGAGCGACACGGACCTTGTCTCGCGTTTGTGATGTCAGAAAGTGTGCCTTTTTTTTTAAGTAGTTTTTCATCTGCCTCCTCCCATCATCATCATCGTCCCCCATCGTGACCTTCTTTTATCTCCTCTTCCCGTCCTCCAGAGCAGAGAAGCAGGCCAGATATTTATTTTTCAGGCCAACCTCTCTGCCTTTCCTATCAATAAACCCTCTCTCTCTCTCTCTCTAGACTCCGAATTCTGTGTTCTGCCCGACAACAGCTGAACAGCTTCAGAATGTTTCTGAGTAAAGCTATATCAAATTTTCTTAAATAAGTATTAAAATAATAAACTTAAACATTTATATCCGCGAATAGTTTTTGATGTCGGCCGTTTGAATGCCGCTACGCTCTTTAAAAGTAACATGAATAGCTAAAATTCAGGCGAGCTAGCTCTCTTAGCCTAATATATCATGATCACACGCCCCAATAAACTTTTTAGATAATAGCAAAGGGCTGACAATTTTCAAAGTTGCTCCACGACAAGCATATATGAACAGCCGCGAATACTTTATGTAGCTGCGTTAATGCATGGTCATCATAACAACCTTCTTTATTTAAAGCTCCGGTCGAGACACTGGGTTCGAGCTCTGACATGTGTTCTTGTCTGCAAGGCAAAAGTCACCCGATAAAAAGGTAAGCGTCGAAATGGACGCAACTTTAGCAGTCCGAACCATTTCTGCAGCGTAGCTCGCTACCGGGCGCCATCTTTCATATTTTAGGCAATATCAAGTTTCAATTAAAAGTCCTCAGGAAGCTTCTTGATCAAAGCTATGCGAAAATCGTTGCACACCATTTTAAACACCATATATATCGGTACCTAAAACAGGGAAGCATTTTCGATATCTATCCGTGTTACGGTGCTATACAGTTTCAAAGTCTAGAAAAATGCCAAAACTTTGCCCCCCCCCCCCCCCCCCCCCCGTAGGCAGCATCGCATTATATTCAAACGCGCTGGGTAGCTCGTGTATTAATAGCACAGGACTCAAACTTCGGCACATTCCTCAGCTAGGTGTATATTACACAAATCCCCGAAGCATTTTTTGTAGGTGCTTTTGTTCACGTATTACGATTTTTTTTGTACCCCTTCCCATTCAGCTACGCTCCCTGTCGCCGCCACTGCCGGTAGATGGCGCAAGTAGTAGATGTTCCAGAAAGCTGGGCATGGTTTGCAAAAACTAAATGTTCGTAAATTTGGCCCCTCAGACACATACCCTTTCGCCCCTTCACCTCTGTGTTCACAATCTCAGAGCACTGCGAAACGCGATTTGGCCGGTTTCCTGTTAATCACTTACCAGTGGTCACCTTTTTAATGCGAAAGCATCAAATGGCTATGTCCCAAGTTTAATGTCAGCAAAGCTTTGTCCGCACGATTACGTCGTTCTGTGAAATTTAATGTACAAAAGTTTGATTATCTTAGCGTGTGATGCGATCTCGCTGTAGGAAAAATTTTCTCGATGTGGTGTAGTTAAGTGTACGCGAAAATTACACTTCGACGTCACAATAGCCATGGATGTAGACATGGCTTCTGCGCACAATTGTGTCGTTCTATAAAGATATATGTGCAACAGTTGATTTTTTTAGATAGTGCGTGATGAGAACTTGCTGGGGGAAAAATTTTGATTATTTATTCCCATTTGTTGATTATTTAAACGTGAAAATTAAACTTTAAATTAAACTTTCTCCGCACGATTACGTCGTCTTGTGGACATGAATGTGCAAAAGTTTGAGTGTGTTAGTACTTGATGACATCTTTCGTTGGGAAAAACTGGGTTGATAAGTTGCAATTGATTAATTACACTTCGACGACACAATAGCCACGGACGTCTACATAGCACCTGAACGTCGAAAGTAAAATAAAAAAAATAAAAAGGAGTAAAAATGTAAAACATAATAAACATAGAAAAATACGAAAAATGAAACAAAAAAATTAGACGATGCCTAACTTCGTCTTTAAGAGCTGCACACGACAGAAAGTTGAAGCGTTGCCAATGGGTCGAGGGAACGCCATCGCCCGTCCGGCGCGACGCTTTGGCAGTTGCACTGACGTCAGTCTCGCATATCTCGCTGGACACCCGACTCGCGCAGTTAGAGAAGGGAGAGAGAGATAACATTTATTTGTACCCGTAAAATCCGCGCCGCGGTGGATCTCTGGCTAAGGTGCCCGTCTACCGAGCCGGAGTACCATGGTTCGAACCCGACCGTGGCAGCAGCGTTTTGTTGGAATAATAATAATAATAATTGGTTTTAGGGGAAAGTAAATGGTGCAGTATCTGTCTCATATATCGTTGGGCACCTGAACCGCGCCGTAAGGGATGGGATAAAGGAGGGAATGAAAGAAGAAAGGAAGAAGAGGTGCCGTAGTGGAGGGCTCCGGAATAATTTCGACCACCTGGGGATCTTTAACGTGCACTGACATCGCACAGCACACGGGCGCTTTAGCGTTTTTCCTCCGTAAAAATGCAGCCGCCGCGGTCGGGTTCGAACCCGGGAACTCCGGATCAGTAGTCGAGCGCCCTAACCACTGAGCCACCGTGGCGGGTGTTTTGTTGCAAGCGATGTGCAAAAAAGGCGCCGATGTGCTATACGATGTCGGTGCATATTCAAGATCCCCAAGTGGTTGAAATTATCCCGGAGACCACCACTATGGCAGCTCTTTCTTTCTTCAATCCTTCCTTTATCCCTTCCCTTACGGCGCGATTGGGGTGTCTACCGAGGTATTTGAGATAGTTACTGCTCCATTTTCTTTCCTAAAAGAACAAATTTTTTCGAAATATGGACGGGATCCGAGGCGGAGCTCGATCTCAGCCATGTCCTCCCTCTCAGCATCAGACCGGGATCTCCTGGATGACTGCAGCGGGCAGGGCGAGACGGATGACTTTACGTTCTTCCTCTTCGAGAAGCAGCGCCTCCTATGGCACATATGTTCTTTCAGGTTCTGCATAGCTAGGACTCGTCCGTATCATATGGATCAGGAATATTTCCAATGCGCGGTGCCGACTACGACTGTTGTTTTGCCACCGTGGATGACCGCAGCCGTGTACCATCACCAGGGTTCTGGGCTGAAGGCGTCCACGCAGAGGACTCCTGGTTTCCTCCCAAAATGGCAGTCCAAGGCTTTCGCCCGCGCCATGCGTCTCCCATTACGGTCCTGTTTGAACATGTCGATGGGAAGTGCCCGCACGCGGAGGGCCCGGCTCTTTGAATTGGGTGTGCTGATGTGTAGTCGGACTAGAAGGCGACGACCCGACGCTGTCTTTTTGAGACGAGTGTATTTGTTGCTGAGGTGGGCCTGCCGAAGCTCCCAGAAAGTGTTCACCCCCTCCCCTCCCCCAGTGCCATGAGGTGGCTGGCCGATGTAGAGACCGGGAGATCCAGCGCACGTTTCATGATTTTGCGCAGGATGACCTCGAGGGCGTCCTCCTCCTGCCTCCGCACGGTTAAGGTAGAGACTCGAATAAGAGATTCGACTGGTCACGAATGAGTTCACCAGCCGCAAAGCGTCCTTGCATAGTAACGCACTCGCAATGCGGGGAGGTGTCTGACACTTACCACATTGTGTGGGCCTGCCAGCAGAACCCGTCCCTACCCCCTATTCTAAACCGCACCCGAGAGAACTGGGAGGCGACCCTGTCCGGCTGCTGCACTCTCGAGGCCCAATGGCCTTAAATAAGCTCGCCCGTGATGCAGCAACCGTCAATGGGGTGCCTGAATAGGCATCCCACCGAGTGGTTTTAAGGGTGTGACCCTTCAGGGCACGACCCCCGACATCTCTCTCTATGATTATATTAATTCTTTCACCACCACCACCCACTACAACTACTGCAACTATGAAACGGACGGATTTTCGACCGAACGGTGTCGCGCAAAAAAAAATACTCTGCCGCGTAAAAAATAAAAAAGAATAAATAGATCGCGTACTGGCGTCGTCAATGAATGAATGAAACTAGTTAGGAGCAAAAAATTAAATGGTGGAGTCTTTTGTCCAGGACCCCAGTGGAGATCGCCGCCGGTTTCGCCCGTTCCACCAGTGCTTTCTGGCACTCCAGGGGAGAGCTGGTCAGCACCCCTCCCACTTCTAAATTGTGAGGTTTCCGATGATACGCTAACTACTGTTTTTCTTTGACATGCCCACACCATATGCAATATATCCGACTATTCTTCACGAAATGCACATTTATCTGAATGTAGCGTGGAATGTATGCCTTGCAGAAGGCTGAGGTGTAGGTATGTATTACATTGCAGTTTGCGTAACATTACTTTTTCCTCCTTAGTGAGTTCTTTGTTGGTAACGCTGTAATAGCTTCCGGTATCTTTTTAATATTTCGTTCTCCTCACTGACCTCGAATAACGCCCCTTAAGGAAATGCTCGGGCTGCGGCGTTGGCGCTATTGTTACCTCGAAGAGTCTCGTGAGCAGGTGTCCATATTACGGTGATCATTTCTATCTTTTGGCGGCTGCGTTTTTATGGAGGCAGAACGCTGAGGCGCTCGTGTGCTGTGCGATGTCAGTGCACGTTAAAGATCCACAGGTGGTCGAAATTATTCCAGAGCCCTCCTCTACGGCACCTTTTTCTTCCTTTCTTCTTTCACTCCCTCCTTTAACTATTCCCTTACGGCGCGGTTCAGGTGTCCAACGATATATGAGACAGAGACTGCGCCATTTCCTTTCCCCCCCCAAAAAAAATATTATTATTATTATTTTGCTTCAGGATTGTTGCCGCCTTCTTGACAACTCTCCCTTTGACGAGATTTCTGCAGCCGGCTTAAGCTGACGTGGTGCAGCATTACGCAGAGACATGCGGACTTGATTGCTCGCCCCAAAAGTCCGAATTAATACTTATCAGAAAGAGAAAACGCACACAGGAAGACGAAATGAATATTCAGGCACAAAAAAGGGTCAAGTAAGGATGATAGAAACCTCAAGGAACTCAAAATGCTCACCGACGCCACAGATGAGGTATAACGACTAGTAAAGCGAATCATTAACAGGCAACATGTGATGATGGAAAAGGATTCGGTTAAACTCATACAGGCATATTTTATAACCAGAATCACGCACGCAATGCCGTACATGGTGCTAAAAACGGGCGAAAGAGAAAAGATCAATGCTCTCATCGTAAAATCATATAAACAGGCGCTAGTTGAGCTGAGTTGAGTTGAGGTGTTGAAATTACAGGTGGAGTTAGCCTTGCTTATTCTGCCGGCAATTGCTCCACTGTAGCGTGCCTTCTATGTTAATAATGTTCTAAAGCCTGTCGCATCTACCCCGCTATGCGCACAGTCTCTTATAATGGCACACATTCCTTCCCCAAAAGTCACCATCTATGCACACATTCACTCCACACAGTCCACATAGCAGTCCACTCTAGAAGTCACCATCTATGCACATATTCATTTGCAGTAGAACATAGGCCATTGTAGTGCCACAATCTATGCACACATTCACTCACAGTATAACGTAGTCCACTCCAGAAGACACCATCTACGCACCCATTCAATCACAGTAGGCCATAGTGTGTTCCTGCTGTCACCATCTAGAAACAAGCTCCGTGTCCTGCAGAAATGTTATAAGAAGGCGCACAGACTCCCTTCTGCATGTCTGGTTTCCACTCGGGTAGACAATGTCCAGAACTGTACTGTGACGGGTTCGTGTCTTCTTGAAGGAAGCGAACATCACGCACCTTTCCGCGTTGTGCTCTGGGCCGTACATAATATAATTTTCGATATTCCCGCACACACCACATAAATAACAGAGCGGAGACGATGCTGTGCCCGTTTTATGCATACAGGCAGGAGTGCGAGCAGAGGCCGTGTGAACTCGATGTAATAGAGTCGCCTGGGATCTTCTCAGTCTCTTGGTCACACATGGCTTGTGGGGTGCACTCCACAGGGTACTGAAATGATCGAGCACCGTTTTCCTGTGCTAGGTCTACCTACACTGTACTTCAACAGCAAAGCTACTAGCACTAGAATTACGCAACACATTCGAGTAACTACTGAAGACCCATCTGATCGCGCAAATCGAGAGGATGTCGACAAGATGAAATGAAAGCAAAGTATTGGAAACGCTAAGAATCAATCCGTTAGAACAGAATCAGAAAGCGGACCTGCTCAAGGAACTCAGGAAAAGAATAAAAAATTTGCAGATACCAAGAAACAGGCATTCCGAATTCCACATCTGAAGAAGAGCAGATACATTCGGGATAGGCATTGAAAAGAGGGATTAGTTGCATTCAGGAATGCGGCAGAATACATAGATGCCATTACTGCGGCTGTGGTATATAAAAACCTTAAAATCAAAACTGTAGTAACCCTTAAAGGAGTTAAACCGGAGCAAGCCGAGGACGTAGCGATTGCACTAGCCATAGCAGATCCAAAAAATCAGGTCGTGATCACAGACTCGCAAGCCGGCTACTGGCGGTGTGGATAGTATAGGATAACTTTATTGAGCTCTAGCGCAAGTGCTTTTGTGTGGCACAGTTGAGTCCATCCCCGCAACGGTCGGTTGCCCTAATTCCAGGGCTCCGCTGATGCTGCCGTCAGCTGAGCTCGCCGTATCAGACAGATCTGGTCATCGCGGCAGTCGTTGGAGAGCAGACCCTCCCATTGCTCCGCACTTGGGTTCGGTATAATTGGAACGACTTCGACGTTTTGTCATGCCCATGTCATGCGGTATAGCCTAGGTTTTTTCATGGCAGTATGGACACTTGTTTTCGGATAGTTTGGGGTGGGTTTTACTGAGTGTGTTTAGGTTTGGATATGATCCCGTTTGTAGTTGTCTCCATGTGACAGCCTCTTCTTTGAGGATTTGTGTGGCGGTGGGTACCGTCTCCTGCTGCCTTTGTAGTTGTTCAGTATGGCCGAGTATTCCTGAGCTACTGGCAGGGACTCCTCCAACTCGTTGACGTTATATGCTCAGTAGTTAGTATATCCTTGAGCTATCCTGTCCGCCTCTTGGTTTCCCGCCACCCCCCTGTGCCCCGGAACCCAGATTATCTTATGTTTTATCGGTTCTGTATCTGTCTTTTGTATCTTGCAGTCTACAGAGCGGAGTATGCGGTGCACTTTGTGACCGACTCTGCCGCAAAGATAGCTGAGGCAGGCTCCTTCTCAGTCAGTAAGAATTGTCAGTGACCGCCCAATCCTATAGCCCTCCGCTGCCGCTAGAGTCACGGCCGCCTCTTCAGCCTCGGCTATCGTGCAGTCTTGCAGTGAGGCGTTGGTAATTATGTAATATTCCGAGTTGACTACAGTTATCACTGCGTGTTGGTATCTTGTCTCCTGGTCATGGCGTATGTGGCAGCGTACACTTACACTGTTGTATCCTGGGATGCGTGTGTTTTCTGTAAGCGGTTGGCCCTTGCCTCTCTGCGGTCTTTCTGGGGGCTGGGGTGCATATTTCATGGTATAGGTGCCACCCTGAGCGTGCTGCGGTACTCAACGGGGATAGTTTCGGTTCTCAATATTTCCCGAATTTGCGCGGAGTAGCCCAGTTTCTCTAAGAGAACTCCACCGGTGTGGGTGTGCTGCAGTCTGCGGATTTGGGCGACGTGCTGCGCTTCCCGTAGTTCTTCGAACGCGTTGTGCAGTCCCAAAGGCTTTTCAGTTCAGGTGTTAGGGGGTAGTCGAAGCGCGATTTTATACGCTCTTCGTAAAGTCGCGTCCGCCTGTTGTATTTCACCCATGATATGGTTGTAGTGTGCGAGACTGTACGTCGCCCGGCTGACCACTAGGCTCCTGACCAGCTTGAGTGAGTCTTCTTCGCGCATGCCATGACATCTACGTGAGATGCGCGTAATCATGAGGTCCACTTGGAGTATAGGTAACTTTAATAGCATAGGGCAATGAGTACAGCATTGATTTGACAGTATCCACATCCCTAGGACTTGTTTGAGTGTCCTCTGCTATTGGTTCTCCATCGAGGTAGACTTGTCGTCGAAGCTCTTTACTGGTAGGGACTGTTCGGCTGTTTTTCTCTGCACACCCATAGGAGCTCAGATTGTTCGGTCGAGCACGCTAGTCCTCTTGCTTTGACGTAGTTTTCCACGCAGGTGGCCACTTCTTCTAGCCTATGTTCTTTCTCGCCGAATGAGCCAATACTGGTCCGTATGGTGATGTCGTCGGCATAAATGCCACAGTGTATGCCGTCGACTTCTTTTAGTCGCTTCGCCAGTCCGATGATGGCCACGTTGAATAGCGTGGACGAGATGACCAACCCTTGAGGTGTTCCCTTGTTAGGCGTTCGAAACTTCTCTGACCCAAGTTCTCCTATACCGATGGTTGCAGTTCTGTTTGATAGGAAGGCTTTGACTTAGCTTTGAATCCTTCTCTCGCAGTTCAGGTCGTCGAGGCGCGTAAGGATTGTTTCGTTGCTCACATTTTCAAAATTCCCTTTAATGTCTAGGGCAGTTATTACGTTTTCTCAGTCCCTAAGAACGTTCCGAATAGTTCGTATAATTGAAGGAGCACGTCGTGAGTTGATAATTTTGCTCTAAACCCGAACTTGCTGTGAGAGAATAGTTCGTTGTATTCCATGTATTGCTGATGTCTCTGCGTTACCATTCGCACGTATAGTTTTCCCAGGCATGATGTAAACGAGATTGGTAGGAGGTTTTCTATCTGCAGTTTCTTGCCTGGCTTGGGTATCATGACCACTTCGGCATGATTCCACTCCTCGGGGACTGTTTCAGCTTCCTGATGTTTGCTGAGGAAGTCGGTCAGTTCGGTGACCTGCTCATCGCTGAGGTTGCTGATGAGTGCGTTGTTGATCTTATCCGCAGCCGCGGCCGTATTTCTGGTGGCGATTCGTATGGCCGCGTAGACCTCTTCTCGTGGGATGGGTCTGTGGAGATTAGAGTTATTGTCTCCATGGTACTCCCCTGTATAGGTCGGCGAATTCGTGCTACCAAAGGATTTGGCGCGCACTCTCTCGAGGAGTTCCGAATCAGCGCACTCGAATTTGGGAATCAACCGTTAGATGGCTTTATTGTTTTCTGTTGTCTTAGGCGAATCAAGGAGGGCTCTAAGAAAATGCCAAGTCCGTGTCGTAGTTAGCGTCCCACTAAGAGAATCACTGAATTTTTGCCTTTTTAGTTTTTCGAGCTGTGTGGCGTATTCCTCTGGTTTCGCTGTAATTTCGACGATCTTAAGCTGGAGTTTCCTGTTATGTTTTCGTTTTTTCCATCTCCTGGTGAGACTACGCCTAGCATCCCATAGTTTGCGCAGCTGAGCGTCCACCTCCGGTGTTTCCGCCGTTCGGTTTATGCTTTGGTGGACTTGTCTTGCGTACCCTTTAGCATGGTTTCCCATTCCTTTATCGATTGTATGCCATTCTCGGTAAGGTTGCTGTCGCATGCTTCTCAGAACGCATTCCAGTCCCTTATTTTTGCCGTGCCCGACTGGCGTCTCAGCCTGTCTGAGGCTACTTGCGTGTTGAGTATGTTGTGATGGCTGCCTAAATTTTCCTATAGGCTGTCTCATTGTGTTTGTCCGGATACTCTTACGAATGTGAGGTCGAGGCAGGTGTCAATGCTGAAGCTATTTCCAGCCCTGGTAATGGTTGCTGGGGCGGTGAGTATAAGTTGCAGTTGAAGTTATCCGCAACCTCGGCTAGTGTTTTGCCTTGAATGTTGGCTTTTTAATATCCCCAGCTCTTGTCCATGGCGTTGATGTCTCCAGAGATGATTAGCGTATTGTCTTTTGCTAGTTTGTGGTCACCATCAAAAAGTACACGTTGATCTGGAGTTCCCGCGTTCGAACGCGATCGCGGCGGCTGCGTTTTTATGGAGAAAAAACGCTAAGGCGCCCGTGTGCTGTGCGATGTCAGTGCACGTTACAGATCCTCAGGTGATCGAAGTTATCCCGAAGTCCTCCACTACGGCACCTCTTTCTTCTTTCACTCCCTCCTTTCCCTCTTCCCTTATGGCGCGGTTCAAGTGTCCAACGATATATTAGACAGATACTGCGCCGTTTCGTTTCCCCTAAAAACCAATTATTATTATTATTGAATACACTTCCCCTTTTCCTTTTCGTTTTTTTTATGATCTCTACTATCACATGCTCTATGTCAGTGTCGGCTATGCTGTCGTGATTGGTTCCTTTGACTGCATCGCTCACTAAGACCGCTGTCTTTCCCGTCATGTGGTTGTCGTAGCATGTAGGTGTTGCACCCGTTTCTTGAAGTGCGATAACGTCAGGCGGTGTCAGTTGCGAGCGAATGAATTGCTTGATGCCTTCTTTCTTGCGATAGCCCCTGCAGTACCATTGCCATATTTCTAAGATCTATCTAGAAAACGCACAACAAAGACAAGGGACGTGGAAGAAACCAACAGGACAGAGCGCGCTCTGTCCTCTTGGTTTCTTCCTCGCACCTTGTCTTTTTTTCGCGGTTTCAGGACGAATTTTAATAGTCACCAACTAACCCGCCTGTCTCTGTTATTCTAAGATGTCTTGTTTGCTTTGGTTCGTGTTAGCCATAATTTAAGTTCCTGAGCTGGTGGAATTGTTCGTTCCCTGGGAGGTAGATGGAATGGCGAGAGCTGCTAACGCAGGGCGGTGGTGGGCTTTTTCTTGTTCTCTGTGTGTTTTTGTTTGAGGAAGGTACTCCTCAGCTGTGCTAGTTGGCCTTGTATCTTATGCATGATATGTTGCATCATTTGTTGCATCATTTGCTGCATCATGTGTTTTATTTTCACTTTTAAGCTGGAGCGTTCAGCGTCGCTCATTTGCATCGAGGAGTCCGTTGTGAACTAACTTTGTGAGTTCCCCAATTTAGCGTTCCAACTCGTTCTGTTTAACACGGGCAAGTTCTAGTTCGCGCTTAAGTGCTGCTTTTTCCGCGTCTCCATGCTTAAGGTCACCGTTGCGTCCGTTGTTTGCAATGGTGTTGTTTTTTTTACCTGTCCCTCTCGAGTGCGGAGCGACCCCGGGAGCATCGGTTCTCCAGCTCACCTTGTTGCTGCTTTACTGGCGTCGTGGAAAAAAGCCGCGTTCCAGAAAGTTTCTAAATAAAAAAAAATGAAAATTGTTTGGGGCGTGGGGGGAAGGAAATGGCGCAGTATCTGTCTCGCATCTCAGCTGACAACTGAACCGCGCCGCAAGGAAAGGAATACAGGCGGGACTGAGAGAAGAAAGGAAGAAAGAGGTGCCGTAGTGGAGGGCTCCAGAATAATTTGGACCACCAGGGGATCTTTAACGTGCACTGACATCGCACAGCACACGGGCGCCTTAGCGTTTTTCCTTCCTAAAAACGCAGCCGCAGCGGTCGGGTTCGAACCCGGGAACTCCAGATCAGTAGCCGAGCGCTCTAACCACTGAGCCACCGCGGCGGGTGGAGCGAACGATAAAAAGAAGAAAGAAGTGCCGTAGAGCAGGGCTCCAGAATAATTTGGACCACCAGGGGATCTTTAACGTGCACTGACATCGCACAGCACACGGGCGCCTTAGCGTTTTTCCTTCCTAAAAACGCAGCCGCAGCGGTCGGATTCGAACCCGGGAACTCCAGATCAGTAGCCGAGCGCCCTAACCACTGAGCCACCGCGGCGGGTGGAGCGAACGATAAAAAGAAGAAAGAAGTGCCGTAGAGCAGGGCTCCGGGTAAATTTCGGCCACCTGGGGATCATTAACGTGCACTAACAACGCGCAGCGCAAGGGCGCCTTAGCGTTTCGCCTCCATCGAAACGCGAATAATAATAATTAATGGTTCTTGGGGAAAGAAATTGGCGCAGTATCTGTCTCATATATTGTTGGACACCTGACCCGCGCTGTGGTCTTTCTCTGAGGGAGCCGAGCGGAGCAGACGCGCTTCACACGGGCTCTGTGAATTTCCTGCTTTATTCTACCAATTGCCCTTCATAGGACCCGAAATTACTACCTCAGGCTTTCGTGAACACCCAAGGAACATTTTGCGAGGACTTTTCGCCCGTGAGTAAGCTGTATTTTGCACAAGCAGCTTACGAAGCCTCTCCGAGGCGGAGTCACCGCACTAAGCCTAATTCCCCTTGGCGGCGCACGGCGGAGCGGCGTTCCGCGTCAACGCATCATATGGCCGACGCCGCTGCCTTGCCATCCAGCCACAGCGGGTCGTGCTCGCTGCCGTTGGCACCGGAGGGAGTCCACGAACTTGCCGACATGGAAACTCAGGAATCCACATCCGAAATTTCTAACATCCACGCAACGGAGGAGGGCCTACCGCACGAGACGCCGCAGGAGGACCTGTACTCCAACTCGTTTTCCAACTGGACCACACGAGACAAGACTGAAGCCTACCCGAAGGCCACGCCATGTTTCAGGATGATCGACGCACGAGAAAAACTCTTCGAACCTATAACGGAGGCAGAATCAAACAAACCTGCGGAAAGATCACGACCCGCTCGCCCCGTCAAATTACCGAGGCTGCCGCATGATGATTACTAGATCGTGATACGTCTACGCGGAGGGCTGGCACTGCATAACAACTCCGGTAGGTCACTATCTGCTGCTTTGCAATTCAAGCTCAGCCGCCAATTAACACACGATGCCAGGGTCAGAGTCAAGGCTGACCAAAATATCGCTATTCTCAGCACCCCGGATCCGGCCCTCACTGAACAGATAGCAACATCCAGGCAATCAATCTAGGAGGAAAGGAATATTGAATGAATGCTCATGCAGCATCACCAGACAACTCATGTAAAGGAATCATTACTGGCGCCTTACCGATACCAACGGAAGAGGAATTGATAAACTACACGGAAACATATTCCCAACAAATAAACATCATTCAAGCAAGGCCTTTCGGCACAAAGGGGGCATGTCTATATACCTTTGAAGGCAAAACAGTACAACGGTTTGTCTACCTCTGCGGCATAGAATACAGGTGCAAACCATTCCGACCAGTGATGCAGGTCTGCGGATGCTGCCTAAAAACAGAACAGCGATCTGACATTTGCCCCACTCCGCAGGAGAAAAGGTGCTACAATTGCGGAATACGCAATCCTCCACCGGGACATGTCGATTGCAAAAAGTACTGCATCGTCTGTAACACATCCAACCACTCCACCATTTACACTAACTGTCCGGCGAGACAGAAAAATTACAGCAAAACAGGGAAAAAGACAGGCAAAACTGATGAAGCCACAATCCAACGCCATCCTGATGGAGAAATGGCTGCACAGAGCACTCTTTTAGATGTGCAGAAGAACCAAAATACTGAGCAGAAGCAAAAGACTTCGCTGAAGCGCAAGACTGAGCAGGAGCCAGGTCCCAGGAATGAGCATCGGCCCATATTGCACCAAACCAAAGTCCACCAGCCGGGAGAACAGCAAAGATGTAGCAACAGCACAACACTGCCCCTGAAAGTGGATCAGACCAATGGTCCAAGCAAGGCACCCATCGTCCACCCAAAGCAACCTTGAAACCAAAGCACAGAAGAATTGCCACCCCTCCCACCGCTCAGGAAGAACCCAGTGGTCACCACGGCCGCCCAGGCACCTTTACAGCAGGCCATGGAGACCGAGAACCCGGAACCGTCGCACGAACAAGATAACAAAAACCAGACGCAAAATCACCGTGTGGACACCGTGAACGCCGGACATAAAGCTTTGGAGCCTAGTGGTACCAAGACGGATGCCATCGAGCCGCTGGCCTCTACCTCGAAAGCCAGTGAATCCGCTGCCCACCTCCAGGAGACTAGGGAGGCGCAGTCACACCGGAACGCTACACCTGAGAAAGGAGCCGGCCCTGCTAAAAAGGGTGAATGGTTCATCCAAGCAGCCTCCCCTAGTACCCCTTACCCAACCCCTGACCCCCTATTACACCTCAAGAGGCAATAAAGCAATACATACGTTCCGCTGAATTTCGTTCAGAAATCACTGGCATATTCAACACTATTGCTACTGAACAACTCGGAGCAATACAGCAACAGCTCATACACGCCCAGGCACAGCTAATACAGTCCATGACGGACAGGATAGAAGTTACGATCAACACACGCTTGAAAAAACATGAAGCCGGCATCAATAAGCTTTTCGAACTTATACCTCATGAGGAATTGCCTCGCAAGCAACGCGCAGTTCAACCCGCTGCCTGTCCTGATCCAGTATCTCCAGACCAGAGACATGGTACAGAATAATAGCACGCGAAAAGGTCGGCGGCGATGCCAGTCCACTACACAAAAAGAAACAATTATATGGCAATGGAACTGTCGCAGCATACGCCGAAAACAAGCGCAACTAGCAGCATATATTGCAAACTCCCCTAACCCCCCCCCCCTCAAGTCATCGCTCTGCAAGAGACGGAAATAAATCGCATTCATATCCGCGGTTATCACACGGCAGCCCTTACCCCACGTACAGAAATCTTTACACTCGCATCCATGCCGGTGCTAGACCGCACACCGGCAAACACGCCCGCAAGCACGGACACTCAATTCACCGCGATAGAGCTCAGCTCACCAGGGCACACATATGGCCTCAGTATTCTTAACATATACAACAATCCGAAAGATAAAGGCAGAGTTATTCCGGGCATCCTGGGCTCCTTTCGTTCCTCAAAGCTCCTTGTGGTGGGTGATTTTAATGCACGTCACACGCACTGGGGATGCACCTCGGATACCCCCAAAGGGAACCTCATTTCTACCGCAATGGCTGATTTCAACCTTGGCCTGTTCACAAACCCCACCGTACCCACCCACATTGGCACAAGTGTCATCCGCGACACCACACCCGATCTCACATGGGCCACACCGAACATAATCGTTAAATCTCACACGGTGCTCCAAGACAGCCTTGGGAGTGACCACTTTCCAGTATCCACTACTATTGCTTACGATTAACAAGATTTTTAGCCCTCGTTCACAGCTGCTCACTGACTGGGATAAATTGCGCTCATACTTGGCAGCTGATTCTACCGAACCCCATACTGTCACCGACTGGGCAGACCGTCTGGTGGAGGCTATCCAGGTGAACAGCAAACGCATTAAAAACACCCTTGCGGCACAGCAAGTTGCTCCGCATCTGGCTCATCTATGGGAGGCCCGACAGGGGCTTCTCAAGCGCTGGCGTCACCAGCGACACAATCGTAAATTGAGACTCCGCATAGCCGCTATCACTCGTGAGGCAGAAGAATACGCGAACACGCTAGCCCACACAAACTGGGCAACCTTTTGGGACGACCTAAAGGGTACATTAAGCACTAAACGCACGTGGTCCCTCCTACACGTCCTCTTACATCCAGAAGCCACTAAATCTGAGACACAAGTAAGCACACAACGTCTAATACAACTAGGGCTTCAAAAGCGCACAGACGTAATTGGCTAACTACGGGACACTTATATACCCCATCCCTTCAGTCAGCAGATCCACCCAATCTACCTCCACTTAACCCGGATCTTGATGCCGACATTACCTTAACCGAAGTCCGCCGAGCACTCTTTAGTATTCACAGCTCTACGGCGCCGGGGCCGGATGGCGTAATGTACAAGGCACTACTTAATCTGGACGATGTCTCGATTCAGGAACTCACGGAGCTCTTTAATAACCACTGGCACGCTGGGACGCTCCCATCAGCCTGGACCCATGCCAGCATGCGATTTATACCAAAACCGGGCAAACCCCTCGCCCTTCAAAATTTGCGCCCCATCTTAACGAGCTGTGTCGGCAAGCTCTTCGAGCATGTTATTCTCAACCGCCTGCAACCGTTCTTAGAAACAACAGGCTTCCTCTCCAACGTTCAATTTGGATTCCGTCCAAACATCTCGGCGCAAGACGTACTTCTGACCCTGAAAGAGTCTCTCTTTTACACCAAGCGCCGTACAGCCGCTACGCGAGCCATACTGGCCCTGGATATTCATAAGGCTTTCGACACTATAAGCTATGACCATATCCTGGCGACATTAGCCACCACCGGCGGTGGCACCCGCATATGGCAATATGTTCGGGCCTTCCTTCAGGGACGCACGACAAAACTCTATCTTGGGGGTGTCGCCTCCCAGCATTTCCCCCTGCCTAACCGGGGAACCCCACAAGGGGCGGTCCTATCACCTTTATTTTTTAATTTTTAACATTGCCCTAGCACCACTGGCAGAGATCCCTTGCTGCTATCTCAGGGCTCCACACGGCCATATGCGCAGATGACATAACCCTCTGGACAACGGGAGGATCCATTGGAACAGCCCAGGATATCCTGCAATCTGCCATAGACATCATCACCATCCAATTAGCAAACACAAGCCTCCGTTGCTCTCCAAATAAATCGGAACTCTTGCAGCTGAAACCCCTGCCCAGTGACCCCCCTTTGAATTGCACATGTACGGGAATCCAGTGCCCATTGTGTCTCAGGTGAAGATTCTCGGCCTTCTCATTAACAACACACTCGATGCTACCCCCACCCTTCAGCTCTTGCAAAGACAGACCAAACAGGTGGCGGCACTAATCAAGCGGGTGGCAGCACGCAATCATGGGTTGTCTGAACGCGAGACCCTCAATATGCAAATGCGTTAATCATCAGCCGCATTACACACCACCTCCCATACCACATACTCACTCAGCGCCAAACACAACAGGCAGACATCCTAATACGCACGGCTGTCACCTCCGCCCTACGTCTTCCACGGGCGGTTAGCAAGAAACGCCTCTTGGCCACTGGTACCCACAATACCGTGATCGAATTAATAGAGGCTCAACGCACCAACCAATTAGTCCGCCTAAGTCGCACGGAAAAAGGAAGGGCAATGCCTACTGCGACAGCTCCGTCTCAATCCACCTATTCCAACCCCAACAATTCCTACACTTTACATGATTTCTCAGCGCATGCAGGATCACATATATGAGAAGACCCTACCGCGCAATATGAGCGCAATCCTCCATCAGGGTAGGCGGCAGGGTCGAGCGAGCTATTACACCAAAACATACAGCAACCACTCCGATATCCTTTATGTCGACGTGGCAGAAAATTCTAAAGTAGGATTCTTCACGGCAGTCGCTGCCTATGAAGACGGCACTGTGGGGGCCGCCGCCACTATCCGAACTAATTCACCTGCAGAGGCGGAAGGAGCCGCCATCGCACTTGCGCTGGCCCACTCCACCATTGACAAAAACATAACCGAAATTTGCACATTCCCAGGCCACATACCACCACTACCTGAAGGGCGTGGCGACACCGACCACACACCGTTTTCTTGCCACAGCCACCTCTCTCGATCGAACGGTTACTCTGTCGTGGATCCCTGGGCATGCCTCGATCCCCGGTAATGAGCGCGTTCAGGCGCTGGCCCGAGAACTCTCCTCCCGGACCCCGGACGATCAGGCACCCAACCCTACGCAAGAGGCCCTATCGGTCCTTTATACATATCATCAAATCACTGCATTCTACAAACTCAGCCGCATGACATTACCACCACTCCACAGTACTTTGTCGCCCTTATCCAGCGCCTCATGGCGACAATTACAGACGGGCTGCTTTATTTCACCCTACCGTCTCTCATGCTTTCACCCCACCTTTCCTCCTCATTGTAACACCTGTGACGTGCCCAGATCCACACTTTTTCACTACCTTTGGGAAAGTCCTTCCCCACAGGCAGTACACCCCCATCACCAATCCCGCTCATTCTTCCTGGGAGGCTGGTTTACGGACCGCTCAGTCCGCCGGCTAGAAATGGCTGGCGGATCGGGTCTTATCTGAGACACAAGCCCGTGGACTCCTAGACTTGTAGGAGACCACCCGGAAGAGTTTTTTCTTTGCTTTTATCTAATAAAAGTAGTTTCCATCCATCCAACCGCGCCGTAAGAGAACGGGTAAAGGAGGGAGTGAAAGAAGAAAAGAAGAGGTGCCGTAGTGGAGGGGTCCGGAATGATTTCGTCCACCTGGCGATCTTTAACGTGCACTGACATCACACAGCGCACGGGCGCCTTAGCGTTTCGCCTCCATAAAAACGCAGCCGCCTTGAAAGAGTGTGGATTTGGGCACTCCACAGGTGTTACAATGAGGGGGGAAGCTGGGGTGAAAGCATGAGACGGTAAGGTGAAATAAAGCAGCCCCTCTGTAATTGTCGCCATGACACGCGGGATAAGGGTGATAAGCTACTGCGGGGTGGTGGCAATTTCATGCGGCTGACTCTGCAGGAAGTGATGATTTGATATGTAGAAAGGACCGATGTGGCCTCTTGCACAGGTTTGGGTGCCTGATCGTCCGAGGTCTTGAACTGGGCAGCTATTTTTACACTCTCAATGCTGGCGTTCCGCCAAATATGTACAGTCTTTGCGACTGCTGAGACATATGCCACTTGCGGTCGTCATGGCCAACCCGTTTGGCGCAGAGAGTTCGCAGTAGCGGCAAACAAATTGGCATGATTCGGCGCACAAAGTTGCTAGTTCAGTTGAAACCTGGTGTGTGTGAAGGATTCGTACCGACGGCCTTTGTTCCTCGAAGCCGTAATGGGGGCGACCTTCGGAGAGCCTTGGCGGGCGAACGATTGGTCGCGGAGGGATGCGGGTTTTAACAAATAATCATCTCTTCGGAATGTATACGTTGATATCCAAATGTATCGAAAGCATGGCAGAAAAGAACTCAGATAACGCTCTTCATTCAATTTCACATTTGCAAATTATTCTTTTTGAGACCGTTACCTCTTACTCATCACGTTTATCCATTTCTTGGGGTCTGCTACGGCCTCATTTCGGTGTGTAATATTCTATCCGAGGATTTCAAGAATGCTGCCCCAATAGTAAATCGATATAGCAACCCAAATGGTGATTGATTGCTGAAGTCATTAGCATATCGAATTCCTGACTGACTAGGGACGTCACTCTAATCCAAGATGGCAAATTCGTATTAGTATTGCTGTAACTTACTTTAATCGCATTCATATCAATTCTAATGGCGGTGGCGGTAAAACTATTATGCGAAGCACACTAGCCGCACAAACGAGCTCTTCCTTGCTGCGCCGCGCGCGGCCGCGTAGCTACCACTCGACCTACCTACATCGGCGCACCACGTGATATGACGTCACAACAGCTGTGAAAGCTGGGGCTCAACTCGTGCGCTCGCTTGCGGACGCGCAGCCTCCGCCGGCGGCCTAACTCCCGCTCCTACCGCTAGGAGATACTGACGTCACGCAATTGTATAAAAGGCGACGCACTCGTTGAGTCAGTTGAGCAGCGAGATGTCGGCCAGGGAGAGGGCGGCTCGCCAGACCGCAAAGCGCAAGTTACAAAGAGCCACGGAAACGGGAGAAGAACGAGAAGTACGGCTTGCCAAGCGACGTATGCTTCGCATCCTAGGCTTAACCATAAGCTAAGCCAGGCCATTTTTTTATGCACTGGGACGGATTTTAGAGGAGAGTGGAGGGTGTCGCAGCTCTCTTGCCTGGGCGGTAGTCCTTATTCAGGACACCAATGGCAGTAGCCGATGCCCGCGTTCTTTGAACCAGAGCCTTCTGGGACTCCGGATCAAAGCAGTCGGACAAGGCCGTCTCCCAGCCCTCTCTAGTTCTCCTTATTTCCGGACCTTTCCGGCAAGCCGTTACCATACGTTATGCTTTTGCCCAAGTCTGACAAAACTTACAATACCCAAAAAAGTCGGGTCTATGTGTTTTAGAATCGCAAGGCTTTGAAACGACCCCGTTCTAGCCTTTTTGCGGTGCCGTTCCTCAGTTCCTCTCGGGATGCGAAAATAACCCGCCCCCATAAGCCCCCCTGCCATCTCCCTCTGGAGAAAGCTGGGACCAACTGCACAGCCAGCCAGACAAGGCCACTCAAACTGCACTGATTTCGTGGGCCCACGACGTCGTCCCCTCCTAGGGGCCATACAGGACCCGCCTGCCCTAATTCCTTACAGCTGTGGCAATAAGGTTGTCTCTCTCTCTCCTCAGTTCTATCCAGGCCCTTGGTGGACTCTAGGAACGTCTGGCTTCTGAGGCGCATATATGCTGTAATGTCCGCATTTGTGGTAAGCGACGCCCGGGCGGCTGTGTGAGCAGCCTCGTTTTTTTCTATTTCTGGTGTCCGGGCACTCATACCAATTGTTTTGTTCTCTGCATTGAGCTATGTTGCGCGATTGCTAAAATTTTGTGCTAAGCGGCACTATTCCCATTATATAATTTCGACAGTCGTGTTGAGCGTCTGATATTACGTGCGTTGTGTCGGAGTGAGTGGCTGCCAGCGCTATCGCCACTTCCTCGGCTAACGCGACTTCATAGTTTTCACCGATGAGTCCATCCACGCGCTTTCCCTCGTATATGTATATATCCGGATTGTCCGGACCCGTGGAGTACCTGTTACGGGTCCAAGTTGGACTTATTTTTGGAAATGTGGCGGAGAGTTTGAAGGATGCTTCACTCACGCCACCGGTTGGCCCGGTATTGCACTACATCCGGGATCGGCCTTGTCTTTAGCGCGTCTTTGCTATCCTGTCTTTCTATCCCCTCTTACAACTCTCCTTCTATCTGCACGTGGTAGCGATTGTGGCTCGGCTTGAGCCCGTGAGCAGGCCTGTGCACTTTCCTTTCTTTTTTCCTGGCAATAACAGACAGACAGACCCTCGTATATGACCGCGACGAAATAGATGCGAATGTCTGGACACCGTAGAGTATCTGTTACGGGTCCAATTGAACTTATTTTTGGAAATGTGGCGGAGAGTTTGAAGGATGCTTCACTCCCGCCATCGGTTGGCCCGGTATTGCACTACCTCTGGGATCGGCCTTGTCTTTAGCGCGTCTTTACTATCCTGTCTTTCTATCCCATCTTTCTACTCTCCTACTATTTGCACGTGGTAGCGATTGTGGCTCGGCTGGAGCCAGTGAGCAGGCCTGTGCACTTTCCTTTTCTTTCTTCCTGGCAACAACAGACAGACAGACATAACGCTCAATACTTCAACATCTTCCAGACGGTGGCGGTATCTTTTTTTTTCTCCGTCTCTGCTTCCTTCAGTCCTCCGCACTCACTGCGCGGCTGTGTCCGCTGCTTAGATTGGGAATAATAGTGTGCCGTTCCTCCAAAATTATTCTCACTTTCACGGCGCCTTTCCAAGTTACTGCATCTTTCCTCTATTCAGCAACAATTTTTTCTCATTTTTTTTTTGCGCAGCCTGCGGTCATGGCTGGGGCTGTTCGCCCACACCATTACAGGAATACCTGTGCGCTCTCTTTTTCCTACGGTTTCATTTCAATGTTGTCTCATTATTTCCTTCGTATTTCCTTCGTTTGGATATGCTCCTCAGAAACAAAGCCGTGCTATATCAGAAATGGCATGCCGAGAATGAGGCAAAGTGGGCGCCATTTCAGAGGTTTCAAATAGAAGGGCGAGTAAATTGAAGTATACTGCTTACTTAAGAGTGTGTTTGTTAAAGTGGCATTCTTCGCCCGAGTGTAGCGCCATCGGCACTAACGTAGGCTGTAAGTTCACACCTCTCAAGCATACGCGACTGCAAGTCGCGCATAAGTCGCAAACACGTATGTGCGCAATATGGCTTTTGGATACTAATACATGCTTTCGAAACGACCTAATGCCGATACGAAATGTGTGAAAGCACAGTTTGTGCATTCGAACACCACCGCCACTTATGTGAAAGCGCGATTGAGGTGTTTACTGGCCCGGGGAGCTTCTTATGCGCCGTAATTTTCTTAAAATCAGCGGCGTCTAAACCTTTCGCTTATTAATGCGAAACCATTACAGGCTATGTCGATGAAAAACAAAAATTTGGAGGACGCTTATGCTTCGTCTTTAAGGGTGAGCCGCGACAGCCTGTTGAGGCATTGAGATGGTGGTGGTGAAAAGCATTTATTAGGCTATATGTACAGAGAGTTGCTCGGGGAGAACCCCTAGTGGGCATCGCCCCTTACAATAGAAGGCGGAGTCCCTCATTCCGGGACCCCGTTGGTCCTGACCGCTGCGCAGGTCCGCCGAACCACGGCCTGTTGGGCCGATAGTTCCTTGCAGCCGAGCAGAGCCGCCTCCCAGTCCTCTCGGGTAGGGGAAGGGGTGATGGGGGGCAGAGAAGGATTTTGCCTGCATGCCCAAACCATGTGAAAGGTGTCTGCCACCTCCGCACAGAATGAGCAGCGGCCGTCAAAAGAAGAGTAAAAGTGCTTGAGAACCGCCAGGCTTAGCAGGGTGTTTGTAAGGAGCCTAAGAAGAGTTCGTTATCCAGCTTTACCCAGTCCCTTCATAGGAACCGTGTAGCGCTGGTGTTCGGCACGATAGTACTCTGTGATATCTTTAAAAGAAAGAAGAGGGATTTGATCCGGGTTAAGTTCCTGCCAAAGAACGCCTGGTGCCCGGTAAGTGAGTGCGCGGGCTGCCTCATGGGCGGCTTCGTTACCTGGCATGCCTTGGTGGCCGGGGACCCATATTATTGAGCGGTGATTTGGATCGCAGTCGCGAGTACTGTGATGAAGAATTTGGTGAGCAAGTGGAGTGATCCAACCGAACTCAAAGTTACGACAGGCTCCGCGAGAGTCTGTGAGTCTATGAGCCATAGTGGCGGTGCAGGGCATCCGCCCGCGCCTGGCGCCGGCCATTATGGTCCTCCTTGTTCTTCTTAGTCGGAAAGGGTCACACATAGAGGGCGTGTCTCCACAGTTCGGGCACTCGAACCCGTTCCATTGTATGATGGTCATGTTTGATGTGTAGCCGGTCCAAGAGGCGGCGACCGGACACGGTCTGAGCGAGACGCGTGTATTGGTTAACGAGATGTGCCTCGCGAAGTTCCCTATAGGTGTTCACCATCCCCAACGCGAGAAGTCGCGCGTTAGAAGGCATTCCTCCATCTCTCCTATATATATATATATATATATATATATATATATATATATATATATATATATATATATGTTTCCCGTAGTAGCCCAGATGGTGATGTCATCGGCGTACAGCGCATGCTGAACACCGCCGACACCCGCCAGCTGCGCTGGGAGGTGCATCATGGCAATATTAAAGAGAAGCGGGGACAACACAGCGCCTTGAGGTGTGCCCCGCGTTCCCATCTCAAACCGGCCGTACTCGGTCTCTTGTATGCGTATATAGGCCAAGCGGTCTGTTAAGAAATGTTTGATGTAGTTGAATGTACGAGGACCGCAGTTGGTCTCGCTAAGACGTTTTAATATGACGCTGTGTTTAACGTTGTCAAACGCACCCTTCACATCGAGTGCTAGGACTATCTTGTCATTGTGTGGGTGTTCTATGGGTTCGAGAACCTCGCGATGAAGCTGTAAAAGTATGTCTTGTGCGGACTTATGAGGTCGGAAGCCGAACATGGTGTCGGCGAAGGTGTTCTTGTTATCGAGATGTTCCGAGAGGCGCTCACGGACCATCGTTTCCATAAGTTTTCCTACGCATGAAGTGAGGGAGATGGGCCGGAGGTTGTCTGTGCTTACCGGTTTCCCCGCCTTCAGGATAAAGGTCACCAATGATGTCTTCCAATCAGGTGGCAACGAAGTGTCCCCGGTCCAAATGGCGTTGATATATTCAAGTAGGGTTTCGTATGCCCGATCGGGGAGGTTTTGCCAACAGTTTGACTGTGACCATATCCCTCCCGGGCGCCGTCCCCCTGCGCATTTTGGGAAGAGCCGCGCGAAGGCCGTGAAGCTGGAAAAGCTGATCTAGTTCCGGATTATCGTTGCCTGCATACGAATAATCCTGCCCGCGCGGATTTTGATCCTGACTGAGGTATTTTGAGCGTAAGACATTCGCTAGCTGCTCTGTGTTTCCTTGGAAATTGTGTATTGTGCGAGTGAGGTGTTTCTGGGTTTCCGAGCGTGTTTGTGTGGGGTCTATGAGACTCCTAAAGAGCCGCCAAGTGTTGCGGCTTGACATCTGTCTTGCTGCGCTGTTGCATCTATCTACCCAGTTATTGTCAGCGAGCTGGGCAGCATACTCGGCAGCTTGCTGGGTGAGGTCAGAGATGCGAGCGCGGAGCTTACGATTGTGTTTTTGCCGCCGCCATCGTTTAGTGAGGCTGCGGCGAGCTGGATCTGCTTTTCGTGTGAACGGAGTGTTTGCATGAGTACGTGTGCCCAAGCTGAGTAGCCTTGGTCCAAGAGAGAAGTTACTGGGAGGGCCTGGCTGAAAGCATTCCAGTCGGGAAGTTTGGCTGTTGCAAGGGGGCGATGTAAGGGTCGAGTGTAAATTACAGTGTTCAGTATGCAGTGGTCGCTACCAAGGGTGTCCTCAGTGTTGATCCAGTCTGCGTGTCGGATGTGTTTCGTGAGGGTAAGGTCGGGGCAGGTGTCCGAGTGACGGAATTCCCTATACGTGTCGGGTGAGCAGGGTCGGTTAGAAGAGTGATGCCCAGCGTAGGTATAAGTTCCGCCAACTTACGACCACGCGGCTCTTCCATGCGATAGCCCCACATTGGAGAGGGGGCGTTAAAATCGCCCACTATTGTGAGGGGGTCGCGACACGCGATCCTTAGCGCTGCGCTAAAGATGTTAGAAAAACTGATATTTTTAAGTTTCGGGGCGCAGTAGATATTAAGGATGTGTGCGGGACTATCTGTCCGCCGTAGAGGGAGAACAGAGACCATCACGTACAAATATTCCAGATTTAGGTCGAGATTAACCTCCTGCGCTGTGTAGGCGTTATGGACTAGGAGACAGGTGAACGGGTCTCGTTGGAAAGTACTATAGCCCGAGAGCTTGACCGCATCCCCGGTTTCTTGCAACGCAAGGACTGCAGCGGGGTGTTCAAGGTTGTCAATGTACGCCCTTAAGTTGGCGCGTTTGGTCCTGTCTTTGAAACCCCGACAGTTCCAGTGTACAAGGGAAAGAGCTTGCTGTCTGTGCGGGGGGAGGCGCCCTCTAGGAGGTTGGTTGGGAGGGGACGCAGCCATGCCGATTTGAAGAGAGATTGCCTTGGAGAGCCGGAACGTGTTCCGCCACCTGCAGCGGAAGCTGTTCCGGCTCCTCCGGGAGTTCGGTTAGATCAATGGGTCAAAGCGTGCACGGAACGCCATCGCCTGTTTGGCGCGACGCGTACCCCGTTGGACAATTTAAGCAAAGGACGCCTGTCTCACATATATCGGTGGACACCCTAACCGGGCCGTAAGCGAAGGAAAATGACATGAAAATTGGTTTTAAGGAATGGAAACGACGCCTGTCGCACAATTCTCGCTGGACACTCGTACCACGCCGTAAGGGAAGGAAAAAGAGGATGAGGAGGAGTGCGAGGAGAAGGATTTTTCGCGGACGGCCTTCGGCGCCGAGCTCAATTGCGTTACAACGTAAAATAAGTCGAGACCTCACAGCTTCTGCGCCCTATCCCTTCTATGGTCGAAAGAAAAACCATTGTCGAACGAAAAGCTGCGTCTCCTTGGCTACGTATGTGTTCGAGCGACTTGCGGTCTCCACGGCAGGCGTGGCATCGAACACACATAGTGTTACGCTGAATGCATCAAAGTGCACCGTAGTTTTATGCAGAACCCACATGGAGGCCATGCGCATGCGATTCTACCCGCCGCGGTGGCTCAGTAGTTAGGGCGCTCGGCTACTGATCCAGAGCACCCGGGTTCGAACCGTCCGCGGCGGCTGGGTTCCGATGGAGTCGAAAGGCAAAGGCGCCCGTGTGCTGCTCGATGTCAGTTACGTTAAAGATGTCCAGGTGGTCGACATTATTCCGGAGCCCTCCATATGCTTGCGGCCTATAGGGCGCTGGGCATACTACCAGACTCCCTCAAGACGCTATTGTGGCCGCAGGACAGTGCGCGCATACGTGAGCGAACATTGGTGAGCCTCTGTGCATTCCTCGAACACACGGGCTTGACGTCCCGTCTTTTCTCCGTCAGGTAGTTACACGCAGTGACCGAACGCTCCGCGAGTTCTACCTTGAACGATTAATAATAACTGGACGCCCCACTCCTGTTGTAGCCAACACAGTGCTGTGCGCGTGTTTTTAATTCCTCTAAAATGAACTAATCACGCGCACAACCTGGACACATTTCTTTTTCTGTAAATAGTTTGTACATATTCTCCCCCTATCCTCTCTTCCTGTTCCCTCACCTCTTTCGCTTAATTTCTCCATTCTGCCTGCTACCCTTTATTTCCGCTGCCCCAGCTCAGGTGCTTCAGTATCGATGGCAAATGCCGGGATAGCAAAAACCTTTTCCTTCCTTTTGGCTATTATTTTAATGAAAACCACTACCACCACCACTTCCACTACGGCACCTCTTCCTTCCTTTCTTCTTTCAGTCTATCTATTCATGCCCTTACGGCGCGGTTCAGGTGTCCGCCGAGATGAAAGGGAGATACTGCGCCGTTTCCTTTCCCCAAAAATCTATTTTTTTTTCAATTTTCTTGCGATTTCTTCAGAATATTTTCCTTTGCTCTAGAGTGATTTATATTTCCACCAGAAAAGACGTTTCTCCCTGCCCCCGGCACGCAGGCCTGGGAGACGGGTGGTGGTGGTGGTGAAAAACATTTATCAGCAATTAAATTTTTACAGAAAGGTGATTGGGGTAGGACCCTATTGGCCCTTTCCCCTCACAGTACTAGGTGGAGCCCCTATTCCGGGGCCCCATTGGCAAGCAACGCCGCCCGCGTCCGTTGAACCAAGGCCTTTTGGCTCTTCAGGTCTTGACAGCCGAGCAGGGCCGTCTCCCAGTCCTCTCTGGTGGGGTTGGGGTTGGGGGGGATAGATGGGTTAGATTGACACGCCCAAACCATGTGGAAGGTGTCAGACACCTCCCCACAGAACTGGCACGTGCCATCAAAGGATGTATTGAAGTGTTTAAGCACCGCCGGGCACAGTACAGTGTTAGTGAGAATTTTGATGAGGAGGCGCTCGTCAGCGCGATCCAGACCCTTACAAGGGGCCGGGTAGCGCCGGTGCTCCTCCTTGTAGTAATCGGTGATTTGTTTGAATGTAATGGCCAGATTGTCTGATTGGGAGTACCCTTCCAAGGACAGGGAGATAGCCCGGGGAGAGAGTGCGCGGGCGGCCTGATCAGCCTGTTCGTTTCCCTGGAGGCCCTGGTGACCGGGAGCCCAAATCAGGTTGCGTGGAGTTGGATCTTCAGATCGACAGCTATATTCCAGTATGCGCCAGGCAAGCGGGGGAGCCCAGCCTAACTCGTAGTTCCGACAGGCCCCTCGCGAGTCGGTGATGATGTGTTTTGACTTGGGATTCGTGAGAGCCAGAGCAATGGCAATCTCCTCCGCGTGTGTTGCGCTGTAGGCTTTGAAAGTGAGCCCGTTAACTGTGTTGTGTACGACTGCGGCCGTGTACCACCCCCCGTGGTGTGGGCCGGCAACGTCTACGTAATACACATGTTCTTGGTTACCATAGTATCGCGCCAACGCTTCCGCGCGCGCCTGGCGACGACCGCTATGGTCTTCACTGGACATGTTGCGGGGAAGCGGTCGGACCCGGAGGGCGCGTCTCCAGGGTTCTGGCACTCTCTCCCTTTCCTCAATATGGTCGTCGTGTTTGATGTGTAGCCGGTCCAAGAGGCGGCGACCGGACGTGGTCTGTGCAAGACGCGTGTATCGGTTGCATAAGTGGGCCTCTCGAAGCTCCCGAAATGTGTTCACCACGCCCAAGGCCAGAAGCCTCTGGTTGGACGTGGTGATCGGAAGATCGAGAGCCCGCTTGATGACTTTCCGCAGGATGACCTCCAGTTGGTCATCATCATGTTTGCGCAGGTGCAAGTAGGGAGTTGAGTAGAGGATTCTACTCGTTACGAAAAAATGGGCAAGCCGCAGTGCATCCTTGCTTCGTAATCCGCCCCGCTTGTTTGAGACCCGGCGGACCATTCGGCCTACCTGGTCTCCTACCGTGCGAAGTTTGGCTATGGTGGTGTCGACTCTGCGTTGGTGGTGTATGAAGAGGCGAAGGACGCGGATCTCCTTGGCCTCCCGGATCGGTCCCGAGGGGAGACTGATGCGAAGCGAAGTTGTGTCCCGGGGGGAGGGACGTAAGTGCACAAATTCTGATTTAGCTGGGGCGCAGTGGAGTCCGCAGTAGGCCGCGTAGTCGTCGACTAGGGTCGCTGCTGCTTGCAGGCAGGACTCCATGTGGCCCAGGTTGCCTTGCGTGGCCCAGATTGTAATGTCTTCCGCATAAAGAGCGTGATGTATCCCGGGCAGAGAAGACAATTTGGAGGGAAGGCGAAGCATTGCCAAATTGAAGAGCAGGGGAGACAGGACCGCGCCTTGAGGTGTTCCCCTCGAGCCGATGGTGTATGGCCCGTGTTCCGCATCTTGTATGCGTATACAGGCTTGACGGTCTGTAAGAAATTGACTTATGTAATGGAATGTTTTGTGGCCACAGGTGGTGTTACTGAGGTGGTCCAGGATTACTGCATGTTTGACGTTGTCGAATGTGCCTTTAAGATCCAAGGCCACGGGGAGTTGCGCGTCCGCGGCTAATTAGAGGCTGGCTCGCAGTCCGTTACTGGTAGCGGCCTACACCGCCAGATGGGTGGTGTTGCGCTGGAGATGAGGGTCCGGGCTTCTTAGCAGGGTCTCCCAAGCTTCTCTACTGTCAATATTTTTGCGCGTCCCGGGAGAATTTGGGCACTCCCATATTATGCGATCGAGGGTCCGTCCCTCTCGCCCCACAGTGTCGACGCTGATCATACGACCTCAGCTCTGGGTACACGTGGTAAGCCCCTACGGGGTTCATAAATATATTGGTTTGTAGCCGCCTCCACGCGACAGCTTCTCTATTGTAAAGCAACATACACCAACAACGCACGTCGTGGCATAACAGGGTTCATAAATGTATTTGTTTGTAGCCGCCTCCACCGGACAGCTTCTCTATTGTTTAATTTCGGGTCTGTTGGGGGTACCAGCCCACGTCCCAATTTACCCAATTGACGTGTTGCTCTAGGCCAAACTGTGTGAAGTCACGGAGGGAGTTTACAGCACACCTGGGATTCATCCTTTCCTCCTCTCCGCAACGTGGTGACGGAGCGCACACATGCCGCTCTCCACGGAAGGAGCGCATCGATCACACTTAGCGTTCCGATGAACGAATGTGAGTGCACAGGCGTTTTAAATTATTTTTATGGGGAGGGGGGGCGGAAAGGAAATGGCACAGTACCTAGCTGTCTCATATATCGGCGGACACCTAAACCGTGCCGTAACGGAAGGGATAAAAGAAGGAGTAAAAGAACAAAGGAATAAAGAGGTGCCGTAGTGGAGGGCTACGGAATAATTACGGCCACCTGGGGATATCTCACGTGCGCTGACATCGCACAGCTCACGGGCGCCTTAGCGTTTTGCCTCCATAAAAACGTAGCCGCCGCGTTCGCGTTCGGACCCGGGAACTACGAATCAGTATAATAATAATAATTGGCTTTTGGGGAAAGGAAATGGCGCAGTATCTCTCTCATATATCGTTGGACACCTGAACCACGCCTTAAGGGAAGGGACAAGGGAGAGAGTGAAAGAAGAAGGGAAGAAGGAGGTGCCGTACTGGAGAACCCACTTTCATGGCATGCGCATGCAATGCCGGTAGATGCTTTCCAGCTTGATCGAAGGTCAAAGGTAAAATTCAAAGGTCAAAGGTCAAAATTCTATGCTGAAAGTCAGGATAGTTTGTCCAACAACCGCTGGTGTCGCTGTTGTAGCTGACGTGAGAGGCATGATTTATTTGTATGCAACAGTACCGAGCAGTGTGAAGGGCTCACAAAATTGGAGGCAGGGAGTCTGCACTCGACGATAGATTATGCACTAATGTCACAGAGGATGTATAATAGATTAGGGGTAATGAGCATAGATGAACATGGTTCTAGAAGTCTAGTTAGTGACCACAAACGTATCAAGTTGAGTTTCAGAAGCGAAACCAATGTAGGACTGAAGCGAGATGAACAATCAGAGGGGATTTTTTACTCAGAAAAGCAATTGGAAGCAGTAGTCAAACTGTAGTATTATCGAGTACGCGTGATAAGTTATCAAGCACGCAGGCTGATGTATAGCTTGAGCCAAGACTGTTTCACACGTGCCGCGTATCATGCCAGTCATGTGTCATGTGACCTTTCCGGTCTTTATAAGCCAGCAACACCCGTCAATAAACGTTCTTTGTTCTGCCACTACCCACCGGCTACGTTCCGTTACTTCAGTGGCGAAGAGGATGGGATAGCTGCACAATGACAGCCAGGCCACCCGAGTTCGACGATACGACAGGTAGCTGGAGCAGTTACCGTGGTCGTTTGGAGGCCTTTTTTGAGGGCCACGGCATCACAGATCCGGGAAAAAAGCGTGTGCTTCTGGTGTCGGCCCTGAGCGACAACGTGGTTCGCGTGCTTCAATGCCAGTGCCAGTCGGAATCGGTGAACAGCTTGAGCTACGAAGTCGTCATACAGCACCTGGACAACCACTTCAATCCAAAAGCCAATGAGATGCAGCAAGCTACGCATTCTTTATGCGGAACCAAGCGGAAGGCGAAAAGGTACGGGACTACATCACCGACTTGAGACGCCTCGCAAAGGACTGCGAGGCGTCTTGATCTCATTCTAGGACATATTCTGCGTAGCGATTCCGTCGAGACGGCTTCGCGGCACAACCCTGGGACCTACGCAGTGCGTCCTAGAGAAGGACGCCTCAGCCATCCCGCATCAGCCTTCCCGTACACTGGAGACGCGCCCTCCACGTGCGGCCTCTCCCCTCCTACATGTCCAAGGAGGACAATAATGGAAGGCGCCTGGCGCGGGCGGAAGCCTTGGCCGCCATTTTTGCGGCAAACCAGGAGTCTTCTACGTGGACACCTCCGTCCTGGACAGCAGGGGATGGTACAAGGCCGCGGTCGTCCACGAAGGCAAAAGAGTCGACGGCCTTACTTTCAAAGCACAGTCAGCAGTTCACGCAGAAAAGGTCGCCATCTCCTTGGCAGCTTCCGACTCTTCCTCTAAATACATATAATTATGTCTCCCGTCGGGCTTGTTAAGACGTCGAGCAAGAATGGGCTACTGCCCTGGCTTATTGCATCTACCAAAACTGTAGCCGAACTCGGATCCTGCGCACCGATCACCCGTTTGGGTTCGAGGTCACCAAGGCCTCCACGGAAACAAAGTAGCCGGCGCCTCGGCCCGGGCGCTCTCTCTCCGGGCATTTCCCACGGGACCCGACACTAACCAGGACTCCGATTTCAATCCGGTTTACACTTTTAAGGAAATATGCGATTATTACAAATCCACGCACCAAACTCCTCCCACCCCGTGCAAAGGGCTGGGGAAGGCAAACGAGCGGGTACTCCTGTGCCTGCTCATTGATAAGATGCGGTGCCTGGCAACTCTAAAGCATTTCAATCCTCAATTCGACAGGCGGTGCTCACACTGTGGGGAGGTGTCTGACACGTACCACATGGTGTGGGCCTGCCACCAGAACCCATCCCTGCCCCCTATCCCACACCCCACCCGAGAAGACTGGGAGGCGACCCTGTTCAGCTGCTGCACCCTCGAGGTACAAAGGGGCTTAACGCAGAGCACCCGGGATGCGGCAACCGCTAATGGGGTGCCTTACTAAGCATCTCACCCACTGGTTGTAAGAGCGTGACCCTTCAGGCCACGACCCCCAACACCTCTCTCTATAATTATTAAATGTTTTCACTACCTGTCAGCCATTTCTAAGAAAGGCTGGTAACCGTCGAATACTCCCTCTGAAAGAAGACATCGTTGGCGAGGTGCGGCGTTTTAAGTCGGAGCTGCGCTCTGTTTTTAGAGATCTTGATTTCTGTCAATACGGTGTCGAAAAAAAAAGAAATAAAGTGGTGAAACGTAATTTCGATCCTACGCCGATGCCGGTAGGACATGTAAAAGACTTAACTCTTTTTGTCAGTTGCGCATTTGGGACGTCATATCTTCATCTTGCGTATCCGACGTTCGGTCAGTGGCGCTTAAATTCAGGTCTTTATTTAAACAAACCAAAATTAGTGGCAAGAAAACCGGAATATTAGCTTATCAATGTGTACCTGAATAAAAGAAGAAAGTAGCAGCAAATGGCTGGTGGAGTTTCTATAAAACGGTTATAACAGTTCCTGTTTCAAATTGTGGGATTCAAGTTGTGGACGCCACCGCCGAAAATACCAAGACGGAGAATACGAAACGTGTCGCCGCGCGCTGTGGCCTGACACATATAACACGATTCCAAGCAGTTGGCTCAACGTGGCGGGGGCCGCACCCCTTCAGATGTGCACGCTAACTTGGTCAAGGCAGTCGCCGACCTAATGCGGCACGCACTCCCCTCCTGCACCAGCTGCCGCATCATGCTGCATTCGGAAGCGCCGACCGTACGCATGAGGCCATTCTCAACTTTACATTCATAGGTACCTGGGAGTCATACCGCTCCTTGCTCAGTGGTGCAGTGTTTACGGGATGCGCCACTGCTCTGCGATGGCGGGTGCTGCCACCTGTGGGAAGACAGGTCCCACCTTTGTCCCAGGTTTTCCCGAGCAACCCCGCGAGACCAATCAATAATTTAACCGCCACCTTCTAGGTTTCGTGAGGACGCCGTCTTTTATATGAACCGACAAGGGTTTACACGCGCGTGTGCGCGTGTAAACCACAGGCGAGTGTAAACCACAGACGAGACACCACAGACGAGTTTTCGCGCATTGAGGCAAGTACGGCTGAGGCCTCAATGGGTCGTTTTTCTTAAGCTCTGCTGATGAGGGACGTGATTCAGCCGATTGTTCAAAACAGTTGAGAGAGGTAGAATGTTTCACCCCATGCGCACTGCAAGTATTGCGTACTGCGCAACTGCAAGTCATAGCCTCGTATCTCGAAACCGCAAGCTATTGCCGTCATTACTACAACAAACAACATGATAAATATAAAGCTCTTTAAAGGCTTAGTGGCGAGCACCGTGGTGTAGTTACCTTAGAAGGAGGAGAAGGGTTGCCGTAGAATGATGAGGATGGGGCGAGAGCGCAGGAAGGCGCATCCGGAAAGTGGTTACTCCGAGATTCCACCGAAAGGTGGTTACCGCGGAAGAAGGATGGTGTGATGAGAGCGAAGCATTGGTCAACCGGAGTATCGTTACCTTAAAGTAGGAGGCTATGGCGAGAGCGTGAGAAAGCAGATCCGGCGCGTGGTTGCCTCGAAACAACCGGAGGGTAGTTACTATAGACGGAGCAGAAGGGTTGTCGTCGAAAGTGGACGGTATGAGGAGAGCGTAGGAAGGCGCACCACGGTAACCATCCTGACCGTGGTTACCGTGGAAGGAGGAGGTAGGGTATGGTGACAGTTGAGCAATGTAGCACATTCCATTTGTGGCAGCTGCTGCGAAACGCCCCGCCCGAGGAGAGGACCATCGGCGAAGCTACGCTTCTAGAGCGGAGGACTGGAGAGGGGACCAACACTTAAAGCGACTATGTATGCAAAGCAAAAAAGAGCACTTTTGAATTATACAGATATGAGGTCGTTCTCATATTGTTACGGTACGCAGTCGCGAAGCGAAGACGACGTTGCTGTGTCGCTGGGCAGTCGACGAAGACGAGGACGCTGCCGCTTGTGCTTGAGTGACCCGTTTCCCGGTGTGTCTTCTGTGTACGGCGTACCGTTCCTGCTGCTGAACTAGCCTCGTAATATTTGGTGCAGGTTGTGCTCGGTACTACACCACGCTCTGGACCTCCGCAGTGGCTGTCACGTTGAATCTATCGCTATGCCGTCCAAAGCACCTTCGGCCACAGCGTCAACCCCAGCGCCGACCGTTGTCGTGGCACAGCCTCGCGACCCGGGTACCTTTTGTGCACCGATGGTGTCGATGTTAAAGAGACTGGCTAGCCATGTATGAGCATGTCAGTAAGCACAACCGATAGGACGCGACCTTCATTCTTATCTTCTGCTTGGCGGGCACGAGGCGCGTCTGGTTTGAGAGGCATGAGGAAGAACTTACCTCTTGGGACACTTGCAAGCAGGAGCTCCGCGACTTATTTTGCAAGCCAATTGGATGTAAGCTCGGAGCTAAAAAAGGAATCACTTCTCGAGCTCAGTCATCCACCGAGTCTTACATCTCTTACATCCAGGACGTCCTCGCTTTTTGTCGTTAGGTAGACAAGGCCATGTCAGAGACCGACAAGGTGGGCCTCATCCTCAAGGCGATCGCTGATGACGCTTTTAACTTGCTCCTCTGCAATGACTGCGCTACGGTCGACTCTGTCTTCCAGGTATGCCGACAGTTTGAGCAAGCCAAACACCCCCGCATTGCTCCCCGTTTCGACCGCCTTCCGAACACGGCGGCGACATCCTCCTGCGAAGACCTGCCAACACTGCAACTGCCGTCCCATCCTGCCAACTTAACCAAAATTATACGGAGGGAACTGGAGGCTATGAATCCCATCGCCTTCACCCCTCAGCCGCCTGACGCTACGATTGCTCTGATCCAGGCCGTTGTTCGCCAGGAGATCGCAAACGTGGGTCTCAATTCTGGCCTTCCCTCTGCGTCGCCCTGTACACCAACCAGCGCTCTATTGATTGCCGCTGCTTCACCGACTCCGGCCATCCCACCGCGTTACATTACGGAATCCTGCGGACTGGAGAACCTCAGACGACCGGCCAATCTGCTTCACCTGTACGCCGTATGGGACTGTGTGAGAAGCTCCTGCCTCGTTACGTCCGTCCTTACCGCGTCTTGAGGCAACTGAGCGATGTGACCTATGAACTCACGCCACTGCACCCCCACTCTCCTTGCGTGGCCCCCTCCACACAGCTTGTGCACGTCGCCCGTCTTAAACCCTACCACTAGCACTCAGCCCCTAGGCCTCCCCAGGTGAGTGCCTTCTCCCGCGGGGCGGAGTGGGAGGGGGGGGGGTAGTGTTACAGTACACAGTTGCGAAGCGAAGACGACGTTGCTGTGTCGCTGGGCAGTCGACGAAGACGAGGACGCTGCCGCTAGTGCTTGAGTGACCCGTTTCCCGGTGTGTCTTCTCTGTACGGCGTACCGTTCCTGCTGCTGAACTAACCTCGTAATAATATTATCTACCACAACATATCGGAAAATATAAATACTTCAACAGGTTCCCCGCAGGGGGGCGTCTGCAGCTTGCAGGCGTTGGGGAGTGGCGACACCCCGGGTTCCCGAGCATCCGCAGGGACATCCCCGCAAGGGGATGATGGTGAACAGTGCATCACCACGGACCCGAGCACCCACGCCTAGCCGTGCGTGGCATCGCCGTGTCGGGGGAAAAGGGGATCCTAGTGGTTGAGCCGATGCCAAGCGTTTGGACCTTTAAGGCCCCTCGGCGGAGGCAACACACTACTTTGGCCCCAGCTTCCTGTGGACAGCACCTCCGGCCTGACCCGACCGGGGGAAATCGGCAGTCGCCTTTTCCTTCCTCCCCTCCGTCTTTCACTTTCCTATTTCTTTCTCACAACTCTCCTATCTCCTACTCACTTTCTGGGTTTTTCTTTTTTTCCTGGCGGCGAGGGTTAACCTTGTGTGACCAACTACCCTGAGTTGCGTCATATTTGTTTGTAGTTGAGGTGTACAGCTGACATGGGCAGGACTTTGTTTCAATTTCCTGTCCTGGTTCAATTTCCTCTCCCGTCCCCTCGTTGGACGACTCCGTGGTGGGTGGCTGGCACCATGACCGAATAACTACTTTTTTTATAGCTACCTCATTTCTTTCAAATGATCGTCCTCTGAAAAGAGGGCGGACCGATGTGACCTCACAATTTTTCGACAAAAAGAAAACAACTTTCCCAAAGTACCATATAGTGCACAGTGAACGAAAAGAAAAGCCAGCTTGACTAATATCCCCATTCATAGTTTCAAAAGCTCTCACTGATTCATTAGGTCCGAAGTACAAAGTAGCAAAACTGGCTAGTGGAGACCTCCTGCTAGAACTTGTTGACATCATTCAAATCTCGAAACTGGCAGACATTGAAACTTTCGGTGACATTCCTGTGTCTGTAACACCCCATAGATTGCTAAACACTGTACGTAGTGTCATCTCCGACAACGACTTATTGCACCTGACAGAAGAGGAAATGCTGGAAAGGCTGTCCGAACAAAATGTAACCAATGTATATAGAATAAAAATACGCAAAGAAAACAATGAAATTCCAACGAAACACCTGGTACTGACCTTTGCTGCCTGCACCCTGCCAGAATCAATCCAGGTAGGGTACGCAAAAATATCCGTCCGACCATATATCCCTAACCCCAGACGATGCTTCAAATTCCAAAGGTTTGGCCACGGCTCCCAAAGCTGTCGCGGCCGCGATACATTTGCCAAATGTGCCTCCAATGATCATAAATCCGAAGACTGCGATGCTGCACCACGCTGCGCAAACTGCGAAGGCGACCACGCCGCTTATTCAAGATCGTGTCCTGCGTGGAAAAAAGAAAAGGAAATTATTACCATCAAAACCAAAGAGAATGTTACATTTAAAGAGGCAAGACAGCGCTATGCAATGACCCGGAGCTAAGTTTCTTTCACCGCACATACAAACTTCGCCAATGTGGTGCGTGCGCGCGGCGCACCACAGCGGCCTTCGGCACCTGCCCAGCTCACACTAAGTCAGGTTGAGGCAGGCCATCCGCGCCCCTGGCAGATGCAGCGAGAGCTGCTATGCCACCCCCACAAACGGGCCCGTTGACCTCCAAGTCGGCAGCCCGCAAGGCTTCACCCATTCGGGAGAAGTCCACCATCCCCCTGCCCGTGGGTTCCCCACGGAACTCCGGCGCCTCCACTGAGGCAATGGATAAAACTCAGACCTCGCCTCGGCCGCAACGACGGCGGGACTCCCTTGATCGAAAAAAAGAAAAAAACCTTAATAACAGGCCCTCAGCAAGGAGGGACCTAAGGTCTCAATACAATCCCCCGCCCCCCCCCCCAAAAAAAAATCATGGTGTTCCTTATCCACTGGAACTGCCGTGGAATTCTAAATAACTATAGCGATGCAACAGATATCCAGAATTCTCTATCTCCTGCGGCACTGTGCCTGCCGGAGACCAACTTGGGACCTTCTCATAAAAATATTTTTACAAAATATAAAATCTTTCGTCGTGACCATGAGCAAGCAAATGGGCTCTCAGGAGGCGTTGCTGTTGTAGTTCAGAGCGGCGTTGCAACCCATGAAATCAAGCTCCAGACGAATTACGAAGCCGTTGCAGTCACCGTCCTTAGCTTTAAAACAATTACCGTATGCTCTATATATCTTCCACCACATCGCACTGTTACACTACAAGGTCTAGAGGAGATTTTAAGGCAACTACCAGAGCCATATCTGGTAGTCGGGCATTTTAACGCGCACTCCTCGTTTTGGGGTAATGAACAGACAGACACTAGAGGTCGGATTTTAGATTTTATTCTGTGCAACGTCTGCTTGCTTGATACAGGCAAACCCACATATTGCTCTTCATCCTGAGGTAAAATGAGTTGCATAGACTTGTCTTCTAGCTCTCCATCCGTTTTTACAGATTTTAAGCGGGATATTCTTGATAACCCATACGGAAGTGATCACTTTCCAGTGATAATTAACTTTTCGCCACCACCACCAATAATCCCAAAAAAACCACGCCGTTGGAAGCTACACTTAGCCGACTGGCCACTATTTGAAGAAAAGGCCTGTCTGGAGAAACTTTTTTTCTGATAATCTTACTGTTGACTGACTAAATGAAAATTTTACAACGCGTATTATTGCGGCTGCACATCTAGCCATTCCTCAATCGTCTGGAGTTGTACGGCAAAATAATAAGCTCTGGTACACACAAGAGTGCAGAGAAGCAAAAAAGAAACAAAACAAAGCCTGGGGAACTTTCCGAAGGTACCCCACACACGACAACCTCATAAATTATAAAAAGGCGAGAGCAAAAGCACGGTACATAAGTAGCAATGCTGAGAAAACTTCATGGCAAAACTATGTGTCGTCCATAAATAGTTCAATTACATCGAAACAAATGTGGGAGCAAGTCCGCAAACTTAATGGCAGCTTTACTTTTTCACAATTCCTTTCCTAACAGCTCCGCACACACAAACAAGCATTAGCGAACAGGCCGACAAACTAGGGGAACACTTCGCCACGGTTTCTAGCTCCTCACACTACACCCAATCATTTATAAAGCACAAGAACACAACTGAAAAACAACGACTGCCCACAAGTGGCAGTGCAAATGAACGTTACAATAAACTAATTACACTACAAGAAATCTGTACAGTACTTTCGGCCGGCAAACAGACAGCACCAGGTCCAGACGAAATACATTAAGAAATGCTTGCTCACCTCTCCGAAGATACTGTAGAAGCTCTTCTAAAATTATTCAATAAAATATGGCAGTCCGGAAAGATGCCAAAGGCATGGAAAAACGCTGTGGTGTGCCTTTCCTGAAATATGGAAAACCACCAACTTCGGCTGGTAGTTACAGGCCAATAGCACTTACGAGTTGTCTTGCTAAAAGTTTTGAAAGTTGTCTAAATATTAGGTTAATGTTCATCCTTGAATCGCGAAAACTTCTTGATATCCACCAATGTGGATTTAAAAAAGAATGCTGTACAAATGAACATCTCGTCCGTCTCGAAAATACAGTCTGTGAAGCATTCATACACAAACAGCACTGTCTAGCAGTTTTTTTTACTTGGAAAAGGCTTATGATACTACCTGGAGGTATGGGATTCCTCGCGACCTCGCGGATCTAGGCATCCGTGGCAGGATGCTGAACTGTCTAAAAGACTTACTTTCTGACCGTTCCATTCGTGTACGTCTAGGCTGCACGCTTTCGAAAAAATTCATCCAAGAAAATGTCGTACCGCAGGGGAGTATTCTAAGTACCACACTCTTTATTGTAAAAATGAACTCAATATCGCGAATAATTGCACAGACCATCATGTACTCCGTATATGTTGACGACCTTCAAATTTCATGCACATCTTCCAGCTTATCAACATGAGAAAGACAGATACAACTTACAATGAACAAACTAGCGACTTGGGCAGACCAAAATGGATTTAAGTTCTCTCCACAAAAAACAATTGCTGTCCTTTTATCACTAAAAAGAGGCATGCAGATTAATCCCACCCTGCTCTTGAATGAAAGTGTTCTACAAATAAAACAGGAGCATAAATTCCTAGGCATAACTTTTGATCGAAGGCTCATTTTTTTACCCCACATGAACACCATCAAAAATAAAGCTTCTCGATCTCTAAATATGCTGAAGGTACTCTCACGCAAACACTGACTGGGGGTCCGACAGGTTATGCCTTTTACACATCTACCGCTCCGTAGTACGGTCTACTTTGGACTATGGATGCATTGTGTATGGGTCTGCAAGACCATCATACCTAAAGAAACTGGATCCCGTACATAACCTGGGTCTTCGTATATCAACTGGTGCATGCAGAACATCCCCCAAAAATAGTCGATACGCAGAAACAAATGCACCATCTCTTGCAAACAGAAGAGCAATACTTACCTGTGCATATGTACTAAAAATAAGATGCTTACCAAAACACCATTGTTACCCATAGTTATCAAGTGCACATCTAGAAGACTGTTCAATAATAAACAACAGTCGATCAAACCTTTGTTACTACGCTTTGAAGATGCATGTCATGAACTCGGAATACTAGATGTTCTACCAAAAATTGCACTGAGGCACGATCCATTGCCACCTTGGTACTGTCCTCCCGCTGCTTGCGAATTCACTCTAACAAAGTTTCGTAAAAAAGAAACACCACATGAACATCTACTACAAGAATACTTGGCTTTGAAAGAGAAATATTTAAGCGACATGGAGTTTTACACAGATGGCTCTAAAACAGCGATGCACGTTGGAAGTGCCGTAGCACAGGGGAAATGGGAAAAAATAGATTGCCAATTTTTGCATCAATCTTCACGGCCGAATGTTACGCAGTGTGTATGGCTGTGGACAAAATAGTACATGAGAGCATCGAATACAGTATAATATACACAGATTCCCTCAGCCTACTCACAGCGCTGCAGTCAAGAAATGGAGTTGAACCTTTAGTAGGCCACATCATACACAGCACAGAAAAAGTCACAACACAAGGACATATGGTAAGGTTCTGCTCGGTCCCGAGCCACGTCGGCATAGAGGGTAACGAGAGAGCAGACTCAGCAGCAGTAAAAGGTCAAAATGGTGAAATCAAAAATGTGAACATACCTTTCAAAGACTGCATCAAATTCATACATCACAAATTAAAGAACAAATGGCAGAATGAGTGGAATAATGAACTGAACAACAAACTACACTTCATAAAGCCCATCTTGGGAGAATGGAAGTCATCCAGACACCGGGAACGTTTCACCGAAGTAATCTTATGTCGCCTTCGCTTAGGACACACACACTTGGCACACAACTACTTACTTACAAAAGAAGCCAAACCCGTTTGTGAAAGATGTGGCGACGAGCTCACATTAAACCATATCTTATTTACATGTTCAAACCTAGAAAAGCTAGGAAAGAAGTATTTTAGTCAATTTTATAATCAATGCATTCCATTTCACCCAGCACTAATTTTGAGTGATAATGCAATAGTTGACATTTCTTATGTTTTTAACTTTTTACGAGAGGTTGGTTGTCTTAAGGAACTTCAAATGCCTCACCTTTATGTGATATACTTCAGCCACTTTCTCATGCCTGAGAAGATGCTGAGGTGTGTATTTCATTGGTTGGGGGCCTCGACATCCTTCCTCTGCAAAGGATGGCCGCTGAGGTTACCTGACCTTTTTAAAGCTTTTACCATTGGCCATTTCGAAAAATTCTGCCTTTTACCTTCACTAGATGGTGAGAAATAACATTTTAGGCCCTTTACACAACCGCTTCATTTCTGTCATATAAAATACGGCGCAAGACAATTTTCTATACCTTGCGTTTGGCGCATGATAGCCTTATCCGCCTATGTGCCATAAAACCCAACACAACACAACACGCAGTGGCCTGTTATGTATCGTTATAAACTTACAAAACAGTTTAAAAGTTAGTTCGCGAAGTTACCTCTGATGATCAAGCTTGATATTTTGTATTTTTAAAGTGCATCTAGGCCTGAATATTGCAAATAAAATTGTGAATCCAGGAATGATAAAGGAACACGCGTTACTTTAACTACCAAAAAATGCTCTCACTGCTGTGACAACCAAATTATAGCGACAACAGATATGCAGTAATGCCACCGCTGTAACAAAAGCCGCTTTTCAGTAGCCATAATCGCAAGTTTATAGGCCAGTTGTTGCCCACGTTGTCGATATCTACAACACACGTGTTCTCCCACTGATAGGGCAGCTTTTTGCTGTCTAATTTGTGGCCGGCCATCACAGAAACAAATGCCTTAACCGCTGCGACCACTGAAGTGCACACCAGCCGTGCTTTAATGATTTATATATCATGCATTCTTACCAATATATCTGTGACTCACGTTGATCGATCAAACAATCTTCTTAGAAACTCATGCGTTCATACCGCGATATCTGCAACTCACGTTGCGCGATCGAGCATTCTTAGAATAGTGTGTTGCAGTAAATTAAGCTACCCGTCAGTTACTCTGCAATGCGCGAAGAATGGTCGCTACCGCAGGCGCAGAATAATAGCAGTTCAAACTTACCTCCAAGCAGCAATATGTGGGCTCGATAATATTCTGATGAGCCATCCTCCTCAATTCATTTTACTAAATAGAATATAGACGCGTAGTCCCCGTCAGCCCTAAAATCAAAACTTCGCACGTATTCTACAGGGACGATGGCGCAGTGCTTATCGTCTTCATACTTAAAGGGGCGGCAAAGCACCACTTGAACGGATGCCGGTTCCACTTCAGATGGATTCTTTATGCCACACAGATGCTCACTCAAAAAGAATTACGAGAATGGATGCATAGGAACGGGAGTATTCAATGAAGAAATTTCAAAATACAAGGAAACGAAATGCTGCTCTCAACTTGATTTTCGCGCAGCTTCCCATTCCCATTTCACTCTCCCAATGACGACACTCAGTGCGACCAATCAAAAGAGCCTATCTGAGCACGTGGGGTAAGTTTGCCCTCCATGGTTGCCTGTTCTCTTTAACCCGTTCATGCCAAGACTGGCAGCGCCATTTGCATGGTTGCAACCATGTGAACGCCCAACTGACCCAGCGAAGCTTCATTGTCACGTCGACGGCGCAGAAGGGAACACTGATCACACGTGATGTATGGACGTTCCCTTACTTATAGATCCGAAGTCTAGCACGAGATACTGCGACGGTGTGACAGCCTGCGCAAGATAACAGACACATTTAGCATAGCGTGTACCGCTACTACTTGCCGCCAGCCATCGCTCGTCGCTCCTAGCGCGATGGTTGGTCACGGTGAGCAAGGAGCGCACGCTTTTGACGGGAACGTGGCACCATCTGGCGCCGCTGCCCGGTGATCCTTCACAAGCTAACGATGCACACTGCCTGCTAAATGTGAAACGAACACATCCTCCCTTGGGACCGAAACGAACGGTTATAGAGTGCAATGGCTCAATCGGTTCGATTCCGCAAAGCCGCTCTCGGATACATAGAGAGTAGCCATAAGTGTTGAGTGCTAGGTCGCAGAATGTTTACACAGAGGCGCAAAGTCCTTCTATGCAAAAAGTAGCCAGAGCCTCTGGTGGTGTATATTTGTTTTACTTACTTTAAAGTGCTTTTATGTAGGGCAAAAAAGTTGGTTTTGTTAATGTAATATAAAACACAAAAACTTGACAAAACGTATGTCTAGTTATTAACACAATTTGCAGTATATTTACTCTTTGTCCAATCATCAAGCTCCCACTAAGTGATGTCATATCCGCTGCTAAAAACAGCCACTGTATGGTGACACCATCAGCGCCACTAATTTGTTTTTCAAGGTAATTAAAAATTAAAAACCGCTGTATACGCGGTACGACAGATGCTATCATCACCATAACTCATTCTATGCAACCAACACTCAAAACAATGCACTGAAAATGTGTTTCGGGGCCCCTTTACCATAGGCTTGCGCGCCCATTGTGCCGACAACCAAAATAATTTCCACTAATGCTCACGAGGCTGCTACAGAATACCAGCTGCCAATCAGTCCAGTCTTGCAGGCGCCACAGCCTGCCATGAATGTTTGGATGGGCGATTCTGGCTACTGTTTCTTCTTTTTTGTGAGCGTCACCTAGCCTAAAATTCCCATGTTCCTCTTTCTCTCCTTTTTTTAAATCTTGTTTGCCAGTAATTATCAAAATTTCACTCCTCCCTAGACATTTTTCACGAAACCTTTAACCTCTGTTTTGTTAACACCACACTATAGTATTAAAACACACTTCTAGTCTAATCAGTAGCGATGACAATGCAACTGGTACCAAAATGCCGAAGCATCGCACAAAAAATTATTTCTATCTCGCAGATACAGAACGCATTACTCAGCACTCGGGCATCAAAGCGTATAATTGCTGGATTGGCCTTTTTTGAATGCAGACAAACTAGCCAAACCGAGCTATAGTCATAGCCGAGGTTCACTGTAGCTGAGGCAACATCGGGAGCATGTCGGCAACGGAAGCTCCTGGCAGCAGTGGTCTTTGCTCCGGAATCGCGAATGGCGCGTGCAGAAGCGGCAGAAGCGAGGAAATTACAAACAGTATTTAAACCCTGGCGCAAAGTTCGAGCTGCCGAAATTGAAGCATTACTGCCGCAAAAGTCGTTAGCAAGAACGTGGCTAAGTACGAGCGTATATATACCGCATCTGCCCGCCACTTGTGCTTGGATCCAAACGCCGCTGACTGATACTTTATAGATTGTTACACAGGAACTTTCTTCAGCAGACAATGTAGATAGTAGGCTGCAATCGCCACGAGAAAATATTGAGGAAGCAGTCACAACGGATGCAGAAGAAAGCTGCCGACAGCCATTCGCTGCCAGTGACTGTGAACATGCCACGCCAGGAGGTGCACTCAGTTCAGCGGTACAGAACTCCGGTTCTGTTTGCGAGCCGGATGCAGACGATGGACGTGATGATATCCTGGTAAGTATAGGACGCGATATAGGCTTCACATCATGAATTTTCACATATGATGTGGCAAATATTCAATATTGAAGCCTTTATCTGGAAAAAGCCATACCCTGTCATTTTTTGTAACCTTTCCTCTGATGGGCCTTTATCTTTTCCGCCTGTATGCTGCAAAATAAATTGTGTGCATTTAACTTTTATTTGTGACTTCGAATTTCCTGCCACTATTTTTGCTTGTGCTGATGGAAATGCGATTCTCCTGTGAACACTGGTTATTTTATTGCAAAGTGAGGGCTTCATTCTTTCATGCTGTCTTTGGATCACTTTTTACTTCGGGCCCTTGCTTTCATGAAAATAATACTCGACATAGAACTTAAGCGGTTTCTGCACAAGAAATCAGTTTGGCATTACCCTAATTATGTTAAGTGCATGAGAATTTTTTTGTGTTGTATTATGTTGCAGAAATACTTGTACAAACATGCCGATCTGCTTCTCTCACTGAGACAGGTATGTTAAAAAAAGTCAAAGATACCTTCTTTGTGTGTGCAGGAACACCATTCCCAGAGTGAGAGCACAAGCCCGAGCTCAAATTATGCTGCACATGGCAGTCTTTTCCGAGATATTGTGTCATAAATGTTGGCAGTAGCAGAAGGGACATGCTCTTAATGGTGCTCGGGTATGCACTCAATTCGAGGCTGACATTTAGTGCACTTCTCAGCCTTATTGACATGGTCAGTGCTTTTTTTGAACGTCCTCTTCTGCCACATTCGAAGTATAATCGAAACAAGATTTTTGAAGGCAGTGGGACAGGAATGTCATTTCATTATTTTTGCCCACAGTGCAAAATTTATGTGGGTGAAGCTGTGTCAGGTGTATCCTTTCACTGCTGTGAATGTGGTCAGCCATGTGGAACATCTGCCATAGCGGATGGACCTTTTTTGTCCTTTTAAATCCGCCATCATAGTTATGCAAAATTTTACAAAAATCCACCTTCCTTGATTTGACAAAGCTGCTCAAGTTTAATAGTACCTTGTCCGACATTTATGATCGCAGCATGTATCGCAACTTTGTTGATGCTACTAGTCAAGCTTACCACAGAATCAGCTTCACACTGAATGCAACAGGCAGTCCTGTATTAAAGTCGAGTGGCACATTGATTTGGCCTATCCAAATTATGATTAATGAGCTGCCACCAACAGAAAGGATAAAAATTTGGTGTTAGCAGGTCTCTGGTCTGAAAAAGACCAACCCCACATTGGCATCTTTCAAGGCGCCTTTGTGGAGGTCATGAACAAATTATCGCAGGAAGGATTTGACCTTAACTATAAAGGCAGAAAACAAAACTTCAAGGCCTTCTGCATTTTCTGTGCTGTTGATTCTGTGGCCAGAGCCCCCATGCAGGGCGTAACTCAGTTTAATCTATACCACGGCTGCAATTGGTGTCTACAGAAAGGCGATAGGGCTCGGAGAGCGACGACATACCCAGTTGAAGATAAAGACGGTGCCGAAAGGTGTTAGGAGCAGATAGTGTAGGATATGGAAGCAGCAGTAGTAGAGGGAAAACCTGTCAATGGTGTCAAATATTTCTCCCCACTCACCAACATGCAACACTTTAATATAGTCGGAAGCTTTGTTCAGACTATATGCACTGAGTGCTGTTGGGAGTTAGGCCGCAGTTTCTGCACTTGTGGCTTGAATCGCCAGGTTCTTCATTCTATTTGGGTCGCTCTCAGGCTGCAATCGACAAACGTCTAATGACCATTGATCCCCCAGAGATGTGAAATGCACACCTATACCTACGAAAGGGAGAAGATGGTGGAAAGCGAAGGAGTTCGAAACCTGGCTGCTGTTCTACAGTGTCCCTATGCTTGAAGGCATTTTGAACAGTTAGTATTTGCAGCACTGTGCATGTCTGGTGGAGGCTGTACACATCATGCTGAACCCAAGGTGTCATTTCCTGACCTTGACTCTCGCAGAGAACCTTCTTTTGGACTTCTTTGTCCACGCTCAAACCCTCTATGGAAAAGAGTGCATGACATATAACATGCATAAACTTCTTCATATTGGAAAGAGTGTGCGACACTGGGGTCTATTGTGTGCTCACTGTGCATTTCTTTTTAAGGCGGGAAATGGCACATTGAAGGAGGCTATGAAGGCTGCCAATGGCATTCCTCACCAGGTATGCCGTGTGTTGCAGATTGAGGGAGTAGTTGAGAAGTACATTAAAATTACTGCTCATCAAGGTGCCATTCAGTACTGTGCCTCACTAGACACATCGACACAGACAAGTGTGTATATCTCTGGGGGGTTGCGCTTCTTTAGTCGAGGTAGGCCATATGTCCCTTCAAGCACCACAGCAAACAAGGAGCTTGTGGCCGAAACCAGTATTGAGTATCCTCGTTTGTTTCAAAGTGGCCGTATATTTGCCGGTGAAGGCTTTACCAGGAACAAAATAACAAATAACTCTGTGGTACAGGTCTCAGATGACACTTTTGCTGTAGTTGTGCGCATTTTCAGCAGTAGTTAAACATTTGCAGTTGTGCAGCCTCTGAAATGCAGGGTGTTGAAGTATAACACGGTTGAGATGAAGCACCTGTATAAAGTTATTTCATTCTCCAAGAAACGTAAAGTTGTGCCATTTTCTTCAGTCAGTAACATTTGCGTCTTCATGAATGTAAAAGTGTATTTATTTCACCTGTTCCTTGTTCCTGCACCCTTTAGCCAATTACCTTTTGCGCATGTTTGGTCAAATGGTTTCAGGGGATCCCACACGGTGTAATTTGTAACAAGCCAGTAATTACTCATTGGCATCCACCTGAACGCTGCCATACGGCTACAAAAGAAAGCTATAGAGCTTTCTCAGAAACTGCGCAGTTAAAGAAAAGTTGAAACCCGGGACCACCGCTTCATCGGAGCAGTCGCTCTACCAACTGAGCTAACCAGGACGACAAGCTTATGGTAGGGCGCGAGCGAATTGATAATGACTCGAAATGGGAACAGTGTTGGTTAAATGTTAAGGGGAATCCCTAAAGGTGGATTAAATTTGTAATAAGGGAGTAATTACTCATTGTCATCCACCCGAACACAGCCGAACGGCTACAAAGGAAAGTTATACAACTTTTTCAGAAACTTCGTAGTTAAAGAAAAATTCATCCTGATCCGGGGTTTGAACCCAAGACCACAGTTTCACCAGAGCAGTTGCTCTACCAGTCGAGCTAACCGGGACGGCAAGCCTATGGTTTCTTAGGTTTCTACTGAAAGTGTACCTGGGCTACAAGGTCATAGTGTAGTGCTCAAGATTTTGTTCGGGCTATAAGGGACACTGTAGGAGAGGGCTCTGGATAATTTTGACCACCTGAGGTGCTTCAACATCATCATCATTAGCCTTATATTACTCCCACTGCAGGGAAAAGGCCTCTCCCATGTCTCTCCAATTAACCTTGTCTTTTGCCAGCGCCATCCACCCTTTGCCTGCAAACTTCTTAATCTCATCCGCCCGCTAACCTTCTGTCGTCCCCTGCTACGCTTACTTTCTATTGGAATCCACTCTGTTACCCTTAAGGACAAGCGGTTATCTTGCCTTCGCATTATATGCCCTGCGCAAGCCCGTTTCTTCCTCTTGATTTCGACAAGGATGTCATTAGCCCGCGTTTGTTCCCTCACCCACTCTGCCATCTTCCGGTCTCTTAACATTACACCTATCATTTTTCTTTCCATGGCTAGCTGCGTTGTCTTTAATTTAAGCTGAACTCTTTTCGTTAGCCTCCACGTTTCTGCCGCGTAGGTGAGTACGGGTAAGATACAGCTGTTGTACGCTTTTCTCCTGAGGGATATTGGCAACCTGTTATTCATGATCTGAGATAACCTGCCATATGAGCTCCACCCCATTCTTATCTTTCTAGTTATCTCCCTCTCATGCTCCGGATCAGCTGTCACTACCTGCCCTAAGTAGACGTATTCCGTCACTATTTTTAGGCTCTCGCTGCCAATTGTAAACAGTTGTTCCCTTGCTAGGCTGTTGAACATTACCTTGGTTTTCTGCATGTTAATTTTTAGACCCATCGATCTGCTCTGCCTGTCTAACTCATTGATCATGATTTGCAGTTCACCTCCTGCGTGACTCAGCAAGGCAATGTCATCAGCAAACCGCAGATTATTTAGGTATTCTCCATTTATTCTTATACCCAACTGTTCCCAATTCAGGCCTCGAAATACCTCCTGTAAACATGCGGTGAACAGCATTGGCGAGATCGTGTCTCCTTGCCTGACTCCCTTCCTTATTGGAATTGTATTGTTGACTTTATGGAGGACTATGGTAGCTGTGCAGTTGCTATATATATTTTCCAGTATTTTTGCATAAGTTTTTCTACACCCTAATTACACAATGCCTGTATGACTGTTGAGGATTCCACTGAGTCGAATGCTTTCTCGTAATCAATGAAGGCTATATATAGAGGTTGGTTATATTCTGCGCATTTTTCTATCACCTGATTGATAGTGTGAATATTATCTATTGTGGAATATCCTTTACGAAAGCCTGCCTGATCATTCGGTTGATTAAAGTCTAAGGTTGCCATAACTCTATTAGCGATTACCTTAGTAAATACCTTGTAAGCAACAGATAGTAAGTTGAACGGTCTATAATTTTTCAAGTCCTTGGCGTCTCCCTTCTTATGAATTAAGATAATGTTGGCATTCTTCCAAGCTTCTAGTACGGTTGAGGTCATAAGGCATGGCGTATACAGAGTGGCTAGTTTTTCTAGAACGACCTACTCTCCATCCTTCAACAGATCTGCTGTTACCTGATCCTCCCTAGCTGCTTTTCCCCTTTCTATTGCTCCTAAGGCTTTCTTTACTTCCTCTTTCGTTACTGGCGGGATGACACATTGCTCTGCGCTACTGTTTCTCTCCTTAACGCTATGATTACATTGGCTACTGTACAGATTTGTGTAGAACTCTTCGGCTACCTTAACTATCTTGTCCATATTGCCAATGACATTGCCCTCCTTGTCTCTTAGCGCATACATCTGGTTTTTACCTATGCCTAGTTTCCTCTTCACCGCTTTTCGTCTACCTCCGTTCTTTATAGCATGCTCGATTCTCTCCATATTAAACTTCCTTATGTCGGCTACTTCGCGCTTATTTATTAACTTCGTTAGCTCTGTCAGTTCTATTCTGTCGGTAGGGGTTAGACGCCCTCATCCTTTGGCGTTTCTTAATCAGATCTTTCGTCACCTGAGATAGCTTTCCGGTATCCTGTCTAGCTGTCCTAGCGCTTACTTCGACTGCGCACTCCGTATTGATGGCTGTGAGATTATCGTTCATTGTATGGACATCAAGATCGTCTACCTCAGTTACAGCCAAATATTTGTTTTGCAGTGATATCCTGAATTCCTGTACTTTCCCTCTTATCGCTAACTAGTTAATGGACTTCCTATTCACTAGCTTCTTCCGTTCCCTCTTCAAGTCTAAGCTAATTCGAGACCTTACCATTTCTGGTCGCTACAATGCACGTTTCCGGGGGCGCTTCAAGGTCCACTTCCTGTTTTCCCATTTGCGGAAGGAGGTATTCATGATCCGTGAGCTATTTTTATCTGCAAACTCGATTAATAACTATATTCGATTAATAACTATATAACTATTAATAACTGGATTAATAACTATATGTGTGTGTCATCTAGGTGCTTCATGGAACAGTGGATTTCATCTGCTGTCGCATACACCTGTCGCGCAAGGAACATCGCCTTTTGTATCAGGAATGGATTGGTACCCGCCGAAGTAAGTGCTCTTTTCCGGCCAGTTCTACCCTCCTGGGACCATGTGAAGCGCATAAGTAAGATCCTCAGGTCTGAATCGTGGCGTTATATTCGCCTGCTAAACGATCTCCCACGCATCGCCTGTCAAAAACAATACCCTATCTGGCTAGCTGAGAAGAATTTTCGGTCCGTGAAGAGGTCAGCTTCCCAAATGACTGAACAACTGTGGGTCTGCATGCTAGACAAATTGCTGAAGGAAAGAAGCAAGAAGAAGAACCGCATGAATGAGGGTGGGGTGGTGGTTGAAGGAGACATTCATCTGCCCGACAAGATATCATCTGTTTGGAAAAGAGACCCAAGTATGGACTCGAACCGCGAGTGCCGCCGCATGAACAGCTTGCCATCAATCGACGAATTGCCAGCAAGGCGGAATCAGAGGAGCAAGAGATGTGCCTAAATGAAGGCGTTAACTACCTTCTCAAGTCCGGCGACCGGGTGCGTTCACGTCACAAGAAAACTTCACTCGGAGACATTGTGACATACTTCAGAAGTAACAACCTTAAACTCTTACAAGCCGATAAGGAGGGCGGTTTTGTTGTGTTATCCGCAGATAGTTTCTCGGAAAGAGCCGCGCAGGCACTAGAAACGAATTTTGTGTCTGTTAAAGTAAAAGTAACTAGAGTTAAGAACAGAGCTGTTGCACTATGTGAGCAGTTTGGTTTGGACCGTCTTGGCAAACAGATAGCAAAATATAAGAATAATGCTTTGAAGGCTTTCTTTTCAGTAAAAGCCCATAAGCAAGGTATGCATTTTAGAACAAGAGTCACAGAAAAATGGTCGTGGCAGAAGGAGCTAAGCCAGTTCTTGTTGAAGCATTTAAGTAAACTTGAAATAGGCGACCCATTCATTACAAAGAATTCTGACGAAGTTTGTGCCTTCCTGAAATCGCAATGTGATGTGGCGCGCGCCTTTTCCGTGGATGTGGTGGATTTATTTTACTCTGTTCCTCATAAGGCCCTATTTGCAGCAGTCCGTGAGTGCATAGAAAAAAACGACCCCATTTCCTTGCAGAATACTGTGGGAGTTTCTATTGAAAATGTTTTAACCCTGTTACAGTTTTACTTGCAATCGACTTTCATAACATTTGACCAGCAGTGTTTTCTGCAGAAAGCCGGCATATGTATAAGATCCTGTGTGGCGCGGGTATTGTGTAATATTTTTCTTTCAAAAATGGGTCAAGTTTTACAACAGGTTTAATCGTCTAGGCATGTTTTTAAAGTGTTCAGATACGTGGACGATTTTTTGATATTTTTTACTAAGGACGGAAGGTTGAACATCGAAGAGAGTGTGCATGATATTTTAACCTTATTCCGACAACATGGAAATGGGTTGCAATTCATTTGTGAAGTGCCTGAGGGTAACTGCCCGCAATTTCTAGATATAAATATTCAGTATTGTGAGGATCAGCTTTGTTGGAGATATGCTCCTCGTGCAATAAAAGGGCTCCTGCCGTATGACTCTACCCATTCGAAGTTGATAAAAAGAGGAATTGCTTCACTTTGCCTTAAATCCGCCCTCAGGAAATCGTGTCCTCACAGGATGCAGGTTAGCTTTCAGAACCAATTGGCCAGGCTGTCTTCAGCCGGATTCCCTGATACGGTTGTGATGGCAGTCGCCGAAAGCCTACTGCAAATAATGAAGACTGGGGCGGTTAGAACTGGGGAAGGTCCCCCTCGAGAAGAGGTGGTGAGACCGGTAGTGGTGCCCTATGTACATAAGATGGCCCACAATTTAAAGAAGGTCGCAAGCAGGCATGGGGTGCCGCTTGTGTTTTCAGCCCCCCAAAATCTCGGAAACCTGTGCTCGCGTATCGAAAGAGTACGTGAAGAGGAACAAGGATGAGGCAGTAAGCATGGGCGACCGTTTCTGAAGTGCGCCGTAAGGGTGGTGTATGAAATTTCCCTCTCATGCGGTCACTCATACGTAGGGCAAACCGGGCGCTGCGTCAATGACTGCATTAGGGAACATGAGAGAAATCTAGAGCAAAATAAAGAAGGGCCAAACATAACCAATCATATTAGGTCCTGCCCGTCACGCTCCTGTGAGGCATATTTGTCAGGGCCGAGGATTCTAGCTTCCAGTAAAGATACCAAAGCTCAGGAATTAATTGAAGCTTTTTTTATCGGAGAGGAAGGAAACATGTGCGTCAGTGATCCATCCGTATCTTTATATAAGGCGGAAAAGAAATTTTTAACCAGTGCACGTGCTTATCGATCCTGATTTGATTGTGTTGCTTGCGTTTAAGAAATTGTGTGTGATGTGCCTCCAAATAAAGCAGTTGTAAGTGGCGCTTTGTCCCGTTCTCTTCCTTGTGTTATATGTGTTCGCGGCTAGTACCAAAGATAATAACCCTACCCTGCTATACCTAGAACCTATACCATAGTCACCTACCGCGTGGTCGTCAGCCTGCTTCTTGCCCACCTTCGCATTGATGTCGCCCATCAGTACAGTGTACTGTGATTTTACTTTATTCATTGCCGATTCTACGTCTTCATAGAAACTTTCAACGGTCAGGTCACCATGGCTGGATGGGGGCACGTAGGCCTGCACCACTTTCAGCTTGTACCTCCTATTCAGCCTAACTACTATGGTTGCTACCCTCTCGTTAATACTATAGAGCTCCTATACGTTGCCAGCTACATCCCGATTAATAACGAATCCCACACCTAGTTCTCGTCTATCCGCTAATCCGTGATAGCGCAGTACGTGTCCCTCCTTTAGTACTGTATACGCCTCATCTGCCCTGCTAGCTTCACTAGGCCCTATGACATCCCATTTATTCCTCGCTAGTTCCTCGAACAGCACTGCTAGGCTAGCCTCACTAGATAAAGTTCTAGCGTTAAACGCTGCAAGGTTCAGATTCGAATGGCGGCCTCTCCGGAGCTAGAAATTCTTGGCACCCTCCGCTGCGCCACAGCTCTGACAGCCGCCGTGGTCAGTTGCTCCACAGCGGCTGGGACTGAGGACCGAGGGTTAATTGGTTTGTTCATGGAAGGTTGTGGCCAAGTACCACACCAGGGCGGCGAAATCCTGTTTGGTAGGAAGCGCGTAGTCGGTTCTGCTCATCGAGATCAGGCTGCGCTAAAGGACTGGTTATGCAATTCCATCGACACGCGGACTTTTTTATTAACCCGGTGGAGAATTACCTGTGACCAGGATTCGAGCTCTGGTCCTGTTGCACGCGAGGCGGACGCTCTACCTGTACGCCATCGCTGCATCCTCGTCATTGACATCATGCTAGCGCTCATATCCGCATTTCGCCTAATTACGCAAATCATTGACATTTTTTATTCATGTTTTGCGCGCTTTGTGGTGATGTACTTATCCAGCTACGCACGCATGCAGTCAATTTGAGGTCCGAAGGCGCTCGACTGGAAGTGACCTGAGCACAGTGTTCAGTGCGTGCTTGGACTGAAGTTCGTTTACCCCACTGCTTGGAGCCACTTACGCAGCAAGTTGGCCTTGCTGAGCGGGAACCTGGGCTACCTGTGTATTGAAAGAAGAAAGAAGGGAACAAAGTTTTGTGTGCATTTAGAACTGAACACTAAGCCATTGTAACCACTCTGCACATTCTCGTACGAATCTCGGAGACACTTATTTTTTAAAACCGCAAAGTAGTTCGAAAAGCCCAGCTTACGTTAACCGTACTCGTCGAGGACTACATTTGCTTCATTTCGGAGTATGGCGGTAGCCGCGCATTGCATGCTGGAATCACTTTCAATTCATGCATTAATTCACGCAATTTATTCCACTCCATGATGCTTGCTAAGGGACCGAAATTAGACGGGGCGGAAGTGGCTCGCGCTTTCCTCCCAGACACGCATGCTCGACTCAGGGTGCGCTGCCAAGCACACCGCTATGCGACGCGGCGAGCGGCGACGACATCGCGACAGCGAAGAGAGAATACTGTCCACGCCGTCGCCATTAAGAGCTCAAAAAGCGAACGAAATCTGCCTGCCGCATACAGGAAGGCTGGCACGGGGGGACGAGGTATACAGGGAACCACCGTTGGTCACCGTGTCTCTTTTCGATTATGGCAGGAAACTGTTTGCGGAAAGTACTGCGTGACTTTAGCCACACTTTGCGTTAACCCAACTCGGATAATTTGGGCGTATCGCTTCAGTGTCTGCTAGGATTAGGCGAATTCTCACCGATGCGACTACCGCCGGATTCCGCCGGGCCAGCCTGGATGAATCATGCTGCAAGCCGCGACATATTCGAGAGTCCGGGCTTGCTTTGTGCAATGGCGGGCGCACGGCGATAGTATCCAGTGCGTCCTGCACTCATTTTTCCATGGCTTTTTAAGAGCGTGGGCTCTTACTACTTACGTTTGTCAAGGACGCGTATATCTGCACTGAAAATGAAATTAACCAAAACAGTTACCACGTGACCACACTTCACCACAGAGTAGGCGTAACTGTGCCCGCATAGCGCATCACTTGATACCTATAATTTCGATCCGTTATATATGTGGCTGTATAGCGGCCATCGATATACGACACTCCACCCCCCCGTCCCCGACCACCACCATTTGCATAAAATTTGGGGGCCACGCGTTTGACGCAGAATGTTTGAGTGGTGCCGGAAAACTAGCCATGTTCCTGGGGGTAAATTGCTAATTGAGATAAGGCCAAAATATGTGTGATTCGCAGCTGCGGCCTTTTCGCCCTCAAACCGTGCATTCCGAGGACCTTCAGACAGCCAATACTGCTTAACCGTTTGCCGCTGGGGGTTAGAGGTGGCGTCAAACTATTCGACGTGTTGTGATGAGCAGGTTTATCATTTTTTTAATTGAAATTCCGAGCGAATATACCAGACATAAGTAAGGTGCCTGCAAATTGCAATAGTAGTGTAAAATCCATAAGGTAGTTGGTCCCAGCTTGTGTTTCCGAAGGGCTGTTTCCGGTAAGGAAACATCGGCAGATGTTTCGATTTTGTCTTCACATTTGCTGAACGCTCCGATGTGTACACTTGAAGCTTCCGCAGTTAACGCTCTTAAGTCAAACACTGAGGCAGTGTCGGCGGATAATTTTTTTATTGCAGTCTTTTCCACGTTTCCTTGTTAACACATCTGTAGCGACACTAAGTAACCAAGACGGGCCAATGAGTTACGAAGCGCTGACGCTCATATGCGCCCCAGCTGTGATGCATTTCGAGTGATCGGGAAGGGACACGCACTGTTACGCGGAACCGAACAGCGAATCACTGGCATTTAGTGCCTTAGAAGGAAAGCGCGGTGTAGTTTCTTAAAACATGGCCATCTAATGAACACGGTCAGCTCTCAGTATGGCCCGGCGAGCGCCGATCATGGGCGAAACTCGTACGCAACTTTCAAGCTTTCCCGAAATTCTGAAACGTAAAATTCGAACTAGCTTCTCACCGCGTACAGTCTTAATTTATGTGGCTTTGGTACGACCCACACTGGCGCCGTTGTTTGTGCCAGATCGCAGGCATCGATAATATATATACTTCTCGCACGCAAAACACCCGAAACCTACGGTTATTTTCCCTGGTCTTCGGCCAGAACGGCGCGCACTTGTGTACACTCGGCAGAGCTGGATAAGCAGCAAGCTAAGGTCCAACAGCTGACCCGCCTTATGAGGACGTAAAGTTTGGTCGCAATAAAGATAAATTTCTTATTCTTCTTCACCTCAGTAAGCATGGCACAGACCCGCCCGGGGGGATTGTCCATTGTACAGCAGGGAATGCTAAGGGAGTATTTGCGAGAACCATTCGGTTGCACGCTTTTTTGTCATCAACGTAATCCCGGTCATGTGCTACAACATGTTGCTGGAAAGGAGAAACGAATCTAAAGGGGCCGTGCTCATCCCGGCACGATTCCTGTGATGAATGGTCTGCTCAAAAACGCTAGTATTAGATGGGTCAGTGCAAGCAGAAATGGCGACCACCATCCCAGTATGCGGTAGCCGGTTGGCCACCTGGCTATACGAACGAACTTATTAACTGACACTACCTATACGAACTTAGTATACTGCTCGGGATAAAGCGAATCTTAGTAAGCCACCTCGGATGTAACCTTTGGTGTTTACCTCGGATATAACGAACGTTTTTGTGTCAACAACGGATATAACGAACTTCTGTGGGCCAACAACGGATATAACGATCTTGTGTGTGTCCACGGATATAACAAACTTTTGTGTTTCAACAACTGATACAACGAACTGTGTGTCAACAACGGATATTACAAACATTTGGCTGTAACGCATTAAAGCGATCAACTTAGCGCCGTTTTTATTCACCACGCTTTTCCCTGACCGAGGGTCTTCAAATGCAGTGCATATAGAAGCGCTTGCAGTGCAGTGCCGGAGCGCAGTCGCGTACCAATATTTAAATCTCGCGGGCTTTCTTCAAGTATTTAAAAAGCGACCACTCTGAAAATATGAAAACAATTGGAGTGGGTGTTTCTCACGAGTCACTTTAAATTTTGCCCAGAAAAATTTGCACTATCGTTAAGAATTAAAAATGTCACTTCCTTTTTTACAAATAAGTAAATTTAGGTGCATTAAGAATCCGGGCACCTGGCTTAGGCGACTGCGTACAACCCTCGCTATTCAAATCGTAATGCAGGGCATTGTAATATTTTAAACTGTGGCACAAATTAGTTCAAGCACCTTCTATATTCGCACTTATATCTTATTTCAAAGTATCAGGCTTTTGCTACCAAGCCCGCTTCAAAATGCACTCGGCCACTCCCAGCACCGAGTGCCCCGCAAATGATGTTTTGTGCAGTTTAAAAAAATACAGAAAAGGGGTGAGCAAAGCCTCTTTGTGCTCCAAATATTTCCATATTTTCGTTCAAGGCACACTGCTGGAATTAAGACCGTGGCTGCAACTTCGTGGGCAACCTGCAAGCTGTACTGCAGCGCTTCGATGAACAATGCGGTTTCCATGAAGTCGCTTGTCCACGGTGTGGCGACAGCGAGCTGAACGGAGACGTGCCGCCCTGCTACGAGCCCGGATGCAGCCACGGGAAGCCTTTGTCGACACCAGACACAGATTCGGGGCACGGGGCGCAGCTGCTCTTAGTGATGTCTCCGCCGAGCTGCGGGAAATCAAGGAGCCCTTGAAGGAACCGTTGGCAGCGCATCACGCTGACGAAGGGGCGACGGTGCTGGCCATGGTGCTGGACCTTGAGGCTGGCATTAACGAGCTCGTGCAACAGGCGCAAATGCACGAAGAGACACTGAACGAAATGGGGGCCGCGGTACCGGGCATTTTGGAAACTCCGAACGCCGAGCTGACGCAGGCCCTTGGCAAATTTTTGCCACGTTCAATGAAGCCTGCCAAGCGCAGCAGAACACATGTTCTTCCGCACAGCAGAAACACTGGGCGGCAGGAAGAAGCGCAGCTTCTGGAGAGTCGGAAGTAAATGAGCCGCCAGTGCAACTGCGTCAGGAAAACACTCAAGACCTTCCAAACTTAGAAGGCATGGTTGGTGGTGTGGTCGGCTGCCTGGAAGTGATTCTTCAGTGCGTACGCTTGCAGCTGTCGCCCTCGGGGAAGCCTTTCGTCATAGTGGAGCAGCTGCATAAATGTGTGCTCAAGCCGAGCCCGTTAGACAGGATGGAGAAAACGAGGGCACATTTTCTTCTGACTCTGCGTCACGCTTACAAACTCGATAAGAACGGATATTTCGGTAGCCCTGTATGCGCTGAGGTGAGAACATGCCGCAGGAAACAAGCATGTTTCACAGTTCGCATCCGAACTCTGGGACAGTATTCGCGTCTTGAAGTAGCGTTTATTTCGAGCGACTCGTGTGAAGCCCCCCATCTTGCAAAAGCTATCAGAGTGCAGCTTAGGAAATGGGGATCTTATTACAACTTGCCGGTAGGCGATGGGCTAGTCTCTGCTTCTCCCGGGCGTTTTTGGCAATTTTATGTCAACCCAAGTGAGTGCCATAGGTGGCGTGCTGTAGTTCACGATGCTCTCATCTTTGACCTCACAGTAGAGGAGTGACTTGTGGCTGTCAACTCTTTTGTTGCTACGAATGTCTGATCCTTGACTTCTTCCACTGTAGCTTTTTTTAACTATTTTGCTCCTTTAGTTTAAGGTTTTAGTGGAGACCATTAGGCTTTGTGCAGGTGTGCCCACTGCGCTTGTTTTGCTTTTATTATTTTTGCACCAGGAGATCTTTTGCTGAAAGATTTGGAATAAATAATTGACTCATTTGCAGTTGCGGATATCTGTACTTCCCAGCCTTTTCCTTTTTGCAGCGCGAACGTTCGCGGAATATATGGGTATCGCATCAGCCCTCAACATCAGTGCAACTGTGTTTAATAGCTTTCCGTTCTTACGCGGATTCACACCGCCCAATCAACACAAGTAATCGGCCCAATATTCCAAATAGATGGTTTCACGCTTGCCCTTTGCACCGGCCTTTTCCTATGCTTTTCCAATATCGGGTCAATTACCTGTGCTGTTTGGGCGGTCTTATGCTTTTCGGCCAGCTGTGAGTGCTGTGCAGCTAGAACGTCCAGTCGAATGTGTGCATCTCTTTGTTCTATTTTTCTGTAATAAAGCCTCGTTCAGTGCTCTCTATAGTGTTTTTTTCCCTCGCAGTGGGTGATTCCATGCTAAACGCATCAGAGCATGCGCTTCACTTTGCCGACTTATTTATAAAATATGTGAAAGGCGGTTCACGCAGCAGTGAACCCGGCGATAACAGTTCACAAACAGCTGAGTGGCCGGAAGAAAGAGCGCAGTTTACCTAGCCAGGGATCTGGAGCTGCACGCCAACTCTTGGTCTAACTTTTTCGTCGGCCATCGAGGCAGCATCAGGCACGCTCATCATAGTTCACCACATTTGTGGCTTTTTATTTAATGGTCAGATCCAATGCCCTTTACTAACTCAGGGGAAAAAATTCCCATCATTCGACAGCTTCGCGTTTTCCCGACTAGTTTAGTAAAACCCGATTTCCATTTATGCGCTCTAAATTTTCTGCGAACAATCTGTATGAGTTGTACTTTTTGATCAAGCAGCACGTATTTGCCAAATTGGGGTTTTTCGTTTGTCCTGTTTTAGTTCGCGGCACATCATTTCGAACTTTTTTAAGAAACTCGCACGCGAAATTGCTGCGAAATCTTAGACTTCAATCGGTTCACCATAACGTAGAACTTAAAAATGGGTTGACAGTTAAGTTGAGGCTAATAACGTTCAGAACAGGAAGTGCATTGTTCTGCGCCTTTAGGGTTGACAGTTAAGTTGAGGCTAATAACGTTCAGAACACGAAGTGCATTGTTCTGCGCCTTTGTACGGAAATTTCACAGTAAGTGCTCTGCAATACACGATTCAGATGATAGCCAGTTTTACTGTAATTTCACCGCAATTTTTGTCGAAGTTTCTCTTGTTTTGATTAATAACAAACGCTGTGTTGAGCGCCACAACACCGCTCATAGTTGGCGCGCGTACTGTAACTTCATTGCAAAACACAGGCTCGGCGTTCCTCGAACTGTTCCTATTCTGTGCACTCACGTATTGAGAGGTTGCTCGTCCGTTTTGAGCGATGCCAACGCTGTCGCTTCTCGCGTGCTGTCTTTACAAGAGCAGTGTTATGCGAGGATGGAGTGAAGTGGATCGAAGGGGCATCAACATCAGGGAATATCATCGTCTCTGGAGACTGCAGTCTCGCCGCCGAGGTCCGACAAGAAGAGTTAACGATACAATGCATAAATTTTAAAGACTCAGCCCTTCGTCGAGCTGAGAGCAGTTGCAGGCCCAGTGATAAAAGTGCTGTGGAAGGCGAGAAATCCCTATCAAAGCTGTGGTATATAAAGCGAATGGCTTTTTTCTGGGCTGCCTCGATTTGGTTAATTTCGCGTTGTTTATGCGGGTTCCAGGCAGGAGAGGCGTATTCAAGTAGCGGACGGATTAGCGACTTGTACATTAGTAGTTCAGTATCTCTAGGAGCAGCTTTTATTGCGCGACGCAGGTATCGTAACTTTTTAAGTGCCTTTGAGATTATTAAGTCTACATGTTTGGACCATGACATGTTCGGTGTAAAAAGAAGACCAAGGTATTTGAATTGATTCACGCTCTGGGTAGGGGTATTGCTTGTTTTGTAAATAGGGAAATACGGAAGTAAATACGGAAGGTGCTGTTCTGTTAGTGAAAGTCATAGCAATGGTTTTGCGGATGTTAACCGTCATTTGCCATGTGTCGCACCAAAAGCTAAATTCTGAGAATGATTTCTGAAGGTATAAGTGGCCGTTGAGGCAAGTAATTTTGTGATATAACACGCAGTCATCAGCATACAGACGTAGGTTAGAGGTGATGTCACAAGGTAAGTCGTTAATAAAAATCAAGAAAAGCAAGGGACCCAATACAGAACCCCGTGGAACTCCTGAGGGCACGTCTGCTATTCTAGAGTTATTTCCGTTGAAAGACACAAATTGAGAACGATTAGAAAGAAAATCTGAAATCCAGTTGAGAAGGCGGGGGTTGTTCAGGATGGCGTTAAGTTTATACATTCGTTTCGAATGGATCACTGTATCGAATGCCTTCGAAAAATCAATGAATATTGCGTCTATTTGATTGCCCGCATCCAGGTTATAGCAAATATTATGAGTGAATTCATTAAGTTGTGGCAAAGTGCTAAAACCGCGTCTGAAGCCATGCTGAGCATTCGTTAATAAATAATGTGATTCCAAGTATTCCATAATGTGTTTGTAGATGATGTGGTCTAAAATTTTACATGCATGAAAGGTTACAGAGATTGGTCTATAATTGGATATTGTTTGCTTGTCACCGCTCTTGAATAAAGGGACAACCTGAGCCATTTTCCAGGCTAAAGGAACTGTACAGGAAGCTAGAGACACGCGAAATATTACTGCAAGGTATCGACATGTCCATAATGAGTAGCGTACCAAAAACAAGTTGGGGATGCCATCAGGTCCAGCAGACTTCTTCGTGTCAAGTTTCAATATTAGGTTCAAAACACCTTCTTCACTAATATTAATATCGTCCATTGACACGGCACATCGAGCAGTGATGACTGGCTAGATGACGTTATTGTCACAAGAAAATACGGAGTGGAAGTACTCATTAAATGCATTGGGTATATGAAATGGATCGTTTGTAGATTAACTGTTAATCCTCATTGAAGTAGCTGTAGTATCACGTGGAAGAACAGATGACCAAAATTTACGCGGGTTCGTCTTTAGTAGATCCTGCCGCTGCACACCGAAGAAAAAATTCTGACCGGAGTTAAGTTTCAATCGAAGCTCTTCTTTCGCTTTGATGAAACGTGTAATAGCTGCCTGATTACCTGAGCGCTTCGTACGCCTATGTCTGTGTACACGCCGTGTGAGATGTAATATATCTCGTGTCATCCAGGGAATTTTTATATTTTTCTTCTTGGTTTTGAGAGGAATAAAACAGTGAATACATTTTTTTAACTAAAGATTGGAAATAGCTCACTAATGTGTTAACATCACATGTAGAGCTCAGTGCAACAAATTCATCATATCCATCAGCTAGGGTGTCAGTTATTGAAGTGTCGTCAGCTTGACTGAAATCGGGAAATGTGGAAAAAACGAAATTCTGTTTACTAATCGAAAAGTTTAAGTAGACAAGAACGGCCTTATGGTCTGAGATCCCTTCAATGACGTCACATTTGTAGCCCTTTCCAACAATGTTAGATCTAACGAAAACCATATCGAGCAGAGCATCACATCTTGTAGGGTTGTTGGTAACCTGGATAAGGTCAAATGAAAGCGAAAAGGAAAGTAGCTCTCTATTTATGGAGGCTTCTTTCACAAGTGTTAAAGTAGGCCAGTGTATGCCGGGGGCATTAAAGTCGCCCATGCAAATAAGGTTGCCCACATTGAGTTGCTGGTCGTTAATATACTGACTAAGAGATTCAACTTCATTTACAAAGGAACTTGGAGGACGGTAGAAGACGCCGATTACGACATGACTTTTGCCCATATAAAGTTTACACCAGACTGATTCTATGTCATCTGGCGGTGACATTATTGAAAACTTGAGGTCAGAACGAAAAAGCAACGCAACGCCGCCACCTTTAGTGTGGCGTCTGTCTGTGCGAACCGCAACGTAGCCAGGAGGAGTGAATTCTGAGTCTAATATGCGCTCATGCAGCCAAGTTTCTGTGATGCCGACTACATGAGGTGAGTGCGCAGTGATTAAAGATAGAAAGTCTGCGAATTTGTTAGTTCTGCTTCTGGCATTTAGGTTCAAAATGGAACGGTTACAGTCGGAATTATTCGGCAGTCAACGGAGTGAAGCGGAACTTGGTGATTCAGAAAATTTATCTTGAGGGGAAGAATCGCGAGATGGTGATCGGAAAGTGCGAGTAATCGAAAACTTCGGGTCTCTGATAAGAGCATTCGAAACGTCGTCCGAAATGTAGCCAACCTTGTCGATAAAAGCGTGATCATAGCGTAACTTTACCACAGAGCCCTGGCTTCGTAAAAGTGCTGAGGCATCCTAAATTTTTTTCCTAATAGCGCGGACGTTGGCTGAAACATCTTCACTAATGTAGTTATCAGACCCTTTAAGTTTCGAGACGTTTTTCATCACCCACAACTTTTCCTGGAAATCCAGCAACTTCAGAATGACTGGTCGTGGATGCCCTTTTTGCTTTCGACCGATTCAGTGGCAACGCTCAATGTGTGTGTGTGGGGGGGGGGGGGGGCGTAATTTGCAGTTTATCGGAAAATATCGATGTAACCCTATCTAGCAGAGTCCTCTCGTTTTCATCTTGGTTTTCGTCCAAGCCGTGTATGATAATGTTGTTGCGACGAGAACGGTTATCAAGGTCATCATTCTTTGCAGCTTACCGAGCTACAGTACCACTAAATGTTTTTAGTTCGGGGCGCAAAAAATCAGACTCAGTGGTATTAGCCTTGCGACTAGATGGAGACGATTCAAGTGCAGCCACACGGGTTTCAAGCACATCAAAACGCGAGTTCACGGAAGCTTGGACTGACTTAAAGGGACACTGAGGAGAACCGAATCAAAATTTTTTTGTTAGCAATATCTGATAGTTCGGCATTTCATGGCTTTGTTGACGCTTGTCCGGGAGCGAAAGATGCATTTATTTCAAAGAAATTTGGATTCGAAGTTGAAACATCTTTTCCCGCCGCTCAGATTCAAACTCGAGAACTCTTATGACGACACGGAGAACTCTTATGACGACACAGAACGGAGTGAAGTGAAACGTGACGTAAACGAAGACTCCGTGATTTCTGGCGGCTAGCGGTGCGGTCTAGCAGCTGCCGAAATGAAAGCTACCGCCGCCGCACGTTGAAGGCATCTATCGGGGGTCGCCACCGTCGCTTCGTTAACGTTTGCATTGGCGTCTTGCGAGCGTTACGATGGATCCCGTTCCCGAACCCGACGACGTAGTTCTCGCAAAAACTCTGGCCTGCATTTCAGCGACCTCAGCCCCACAGAGCGTGCGATGCTTTTAAGGGAGCACGGTTAGGTTAGGCGCCGGCGGGTGCTTTCCCCCTTCCTCAGAGAGCAGCCGTTGCAAACTAAATATCATAACCCCAGTGCGGGGAGTCGCGAGGGGTGCGTTGCGCCCATCGGAGGCTGGCCGGGGCTTTGGGGCCAACGGATTGTGATTCCTTGAACGGAGCGGTTGCACGGCGGAGCAAGCACACGTCGAGCTCTCCCACGGTTGCAAGGGCCAAGTTAGTTATTTTTTGCCACAAAAAACAAATGGGTGCTCGACGGCGGTCGCGTTTCAAATCGGCGGCTTGAAACCAAAACCGGCGCACGACACTTCAACGGCTTCCGCTAGTTCCAACGGGTCCACTGGATCTGGCTCTCTCTCGCCAACTTGCATGTACCTTCAGATATGTACTGTGAATGGATTAAAATAGCCGAGCTCGAAAAGAACAGCTCCGCCGAACTGCCGCAGCTATGGAATATAACGCGCACCTCGCCGCGGAGTCAAATCAGTCTGGCCGGGCCGGCGGCGGCTGGCGCACTCGGCGCGAAATAGATACATGCTCCAATCTCCCCGCCAATGAGGTCAGAGTGCGCCGAAGCCGCCGAACGCGTCGGCGGTCAAGCGCAGTTGGAGTATAGAGGGTCTCGCTTTGACCGACGTGACTTCGCCGTACAGGGCGTGCGCGCGCGCGCCTCGCCGCAGCATAAACGCGCCTTAACAGAGCCTGCGCTTAACTGCTAACCAACGTATTCAGCTGTGGCATCCATGGGAGCCACTGAAACACCCCGCCCACTCACTAAATAAAAGAAAAGAAGTCAGGTGCCGAGGTTCGGAGTTTTCGGAATCGAACCAGGGCATTCGGCGTTTCAGGCGGAAACGCTACCGCTCCGCCACGACGGCTCATGTTACAGCCGTCAATAAAGGCGCATCTAATGAATGCACTCTTCTGATGCAGAAATCTCCGCGCTTTCGCTAGGTATATCCTGGCCTAACAGAGCTAGGCCATCAGCAATTTTTCTGAACCGCCTTGTACCTTGTCTCCCGTCCCTGATAAACGATTTGCGTTAAGTAGTTTGAAGTTGACTGGCACATACGGGAATGTTTCGCCGGGCAAGCGTGCGAATACACAAGTGTTTCCTTGTACGATAACCGACCATCGTGCCATCATAGCTTTTCATCGATCGTGGCGATCATCTGACAAGCCTTAACAGGCTCCTTCACAGTTTAACAACACTTGAAGTGGTACTTGGAGTTCCTCTGCTGTTCGGCGCTTGTAAATCGAAACGCGTCAAAACCAAAACCACGGGGCACGCAAAGCTCATAGACGCGAAGCGCCATAAAAAATCGAAACTCTTCTGGCCGCCTGTGGCGCCGCCAAGCCTCGGTTTTCTATGCTTCCAATATTCATGTTGTCTTTTGCCTGCCTTCCTTGTGTGATATAAGTGCACTATTGGTTTTAAGACAAAACTTACTTCAATATTGATCTATGCAACCTACCTTTGTCAGCCTCAGAGTTTCGCGACACCAAGTAGGATGGAAAATTTCTCCAAGGTGGGCGTCTCTTGTCCTATGGTTGTCACTACGCTTGTACTTGCGAGATTGGCCTGTGGTGGCGATACCTGTATTTTGGTTCTTGCTATTTTCTGCCTTACAAGAGCTTTGTTTTCAGTAAGAGCGGCGTTTTTGTGATCAGGAGCTGGTATTCTATCGATACAAGCCAACTTCAATTTCTCCTCAGTGTCCCTTTAATATTGCTAAGGTCTTCGGCCATTTGCTTTTGCCTTTCAAGCACTTCAGTAAGCATGGTGACAATATTATCAGTTTCGGTAGAACTTAAAACAGTAGCCGAATGTTGAGTGCCAGAGCGCGTAGGGCGCACAGAAGGGCTGTCAATAGGCTCACTGTACTTTGATGAATTGCCGTTATTCACCGGGCTTTTTTCGAGGCTTTTGAGGGGTAAGATTTAGGGGAGCCTGAATTGAGCTCCACGTCTCCACTTAACAAAAGACGACTGATACAGTACAATACATTTGAACACAAGTCAACCGCGCCTTGTGGGCAGAGGAATAGCAGCAATGATCGATTATCAGATTTCAGGCATCGGGAATTCTCAAGGTAACATACCTGCACAATGAAGAGACAGCGATTTAGCATCGTTCCGCCGCTGCTGTTGCCTTGGCCACTGACGAACAAAGCCTCAGGTGGCGTTTTTATACCCTTGACTGGTGACGTCGCGGTGCTGCCGATCTCAATGGTGCGCGCATAGGTATATCAAAGATCCATGGAACACGCAGGAGCCAGGCCGTTTATCCCCCTGGCAAGCCACAGCTATCGCACACAGGGGCGATAGGGCAGTCGGGCGAAGCACGGGCGAAGGTCCACGCGTGCTGATCGTAGATCGGTGAGTCGTCCGGGAAGCGCACGCAGATGGCGTCACTAGGCACACAGTCCCACTAAACTGGCTTGACGACGCATCCAAGGATCTGCACAATGAAGAGAGAGTGCTTTAGCATCGTTCCGCCGCCGCTGCTACAGCAGTGTCTGCATCTGTCCGTCGCGTACGTGCAATTAAAAGGGTTTTAAACGACATGCGCGTATGCGTGTATTTAAGCATTTAGTATGCAGTTATCAAATATTTTGTTTGAAAAATCCAAAGTAGCGATTGTGGCGCCAAACAAGCTTGGCCTGAGACACGAGAACCATTTCAATGGCCATTGAGATTTGCCGTGTAGCAGCGACACAACTCCGTCGAGTTCAATGGCGATTGAGAATCTCGAAGGCCCTCCACTCGATGGCCATTGAAACTGGCCGTGTTAGAGGGGTATAACAGCCTTAACCCGCATCACAGCTTTCGTTCCTTTGACCCCCTCCTCCCCTCCATACTTAAAGACGCTAGCTATACTGCCCTCAGTCACCCCTGATGAATGAGCCGAGTCGGCTTCGATACGTCGGGTTAAAATTAAAGTTTTTGGTTGGAGATGTGCAGTTTATCGTAAATACATACGCCCTGCGCTTACAGCATCTAATTTTTATCTGTATCCACCGCTCAAACGAGACAGCGCGTCTATGCACAAAAACTAATGTGCGCCAACGAGACTTCATGGAATGCGACACTGCCTCAGCGCAAAGATAATGTGCGCCAACAATATTTAGAAAACAATGCAGTAGCGGTTGCTTGGCGGGCTAGTTGGTTCATATCTAACATGTGTTGCAGCGCGAACCACAAGAAGGGACGACGACAGGCAGAGTGAAAAGAGCGCTGACCTCACTGAACGCTCGAGAACATCCACTCCCTGGGATATACAGCTGCTCTTCTGATCTTCCGGTGCAAGTCTTGCAACTTGTCTGACCATCGCCAACTTTTCTGGCGCATTCATCCGGCTGATATTCTACGCACCCTACAGCTCGGGCCAAAGTGTGCCGTCCAACCTAGGATGAATGCGCCAGAAAAGTTGGCGATGGTCAGACAAGTTGCAAGACTTGCACCGGAAGATCAGAAGAGCAGCTGTATATCCCAGGGAGTGGATGTTCTCGAGCGTTCAGTGAGGTCAGCGCCCTTTTCACTCTGCCTGTCGTCGTCCCTTCTTGTGGTTCGCGCTGCAACACATGTTAAATGCAGTAGCGTTTACCACGACAATTACAGTACGTGCTAAGCACAAAATAGACTTGGAACAAGGTATTACCCGCCGACATTGCTATAATACTGGCTCGTCTGAATTTCGCTGCTTCTGATCTCCCGCCATTTCGTGCGGTTTACTGCATGCTCGTCAGATGACGTTTCCACGCGTACGGATGGAAGATGATGAAGACCACGCTCTTCAGATGGAGCCTTCCGATGGAGGCGCTATCCGACTGAACAACCCGGAGACAATGCAGGTGGCCCTTCAGTCCACATCGAAGCACTTTATGCACATTACCGATGTCCGGCAGCTCGGCAGGGGAGGTATTTTCTGCAGGTCGCCGGATAAATACTGTATTGAAGACCTGCTAAGGTGTACGACCTTCGCCAACCACCCGGTGAGCGCATTCATTCCGCCTCATCTAGCATGTTCCAGCGGCTTGGTCCGAGGGGTCGACTCTCGATTGAGTCCTGCGGAAACGCTTGAGAACCTCTCGCCTGCCGGAGTGATTGCTGTCCATCGATGCAGCAGGATGGTTGACGGAGTAAAAATTCCTACGGAGTCCGTCATTGCCACATTTGCAGGAATATTTTGCCCGTCAGAGATTAAGGTGTGGCCATTGGTTTTACGAGTAGATGCCTTTAACTCTCGGTCCCTTCAGTGTCAAAACTGCTGGCGATTTGGCCCCACCGGCAAAGCCTGTAAACCGGCCTTACGCTGCTGTGTCTGTGGGGAGCGTCATTGCAGAGAGGAATGTCCTGAACGGCAAGAGAAATGTTGTTTGTGTAGCGGTGCTCACCCCGCTGCTGATTCACCTGACTGTCCTGCACGAACACAAGAAGTTCAGGTGCTCGAGGTTATAGACAAGCGCAGATGCACGCGGAGAGAGGCTTTTGCCGCAGTCAGGGAGAGAGCCTCAGGCTACTTTAGTGTGGCCGCCAAATGCCCACCCATAATGGATTCTAGTTGGTCCCAGGCTATTACAGCAGCAGTTGAGAAAGCTGTGGCAAATGCAATGGATAGCATTATGGAAACCGTGTCCACGTGCATTTCGCAGGTCATAGCTGCTCAGATGACCAATCTTCTGCAGGCGTCCACCGCTCCGCTCTTGTCTTCTTTGGCTTCGGAAGCTACCCCTCCTTCTGTAGTAATCGATTCCGCTCCACAGGACCAAAAACAATGTGAGCAACAAAAGACCTCTAAGGCCTCTCCTTCGACCAGCGTTATACACGCATCCTCTATGGACTGTATGAATATGGAGTCTGATCTCCGCGCCCAGAAACGATGTGGGTCTCCTCTGAATATTGCAGGCCCATCTTGCCCCCAGTCAAAGACAAAGAAAAGTAACTCAAGTCAAAATGCTAAGACCAAGATTCTAGAACAGGCAGTCGCGGCTGCGACACTCCCGCCAAGATAGGGTTCTTAAGTGTACTACAGTGGAATTGTCGATCTATATTCCCAGCTTCAACAAATTTTAATTGCCTATGCAATCAGCTTCTACCAGATTTAGTTGCTTTACAGGAAACATGGCTAACTTCAAATTTCCATTATCATCTCAAGAATTACCGTCCGTTCCGTCTTGACCGGTCATCACGAGGGGGAGGATTGTTAGTGCTCATCTCTACAAATTTCTGCCACAGGGCATGCATTTCTTTCCAATATGCGAACAATGAATGTGAAATCCTTGCGGTTGACCTCAGCGTCCCAGGTCACGAGCTGTTTACGGTAGCTAATGCATATTTCCCGTCTGGTGTGCGTGACACTCGGCCCCTTCACTCACTCATGTCTAGTAGCCGATCTCAGGTTCTATTACTTGGAGACTTCAATTCGCACCATGTGACATGGGTTTTTAAAACAGACAGCTTTGGTTCTAGACTATTGATTGGGCTTCTGAGAACAACTTGATCTGCAACAATTCCGGATTGCCTACGTTGGTTCGGAGCCAATGCCACTCTGCCTTGGATTTAACTTTTTCTTCCCTAGGAGTCTCTGTTATGTTTTGGGCGCCTGTTGACTATGCAACAAAAAGTGATCATCTACCGATTAGATTCAAGTTTGCGTGTAATTTAACTCTTCCTGAGCGACATCAGCGCATGTTAATAAATTACAGTTGCTTTAAAGACACGATAAAATCAGCCCTCCAAATCACTCCAGACACTTGCGCTCAGACAAGTGCCGAAAGCAAGGCTGCACATCTATGTTCAGTACTGGACCATGCAAGGCAAAAGTCTGAATTTTTGGTTAAGAGAATCAAGGGTGCAATCGCGAACAAATGTTGGAATGCTGAGTGCACGCGTGCATATAGACGATGGAAAGCAGCTTGGAAGAAACTTCTCATCAATCAATGCCCAAAAAATTGGTTGGATTATAAGTATGTTGCAGCAACATTTAAGCGCACCGTCGCCCGTAGGAGGAGTATAATACAAATCATTATGATTTTCTTTCACAATCAGGAAATAAACGAGCTTTGTTTAATTTCATGAGGCGCAACAAGGTGATTCCACCGGCTGCCAACATTGAATCCCTCGTTCAGTCCCCTGCTGACATCGCAAAGGCCTTAGAGGATATTGCGTGTGGCCTAGAGCTTCGCTTTACATCCCAAGCAGGACAAGTAATTGGCCCAACATTCGAACTGTATTGGCAAAGCTGGCCCTCCAAAGGACAAGTATGGGACCATCCTGTTGCAATAATGGACCGATGACCTGTGCTGCTTGGGATCTGCCTTACCTTCTCCTACTATATTCACATGCACCTCAAGTGATTTCACTGAGGTCTCTATGCCTGAGCTGTCGCAAATTCTTCTGCGCTTATCCCCAGCGGCTTCTGGCCCCGATAAGGTCACTTCATCTATGATCAAAATTTTGTTCAATGAAACTCCTGCAGACCTGTTGGCTCTAGTTAAACATTCTATTAAAGGCCCTTGGATACCGCATGAGTGGCGTCTTGCTGAAATAGTTCCATTGCTAAAAAGCAACGGGAGGGCTTAACTTTAGACAATATACGCCCTATTTCGTTAACATCGAACCTAGTGAAATTGGTGGAAAGGGTCCTTCTCAGCCGTGTCATGTCATTCATTTCAGAAAATGCTCTATTGAATCCATGTCAAATTGGTTTCAGGCCGGAATGTTCAATTTGGTGTGCTCATACTGACCTAGAGAGTCGTATTAAATTAGCTCGCAATAGAAAGCAGTTTGCTGCGCTTGTGAATTTGGATGTCTTTAAAGCATACGACAGCGTTGAGCACTCGACTTCATTGCTAAGATTACAGGAACTGAACTTCCCAAGCTATTTTGTAGCCTGGATTTCTGTTTTTTTAGAAAATAGAGAATTTTACTGCTGCCAAAATGGTGTTTCCTCAAGGAGATTTACACAGACAAGAGGTGTACCGCGAGGATCAGTTCTCTCACCTGTTCTTTTTAACATTTTTGTAAGCTCAATTCTATGCATTCAAAATGTGAAAACTTATGCGTACGCCGACGATATTGCATTTTTCGCATCAGCAGGTGATATTCACACTCTTTATCGAACCCTGCAAAATTACCTCAATATTCTTGACAACTGGTTAGGAAGAATCCATCTGTCCCTTAATGTGAGGAAATGCGCATTGTTAGTATTTCCAGTTTCCGTTCCTGTAAATAACTGCCTGGTCTATAGAAATAACACAATACCTCAAGTTCAGACGGTGAAGTATCTCGGAGTAATATATGACTCTACTCTACCCTGGCGGCCACACATTGAGCAAGTTTCTGCAAAAGGAGTTCGGGCCATTGGCATCCTACGCAGGCTTGTAGTGCTAGGTCAGGCATGAGAAGGCCTACACATCTGATGATTTATAAAATGTACGTCCGCCCAATTTTGTAGTTCGAGTGTGTTTTATTCTCAGGAGCTCCTGCCTATAAACTTCACCCTCTTGTGCTGTTGGAGCGTGAGGCGTTGCGCCTTTGTCTGGGTCTTCCAAAATATGTCGCCAATGCTGTTCTGCCCCTTGAGGCGCGAATGTCATCGTTATCAGCTAGGTTTCGCCTTTTAACAGTTCAAACATTTTTAAAATTGTGCGGCTCACCTCTTCAAGCTTCCAGTATACTATTTCTTAGTCAACCTTCTGCCTTTTTTAGTGCTGCCTGGTCTCGTTTTCATACCCCGCCGATATGTTACGTGCAGCCCCTCCTTGATCCCATAAATATTCATTTCACAGATGTCCGCCAATTGTATAACAACTCATCTACTGTCCAGATTGAATTCGATGACATTTCCCCATCGAATGCAAAGCTGCAGCCCTTCTCGCTTCTTCAGGGTCTGTTGCAGGACCACCTAAGGTCCTTTCCCTCTCATGTTCTTATTCCTACCGATTCCTCGCAGGATTGCGAGAAGGCAGGTGTGAGAATTTTTTCGCCTTCACTGGATTGGTCTTTTTCTCTCCGTCTTCCTGACTTCACTCCCATTTTTCTGGCTGAATTATTAGCAGTAATCTTAGCCTTACAAAAATTAGAAACTACCGTTTCCCAGGTCGTGGTTATGACAGACTCTTTGTCCATTTGCTCTTCCTTATCCTCACCCACTGAGTCTCGGGCATTACGCCTCTTTAAGTTCCTGATTCCGCTCCATCTAAATTAGGTAAGGTTGCTTTGGGTACCAGGTCACATGGGTTTTCACTTAAATGAGGTTGCAGATTCCTTAGCAAGAGCCTCTCTCTCGGCCCAATTGTTGCTGTCCTGCCAACGTGTGCATATACAGCTGCGGTGAGGTTTCGCAGCTACACAATATTTCAGGAATTTGCTGCCTCGGCTCTTAGATCATCTCCCGAATATCAGCATCTTCTGCATCCTTGGAGTAGCAAAGACTGGCGCTCACGCAGTCTAGAGGTCTTTTTCACGCGCTTGCGTTGCCGGGTTCCCCTTCTAAATTTCTACCTTCACAGATCTGGCCTGGCGGCTTTCCCACTGTGCCCTTTTTGTGCCGAACCTGAGACAATAGATCGCTTCCTGCTGTTCTGCCGCCACTTTTCTCATTTGAGGAAGCGTCTTTTGCAAATTCCATTTCATCAACTGGGCTTGCATGTGTCCTCCGCGGTTGTTCTTTCCATTGGCGCTTCTTTGCTTGGACGAAGCGACAGAAGTGTGCGCTCTGCTGTGCAAAATTTTCTTCAAGAAACGCAGCGCCTCTCATTCTAATTTCTTCTTCCTGCTCTCAGTCAGTACGACATAGAAACATTACAGGCATTGTATACTATTATGCACATTAAGCCATTGTCCCGTCTTGGATCTCCAAGTTAACAGGACCCCTGTCCTTCCGTCTTCCAATCTATCAGACTACATCCTATTACCACTCCTTTTCCCGTCAAAGCTGTCCTGGATCCAGCAATTAACCGCCTGTGTATTGGCCACTCCCCCGTAGTGGGTATGTGCCAGCAACGTCTGAGGCCTTCCTTCCTTCCTTCCTTCCTTCCTTCCTTCCTTCCTTCCTTCCTTCCTTCCTTCCTTCCTTCCTTCCTTCCTTCCTTCCTTCCTTCCTTCCTTCCTTCCTTCCTTCCTTCCTTCCTTCCTTCCTTCCTTCCTTCCTTCCTTCCTTCCTTCCTTCCTTCCTTCCTTCCTACAGCGTGACAGGATGGCAGTTTTACACGCGTGAACACGGGTACGTGACGAAGACGACCACATTGCATGGACAGCCCAAGAGCTTGGCAGTTCGTGCAGACAGGATGATTTCTGGATTGGTTTATGGGTTTGGTTTATGCGCGTTTAACGTCCCAAAGCGACTCAGGCTATGAGAGACGCCGTTGTGAAGGGCTCCGGATATTTCGACCACCTGGGGTTCTTTAACGTGCACTAACATCGCACAGTACACAGGCCTCTAGAATTTCGCCTTCATCGAAATTCGACCGCCGCGGCCGGGATCGAAGCCGCGTCTTTCGTGCCAGCAGCTGAGCACCATAACGACTCGGTAACCGCGGCGGCTCGGTAGGATGATTTCTCCCAACTGACTGCTCATCTAAGGGAAGTGCATAAACCGGCCGACTTCAAGCCCGTGTGGCACGCCTTGGTGATGTGCTCAGCCTTTCCTCTGGTCTAGTGCTCTCTTGCTCTGTCTTTTTGCGATGTGTTTCGTGGCCTTTCCTAAAAGCTTTATATAGGATTGGATAGGAATATGTTTATTTAAATGCTGGCAACCGATGGTTTTACGCCTCATAATTTAGTTAATGTAAATTGAATATATCTTCAATGTAGTTAATATCATTCTTCGAAAAAAAGGTCGTGGCGATGGCGTAGTGGTTCGAAGCATCCGCCAGCAGAACTGATATTTTGGCGCCGCCGAGGGGTTCGTATCCCACTTTCCAGCTATGAAGTTTTAAGAGCAAGGACGCGTCTGTCTGCAGAGAAGGTCAAATTGACCAATACATTTACCTCGTGACCACGCTCCATCGCATGGCAACAGTGGGCGCATAGCGCCTCAATTCATGCCGGTACATTTATTCCGTTATACGTGTATGTGCCAGTTTAACGGTCATCGAAGTGCGACCCCTCCCGGGACCCCCATTTGCATAAAATTGGGGGGGAGGGGCACCCGTTGGACGCAGAATATTGTAACCGGTCTCAAATGATTCTGCGTGTTCCTGAGGATAAAATTACTGAATGACGTGCAGCCCGAAATATGTGTGGGATTCGCAACGACGGCCTTCCCGCCACCAAACAGTGCACCCCGAGGACCCTTAGACGGCCATTACGGCCGAAATGTTTGTCGCAGGAAGTTGCGGATGGTGTCAAACGATTGTCGTGTTGTGACGCACGCGTTTATAAATTTTACTGTTATAAAGGGGAAATGTACCGAATATAGCGAAGGTGGCTGCAAATCGCAATAGTAGTGTGAAATTCAAGGGTAAATGGCGTTGCTTGTGTCTTAGAAGGCATGTTTCCAGAAAGGAATCATCCGCGGTTGTTTGGATTTGGTATTCTCCACGTTTGCTGTGCACACCGAAGCTCCCGTAGCTAACGCTCTGGAGTAGAACACTGAGGCATTGCTGGCGGAGAATTTTTTAAATTTCTGTGTCTTCCCCGAGTGCCATGCCGACTTTCCGCTGCAGCGAGGCTACTGTGCTGTCGCTCAAAAGAAAACATTATTCAGGCCACTTGAAAATCAAACGGGTCGCTAAAATGCAGCATATGGGCTGCATAATGGTAGTTACTAACTCCGCTAGTCTTGAGTAAACGATTCCGGTGGCTGCCTTTTTAGTGTCCCACCGCTTCCACCCCTGCCGAAAAGAGGTTGTCTGTCTGCATCCCGCTTCTGGCCACCTTGGTCATATTATGTGATGTGGTTACTAGCTGCCCACTTATTGTGAGCAAAATGGCCATCGTGGCACTTCAATTAATTATTGATCGCGAGCGTAGGTAGGCGAACTCACTCATGAGTGGACTCACCCAGGCTCACTCACACTCATTTCAGATCATGATCTGAGTCGTGAGTGAGCACGGACTCACGTTCAGATGATGATCTGAGTCGTGAGTGAGCCCGAATTTACGTTCAGATCATAACCTGAGTCATGAGCCCGAACTCACGTTCAGATCGTGATCTGAGTCGTGACCCCGAACTCACGTTCAGATAATGATCCGAGTCGTGAGTGACCAGGCACTCACGTTCAGATCATGATCTGAGTGAGCCTGGACCAGCTATCAGATCATGATATGAGTCGTGAGTGAGCCTGGACTCACGTTCAGATCATGATCTGAGCCGTGAGCTCGGACTCACGTTCAGATCATGATCTGGTCCCAGGAATTTGAAGAAGTCGGCGCGGAACAACGAGGACGAGCGCATATCAACCAACTAGCCCAACTTTCTGCTCTCCAGGAATTTGATTTTGTTGACAGAAAATGCACTGCTTTTTGAACCCTGTCCATACATTGGTCAGGTTCTCGTTGTATGAAATATTGTTCGATGGCCTGCACATATCTTTTTTTCAATTTTGGAGCACTTGACTCATTGTGTTGATGTACATCCCCTGCACGTGTCCTTTAATTTGTATGCACTGTGATCCATGCCACGCTGTTTCCAGGATAAACCATTTCTCGCAAACACTGCGGGGTCAACTATTGTCCTGTCTCGTTTATTGTTTGCTCTCGAAATATTTCCTCATAGCTTTGTACAACTTTTACTGCATTCTTACTTGGCGCTGCCACACCTCGGAACACTTTTTGCCTGCCTGCATGAAACTCCTGCCTGAGCAGCTTCTGCTGTTCTACGAGAGCAGGGAAATCGAGACAAGCTTATTTGCATCTGTATTGCCTTCATGTACATTTGTGCACGACAACAAATCTAACTCTTGAGGCAGTACTATTTTCTGACACTGTGTGAGTCGAGACTATGTTGTAAATTTAACACAACACGGGAAAACATTCCATATTGGGGTGGTGCGTGTATTATTTGACCCATCAGTTTAAATATACTGCTCTTCTGCTGCCTATCATAGCCCAGTTATAGAGCTCTTTCAATGACAAAAGAAAACGCAGTATTCTTAAGAACGAAAAATATCAACACTGTACAATCACCTTACCAAGGTAGGGCGCACTCTCTATGGAGCGATAGTTTGTGTGGAACAAGACATTATAGAACTGGGGTATCCTGCCATGTGTACCGGCTGAGGCAGAGAGGCGGGTGGGAACAAAAGCAGAGGGCGAGACTGCAGTCCCCCGAGATGACCATATTCCCTGATGTTGATGCCCCTTCGAGGCACTTCACTCCATTCTCGCATAGCACTGCTCTTGTAAAGACAGCACGCGAGAAGCGACAGTGTTGGCATCGCTCAAAACGGACGAGCAACCTCTCTAAACGTGAGTGCACAGAATAGGAACAGATCGAGAAACGCTGAGCCTGTGTTTTGCGATGAAGTTACAGTACGCGCGCCACCTAACACCGGTGTTGTGGCGCTCAACTTAGCTTTTGTTATCAACGAAAACAAGAAAAACTTCGACAAAAATTGCGGTGAAATTACAGCAAAACTGGATATCATCTGAATTTTTTGTTGCAGAGCACTTAGGGTGAGATTTCCGTAATGCGCAGAACAATGCACTTCGTGTTCTGAACGTTATTAGCTTCAACTTAACTGTCAACCCATATTGAAGTACTACGTTATGGTGAGCCGATTTAAATCGAAGAGTTCTCAGCAATTTCGCGTGCTAGTTTCTTAAAAAGTTCAAAATGATGTCCCGTGAACAAAAACAGAACAAACGAAAAAATCCGAATTGGCAAATACGTGCTGCTTGATCAGAAAGTACAACTCATACAGATTGTTCGTAGAAAATTTAGAGTGCATAAATGTAAAAAAAAATATTTTACTTAACTAGTCGGGAAAATGCAGAGCTGTCGAATGATGGGAATGTTTTTCCCCTGAGTTAGTAAAGGACATTGGATCTGACAATTCAATAAAAAGCCACAAACGTAGTGAACTATGATGAGCGTGCCTGATGCTGCTTCGATGGCAGACGAAAAAGTTAGACCAAGAGTTGGCGTGCAGCTCCAGATCCCTGGCTAGGTAAACTGCGCTGTTTCTTCCTGCCACTCAGCTGTTTGTGAACTGTTATCGCCGGGTTCACTGCTGCGTGAACCGCCTTTCACATATTTTATAAATAAGTCGGCAAAGTGAAGCGCATGCTCTGATGCGTTTAGCATGGAATCACCCACGGCGAGGGAAAAAAACACTATAGAGAGCACTGAACGAGGCTTTATTACAGAAAAATAGAACAAAGAGATGCACACATTCGACTGGACGTTCTAGCTGCACAGCACTCACAGCTGGCCGAAAAGCATAAGACCGCCCAAACAGCACAGGTAATTGACCCGATATTGGAAAAGCATAGGAAAAGGCCGGTGCAAAGGGCAAGCGTGAAACCATCTATTTGGAATATTGGGCCGATTACTTGTGTTGATTGGGCGGTGTGAATCCGCGTAAGAACGGAAAGCTTTTAAACACAGTTGCACTGATGTTGAGGGCTGATGCGATACCCATATATTCCGCGAACGTTCGCGCTGCAAAAAGGAAAAGGCTGGGAAGTACAGATATCCGCAACTGCAAATGAGTCAATTATTTATTCCAAATCTTTCAGCAAAAGATCTCCTGGTGCAAAAATAATAAAAGCAAAACAAGCGCAGTGAGCACACCTGCACAAAGCCTAATGGTCTCCACTAAAACCTTAAACTAAAGGAGCAAAATAGTTAAAAAAAAGCTACAGTGGAAGAAGTCAAGGATCAGACATTCGTAGCAACAAAAGAGTTGACAGCCACAAGTCACTCCTCTACTGTGAGGTCAAAGATGAGAGCATCGTGAACTACAGCACGCCACCAATGGCACTCACTTGGGTTGACATAAAATTGCCAAAAACGCCCGGGAGAAGCAGAGACTAGCCCATCGCCTACCGGCAAGTTGTAATAAGATCCCCATTTCCTAAGCTGCACTCTGATAGCTTTTTCAAGATGGGGGGCTTCACACGAGTCGCTCGAAATAAACGCTACTTCAAGACGCGAATACTGTCCCAGAGTTCGGATGCGAACTGTGAAACATGCTTGTTTCCTGCGGCATGTTCTCACCTCAGCGCATACAGGGCTACCGAACTCTCCGTTCTTAGCGAGTTTGTCAGCGTGACACACAGTCAGAAGAAAATGTGCCCTCCTTTTCTCCATCCTGTCTAACGGGCTCGACTTGAGCACACATTTATGCAGCTGCTCCACTATGACGAAAGGCTTCCCCGAGGGCGCCAGCTGCAAGCGTATGCACTGAAGAATTTCTTCCAGACAGCCGACAACCCCGCCAACCATGCCTCCCAAGTTTTGAAGGTCGTGAGTGTTTTCCTGGCGCGGTTGCACTGGCGGCTCATTTACTTCCGGCTCTCCAGAAGCCGGGCTTCTTCCTGCCGCGCAGTGTTCCTGCTGTGCGGAAGAACATGTGCTCTGCTGCGCTTGCCGGGCTTCATTGAACGTGGCCATAAATTTGCCAAGGGCCTGCGTCAACTCGGCGTTCGGGGCTTCCGAAATGCAAGGCACCGCGGCCCTCATTTCGTTCAGTGTCTCTTCGTGCATTCGCACCTGTTGCACGAGCTCGTTTATGCCAGTCTCAAGGTCCAGCACCATGGCGAGCACAATCGCCCCTTCGTGAGCGTGATGCGCTGCCAAGGGTTTCTTCAAGGGCTCCTTGATTTCCCGCAGCTCGGCGGAGACATCACTAAGAGCAGCTGCGCCCCGTGCCCCGAATCTTTGTCTGGTGTCGACAAAGGCTTCCCGTGGCTGCATCCGGGCTCGTAGCAGGGCGGCACGTCTCCGTTCAGCACGCTGTTGCCACAGCGCGGACAAGCCACTTCATGGAAACCGCATTCTTCCTTGAAGTGCTGCAGTACAGCCTGCAGGTTGCCCACGAAGTTGCAGCCACGGTCTTCGTTCCAGCAGTGTGCCTTGAAAGAAAAGAAGGAAATGTTTAGAGCACAAACAGGCTTTCCTCTCCCGTCTTCTGAGTTTTTTTAAACTGCACAAAACATCTTTAGCGGGGCACTTGGTGCTGGGAGTGGCCGAGTGCATTTTGAAGCAGGCTTTGTAGCAGGAGTCTGATGCTGATAAATAAGATCGAAATGCAAATATAAAATGTGTTCGAACTAATTTTTGTCACGGTTAAATATATTACAATGCCCTGCATGACGATTAGAATAGAGGGTTGTACACAGTCGCCTAAGCCAGGTGCCCGGATTCTTAATGCACCTAAATTTACTTATCTGTAAAAAGTAAAAGTGCCATTTTTAATATTTAACAATAGTGCAAATTTTTCTGGAAAAATTTAATGTGACTCGTGAGAAACGTCCCCTTCAATTGTTTTCATATTTTCAGAGTGGATGCTTTTTGAATACTTGAAGGAAGCCCGCGAGATTTAAAAATTGGTACACGACTGCACTCCTGCACTGCACTGTAAGCGCTTCTATATGCATTCCAATTGAAAACCCTCGGTCAGGGAAAAGCGTGGTGAACTCAGGCGACAACGCTCAGTGGATAGCTTTAATGCGTTTTGTTGACACACAGTTCATTATATCCGTTCTTGACACACAAAAGTTCGTTATAACCGTTGACACACAGTTCTTTATATGCGTTGTTGACACACAGAAGTTCGTTATATCCGTTGTTGACACACAGAAGTTGGTTAGATCCGTCGTTTACCCCCAAAAGTTCGTTACAACCGTTGTTGACACACAAAAGTTCGTTATATCCGTTGTCGACACATAAAGTTCCTTATATCCGTTGTTGACCCACAGAAGTTCGTTATATCTGTTGTTGACACAAAAATGTTCGTTATATCCGAGGTAAACACCAAAGGTTACTTCCGAGGTGGCTTACTAAGGTTCGCTATATCCCGAGCAGTATACTAAGTTCGTATAGGTAGTGTCAGTTAATAAGTTCGTTCGTATAGCCAGTTGGCCAACCAGCTACCGCATACTGGGATGGTGGTCGCCATTTCTGCTTGCACTGACCCATCTAATACTAGCATTTTTGAGCAGGCCATTCATCACAGGAATCGTGCCGGGATGAGCACGGCCCCTTTGGATTCGTTTCTCCTTTCCAGCAACATGTAGCACATGACCGGGATTACGTTGATGACAAAAAAGCGTGCAACCGAATGGTTCTCGCAAATACTCCCTTAGCATTCCCTGCTGTACAATGGCCAATCCCCCCGGGCGGGTCTGTGCCATGCTTACTGAGGTGAAGAAGAATAAGAAATTTATCTTTATTGCGACCAAACTTTACGTCCTCATAAGGCGGGTCAGCTGTTGGACCTTAGCTTGCTGCTTATCCAGCTCTGCCGAGTGTACACAAGTGCGCGCCGTTCTGGCCGAAGACCAGGGAAAATAACCGTAGGTTTCGGGTGTGTTGCGTGCGAGAAGTATATATATTATCGATGCCTGCGGTCTGGCACAAACAACGGCACCGGTGTGGGTCGTACCGAAGCCACATAAATTAAGACTGTACGCGGTGAGAAGCTAGTTCGAATTTTACGTTTAAGAAATTCGGGAAAGCTTGAAAGTTGCGTACGAGTTTTGCACATGATCGGCGCTCGCCGGGCCATACCGAGAGCTGACCGTGTTCATTAGCTGGCCATGTTTTAAGAAACTACACCGCGCTTTCCTTTTAAGGCACTAAATGCCAGTGATTCGCTGTTCGGTTCCGCGTAACAGTGCGTGTCCCTTCCCGATCACTCGAAAGGCATCACAGCTGGGGCGCATATGAGCGTCATCGCTTCGTCACTCATTGGCTCGTCTTGGTTAGTTGGTGTCGCTACAGATGTGTTAACAAGGAAACGTGGAAAAGACTGCAATAAAAAAATTATCCGCCGACACTGCCTCAGTGTTTGACTTAAGAGCGTTAACTGCGGGAGCTTCAAGTGCACACATCGGAGCGTTCAGCAAACGTGAAGTCAAATCGAAACATCCGCCGTTGTTTCCTTTCAGGAAACAGCCCTTCGGAAACACAAGCGGGGACCAACTACGTTATGGATTTTACACTACTATTGCAATTTGCAGGCACCTTACTTATGTCTGGTATATTCCCTCGGAATTTCAATTAAAAAAATGATAAACCTGCTCATCACAACACGTCGAATAGTTTGACACCACCCCTAACCCCCAGCGGCAAACGGTTAAGCAGTACTGGCTGTCTGAAGGTCCTCGGAATGCACGGTTTGTGGGCGAAAAGGTCGTAGCTGCGAATCACACATATTTTGGCCTTATCTCAATTAGCAATTTTACCCCCAGGAACATGGCTAGTTATCAGGCACCACTCAAACATTCTGCGTCAAACGCGTGGCCCCCAAATTTTATGCAAATCATGGTGGTCGGGGGGGGGTGGAGTGTCCTATATCGATGGCCGCTATACAGCCACATATATAACGGATCGAAATTATAGGTATGAAGTGATGCGCTATACGGGCACAGTTACGCCTACTCTGTGGTGAAGTGTGGTCACGTGGTAACTGTTTTGGTTAATTTCATTTTCAGTGCAGATATACGCGTCCTTGACAAACGTAAGTAGTAAGAGCTCACGCTCTTAAAAAGCCATGGAAAAATGAGTGCAGAACGCACTGGATACTATCGCCGTGCGCCCGCCATTGCACAAAGCAAGCCCGGACTCTCGAACATGTCGCGGCTTGCAGCATGATTCATCCAGGCTGGCCCGGCGGAATCCTCGTCCCCTCCCTCCCCCTTCCTCGCAAGCGCCGGCTCTGACGCAATCCACGCTTCGCCCGCAGCCCTTTCCCGAGCCCTCTCATCCCTTCGTCAAATTCAAACGGTGAACAGTGGCGTGACCAGATTAGAGGGTTTGCACGGCTGGCTGCTGCAACGTTCACCGGAGGATATAAAAGCCGAGCGGCGTCCTTGGGTTCAGGCTTCAGCAGCCAATCGCCTTGACGACTAATCCACCGCAGTGGGCGCTCGCTATAGTGATACAAAAGATAGGCCCTCAACTACAGTACTCCGAAGAAGGCCGTGAACGTCGCCCCGTCGAGAGGAACTACTGTCCAGCGCAATTTGAAGGTTATCGCGCGAGCGTCAGCCGGCCTAGCGTTCCAGGCGCCTAGTGGCCAGCTTTGGAACAGTGAAAATCACGATTTCGCATTCTTCTCACCCTCGTTCGCTGTTCCACGCTACAGCCGTCACCCCGGCGACGAAATCACCACCATTTCTCTTTTATTTTATGCCCAGAAGAAGAATAAGAAAAAATTGATCTCCACCATGTTCTGCGAGTGCAGTCAATCAGAAAGACTTGCGACCAAACTTTACATCCTCAGAAGGCGGGTCAGCTCTTTGACCTTAGCTTGCTGCTTATCCAGCTCTGCCGAGTGTACACAAAGACACGCCGTTTTGGCCGAAGACCAGGGAAAATAACCGTAGGTTCGGGCTGTGCCTGCGATCTGGCACAAACAGCGGCGCCGGTGTGGGTCGTACGGAAGCCACATAAATTAAGATTACGCGCTGAGAAGAACGCTATTTTGAATTTTACGTTTAAGAAACGCGCGAAAGCTGAAAAGTTGCTTATGAGTTTTGTACATGTTCGACGCTCGCTGGGCCAGACCGAGAGCTAACCGCGTTCGTTCGCTGGCCAAGTTTTGTATAAACTACACTGTGCTTTACTTCTAAGGCAATAAATGCCAGTTATTCGCTGTTCGGTCCCACGTAACACGTGTCCCTCCCCGATCACTCCAAACCCATCACAGCTGGGGCGCATAGGCGCGTCAGCGCTTCGTCACTCATTGGCTCGTGTTGGTTAGTCAGTGTCGCTACAGATGTGTTAACAAGGAAACGTCGAAAAGACTGCAATAAAAAAAATATCCGCCGACACTGCCTCAGTGTTCGACTTAAGAGCGTTAACTACAGGAGCTCCAAGTGTACACATCGGAGCGTTCAGCAAACGTGGAGAAGAGAAAATCCAAACATCCGCGGATGTTTCCTTTCCGGAAACAGCCCTTCTGAAACACAAGCGGATACCAACTATACTATGGATTTTGCACTACTATTGCAATCTACAGCCACCTTTTCTATCTCCGGTATATTCGCTCGTAATATAAATTACAAAAATGATAAACGTGTGCATCACAACACGACGAATAGTTTGACACCACCCCGAACACCCTGCGGCAAACGGTTAAGTGTGAATGTCCTCGGAATGCAAGGGTTGGGGCCGAAAAGGTCGTAGTTGCGAATCCCACACATATTTTGGGCTTCATCTGAATGAGTAATTTTGTCCTGAGGTACATGCGTAGTTATCGGACACCACTCAATCAATTTGCGTCAAACGCGTGGCCCCCACATTTTATGTACAAATGGTGGTGGTCACAGGGGGGAGTGTCCTATATCGATGGACGCTATACTGGCACATATATGATGGAATGATTTATATGCGGTGGGCATAGAACGGGCTGTTGTTGTTGCCTCAAAAATGGTGGCACATACCCACGGTGGGGGATTGGCCAGGGTTTGGGGCAGATCCAGACAGGAGCGCTCCGTGCCGCGCAACTGCCCACTTTGTCGTTTTCTAGTCCGTGACAATATAACAAATTGAAAGTATAGGTATCAATTGATGCGCTATGAGGGCACAGTTACTATGTGGTAAAGTGTGGTCACGCGGTAACCATTTCGGTCAATTTCAATTTCATTGCAGATATACGCGTCCTTGACAAACAAAAGTAGTAAGAGCTCACGCTCTTAAAAACCTTGGAAAAATGAGTGCAGGACGCACTGGATACTAGCGCCGTGCGCCCGCCATTGCGCAAAGCAAGAAAACGACTCTCGAACATGTCGGGGCTTGCAACATGATTCATCCTGGCTGGCCCGGCGGAATCTTCTTCTTCCCCCCCCCCCCCCCATCGCAAGCGCCGGATCTTACGCAAACCGCGCTTCGCCCGCAGCCCTTTCCCGAGCCCTCTCATCCATTCGTCAAATTCAAAAGGTGAACAGTGGTGTGACCTGATTAGAGTGTTTGCACGGCTGGCTGCTGCAAAGGTCACCGGAGGATATAAAAGCCCAGCCGCGTCCGTGGGTTCAGCAGCTAATCGCCTTAACCACTGATCCACCGCAGGGGGCGCTCGGCTTAGTGATACAGTACAGCTACATTACTCCGAAGAACGCAGTCAACGTCGCCCCGTTGAGGTGTACTACAGTCCAGAGCGATTTGAAGGTTATCGCGCGAGCGTTGGCCGGCCTAGCGGCCGGCTTTGGAAGAGTGAAAATGACGATTTCGCATTTTTCTCTCCCTCGTTCGCTGTGCCGTGCTACAGCCGTCACCCCAGCGACGAAATCATCACCATTTCTCTTTATTTTATGCCCAGAAGGGACTGAGGGAAGCCGGCCGGACACCTCCCTTGCCATGGCAGAGGATTCTGGGCAATGGCGCTGTTCGTGTTCTCAGTTCGTGTTCACAGCGACAGCTACGCGAGGATCCGGACTCACATGCTGGCGAAACGTCAACAAGGAATGAATCATGATATGCAAGATCCCGACGTTGAACTGAGACAGCGGCAACAGGATCGCGAAGTATAGGCCCGCGATGGCATCGTGGCCTGACACAAACGGCAAATCAACCACAGCGGCAGCACTCGACCGTTCGACCCTCACTTCAAGAGAAACCTTTTGGACAATGCACGATCGCTGAAGCACACTTTCAAGGACGCTGGAAGATCCCGTGGTAATGTCCGCTACACCACTTCACTCATCACCAACATCATGGGAAGGCAACACTCTAGCGATTAAATTTCGAGCATGTATCATGGTGCGTGGAAATGTTCTTCAATAAGCAATAATCCCATGAGCACCGAAAAAAACGCCGAACATCGGCAAACGCCGACGGGCGCGGCGCAGCTGGCGACGCGGAAAATAAGCGGGAAAGCTGCGTCGCGCGAGGAATGGAGCGAAGAGCGGAAGAGCTGTGAAAGAAAATAAGAGGCGAAGGGAGACTAGACGAGGAAGAGAAATACAGGAGGCGGGGCGGTGCACTGAGGAGGGTGAAGGAACGCCAACGAGGAGAAAGCCCGACGCTAACAACAGTGGTTAAACCTCGCAAGAAGAAGCAGATTGCTTAAGCATTGGCCAAACATGCACTGCCTCCGCGCAGTGTACCAAAAGAAAAAGTGTCGTACGTACGCAGTACGTACCTTCAAGTTCTCCATTTCCCTAGCAGGCACGTCGACCATGTGACACTCGCTATCTTCGAATGCCTCCCCGTCTATCGGACAAGCTCCTCGGCCATGTTTCAGGCGGATTCCGTGGCACGGCTCGCACAAGAGTGCTGACAAGGCAACAGCACCGTTCTTCTGGGCAGCACACGACACATGTGGCATGTGCGGTACTGAGACACATCGTCGGCGAATCGCGTCGGTCGCCAATTGAGGCCGCTGGCGAAGCCTCGCACTCGATACAGAGCTCCTCGCTCCGCTCCTGCCATGGCGCGCAAAGTTCACTCCGAAAACTACGACACCGACCAGCGCGGCTGAAACACACAACACACACGCGGCCTCCGAAGAACTGGGCGTGAACTGATCCTAAAGACAATTTTTCGCGCTCGTCCCGTGTCCATGGTAATGTGGTCATTTTCCTGAGCCAATGAGCTTCGCGCTACTAGGAGGCCAGGTCCGCCACCTCCGCAGAAGGCTGTCGCCGGCCAGCTGGCTGCTGTATTCGTATGGGTGAGAAATCGCCCAATTCTAGTAGACCCAGAAGCGAGACGCCCAAGTTATCCGATTTGCGTTATCGCAAAGTGTGGCTAAGCTCACGCAGTACTTTCCTCAAACAGTTTCCTGCCATAATCGAAAAGAGACACGGTGACCAACGGTGGTTCCCTGTATAACTCCTCCCCCCCCCCCCGCCAGCCTTCCTGTATGCGGCAGGCAGATTTCGTTCGCTTGTTGAGCTCTTAATGGCGACGGCGTGGACAGTCTTCTCACTTCGCTGTCGCTACGTCGTGGCCGCTCGCCGCATCGCATAATGGTGTGCTTGGCCGCGCACCCTGAGTCGAGCATGCGTGTCTGGAAGGAAGCGCGAGCCACTTCCGCCCCGCCTAATTTCGGTCTCTTAGCAGGCATCATGGAGTGGAATTAATTGCGTGAATTAATGCATGAAGTGAAAGTGATTCCAGCATGCAGTGCGCGGCCACCGCCAGATTTCGAAATGAAGCAAATGTAATCCTCGACGAGTACGGTTAACGTAAGCTCGGCTTTTCGAAGTATACTTTGCGGTTTTAACAGATGAGTGTCTCCGAGACTCTTACGAGAATGGGGAGAGTGGTCACAATGGCTGAGTGTTCAGTTCGAAATGTACACAAAACTTTGTTCCCTTCTTTCTTCTTTCAATACACAGGTAGCCCAGGTTCCCGCTGAGAAAGGCCAACTTGCTGCGTAAATGGCTCCAAGCAGTGGGGTAAACGAACTTCAGGCCAAGCACGCACCGGACACTGTGCTCAGGTGACTTCGAGACGAGCGCCTTCGGACCTTAAATTGACTGCATGCGTGCATAGCTAGATAAGTATATCACCACAAAGCGCGTCAAACACGAATAAGAAATTCAGTCGGTTTGCGTAATTAGGCCAAATGCGGATATGAGCGCTAGCATGACGTCAATTGTCGGTTGGAGATGTGACCTACTATAGTCGGATACAACTCAAGAACGCAGCGGATTGAACCCTTCCAAGGAACCCCTTCCAGCCAATGGCGTCGGCCGATTCTCATGACCCTACTAGCGTGACAAAGCAGGCAGCGGCGCCACAAAGGAGAGAGGGCTTGCTGCGATTGGGGATCCCACCGCTGCCACCAATGTTGTGACTTTGAGGTCGCCCCGTAACGCTCGCCACCCGTCTTGTGACAGAGCGTTGCCAGCTCTCCAGTCGGTAGCGAAGACTTCGAGTCAGGCGTCGGTGAGAATAACAAAAGGGATTTTATACATTATGTACAGAGCATTATGCAGGACGAGATCGGATCGGGGGCCGAGAGCTAACAGCAAACGCGACTGTTCTCGCGCAGCGACGTCCGGCGAGGCTCCAACGCGTCACACATCTCACCGCCCTATGTCGTCTTCTTTCTCTGTCCTGTGTCCGCTGCGGTGTCTAGCTCCTTCATGTCTCACCAACTGGCCTACACATCTACCCTCCTAAGTTACATCTCACTCTACTCGTGAGCGGCAAACGGCTCACGATGGGTTGGTCTCTGTAGAACGGGCTCGGTAGAACGGAGTGGTCTCCAGGTGGCAGCGTTGGGGCTTATGTAGCCCCGAGAAACGGTTGTCACTCAAACGGACCAATAAAAAGCCAGCACTTGACAGACGTCCGAGAGGTCCAACCAGCGACCGCGCTGGCCACCCGCTTCAAGTTTGCCGCGCGGGGTGACTACCAGGGGGGAAAGGGAAACCAGCGCCTGGCTGTCTAGCAGTTTGCTGCACGTATGGACATGTCGCTCGCCGATGCTTCTCCATGGGGCGCCGCTGCCTAACGGCGCAACATCTCGGCTTGTCAAGGGAGCGTTAGGGCGGTGTTGCCTTGCGGCGCCGCACCGGGCTTGTCCAAGGGCGTTCGCAGGAGAAATTTTGCATCCTGTACATTTGGAATCTGGGCTGGTTGTCCAGGCACAACAGGCTCTATCCTGGACCTTAGAGGGCAGTTATTATCCCCTTTCATCTACCACTTCCTGCCTTGTCACACTAGCAGGCTCATGAGAATCGGCCGACGCCATTGTCTAGCAGGGGGTCCTTTGACGAGGAAAAAAACCGGTGCTTTCTTGAGTTGTATGCAAATATAGGTGGTACCATGCTACCACCTAATTACCCCAACTTCTCAAGTTTCTGTGCAAGCATCATTCGAATCATTCTTCTCCGAACCGCTGCTCATTCAGCTTAGCTCGGCGCGCTGAGGGGGTGCCACTGCCCCAGGTCAGGTTCTCGCATGGTTACCGCCGGCTACACCTTGGCAAGTAAGCCACCCGGTGGGCAAGTCAGCAGTGGCGTAGTGGCAGAAGGCAGGTGCTATGGCAGGTGTTGCCGTGTGACTTGGGTTGCTTGGGTTCGGTTGCGACCTAGGTCGCTCTTCCCAAGAAGCATTTGACGATAAAATGGGCTCTGCTCCCGACACGATGGACAGGTCAGCAGCGTGCCCCAATACGGGCTTCACACAAACAAACACACAACGGCCAAATGCGGGGAATGGCCACTATAAGTGCTAGCGCTCTAAAACGAAACTGAATAACAAAGGTATTGTTGTGACTTTGAGGTTGTCCTGTAACGCTCACCACCCGTTTTGTGACAGAGCGTCGCCAGTTCTCAGTCGGTAGCGAAGACTCCGAGTCAGGCGTCGGTGAGAACAACGAAAGGTATTTTATACATTATGTACAGAGCATTATACAGGACGAGATCGGCACAGGGGGCCGAGAGCTAGCAGCAAACGCGACGGTTCTCGCACGGTGAGGTCCGGCGAGGCTCCAAAGCGTCACACATCACACTCCACTCGGGAGCGGCACACTCAGCACGAGCTCGGAAGATCGGAGTCCGGAGTCTGTCCAGGCGGCAGCGTTGGGGCTTACATAGCCCCGAGAAACAATCGTCACACAAACGGACCAATAAAAAGCGAGCACTTGACATCCGTCCGAGAGGTCCAACCAGCGGCCGCGCTGGCCACCCGCTTCAAGTTTGCCGCGCGCGTTGACTCCCAGGGGGAAAGGGGAACCGGCGCCTGGCTGTCTAGCAATGTTGCAACACGTTTGGACATGTTGCTCGCCGATGCTTCTCCATAAGCTGCTGCTGCCTAGCGGCGCAGCATCTTTGCTTAACAAGAGAGCGTTAGGGCGTGGTTGCCTTGCGGCGCAGCACCGGGCTAGTCCAGGGGGCCTGTGCAAGGGCGTTCGCAGGAGAATTTGTGCATCTTGAAAATTTGGAGTCCGGGCTGGTTGTCCGGGAACAACAGTATCCAATCCGTAGCACGGTCAACAATCCACCATATGTCAATCTGGAGCCTGTATCTTACCGCCATACTTGTGGCGTTCTTTGTGGATGAAGTGCAGAGCATGGAGAAAAAAAAAACTCAGGAGAGACATGACGTCAGGCAGCCAGCCATCGCAAGCCAAGTGCTTACGAAGCCATTCCTTCCCCCGTTTTTTTTCTCCCCGAAACACTCTCTAAAGTTCCAATATCAGTAAGCTTTAATGCGCTTGAAGCCGCGATAGATACCCTCCAGCTGCCACATAGCAGGGCCGCATTGTATATATAATATATATATATATATATATATATATATATATATATATATATATATATATATATACATATACAGCAGACAAGGCAAAGGAAATGAGGGGCTCGTTTGACAAACTTATGAAGGGAGCCAACAGTCACAGACACCAAGGTGAGAGATTATCGGAAAAGCATTGAGGTTAACTAGACGGCGCCAAGTATGCTACCCTACTCGTGGGTAGGGGAACGGAGGGAGAGTAGAAAAAGATGAGAGGAAAGGAGATCACATTTCCATGTGTCCTTAGGAGATCACTTTAACATGTGTCTTTAGGTCACTACTAACATGTTGCACAGGGCACACACTGAAAGTTTATATCCTTGAACTCAGTCCAGAGTCCTTCGGTAACTTGAAAAGTGCTTCGCAGCTGTCCTCTGCGATGGAGGTTTAGCCCAAGGACCCAGAATCTTGGTTTCTCTAAGCGGACGAGGCTTTAAGCGGCCGAGAGTTGCACCAAGGAGGAGAAGCTCACGCTCAAACAGAGGGCAGTCACAGAGGTGGTGCTCTATTGTTTCGTCATACGAGTTAGCGCAAAAGTCATGTAGTCAATCTCACTAACACACCTTAGAGCCCTCAGTGCCGGAGAGGCGAAGACGATAGGTCCTTCCAACTTGTATATCGATGGCGATATACAAAACTCAGCCGCACAGATTGGCTCAGGACCGAGAAGAAAAAAGTGTGGACTGCATACATTTCACAAAGGATGTACATTAGGGAGAATATGAATAGCACATAAGTATACGGGCATCCTGGCAATTGTTGCAAGATGTCATGCGTGCCAGGGTCACCATTACTGCTTAAGTTAAACCACTCGTGCCTTGTGCTCGTTTTTGGTGTGGCAATGTTGGTGCTTCCTTAAACAGGCGCTTCTTTGTGCCTTGTGCATAGGGGACAGGCGCTTTTAAGTATGTCTAAGGATGAGTATGTCGAAGCCGCTGGAGATGCCATTCGAATTGTGTAAGGAAAGCGAGGTGCTGTACGAAGCTTTGACTTGACACCACTTTCAGTTTGTCTCCTCATAGAATGAAGACACCGCAATGTATATAGCTTAACCCTCTCCTGGTACGAGAAAACCCACGGTAAAGCACAAACGCTAACCCAGGCTTATGACGTAGCCGATAAGGTATAATTCAGACAGGAGAGAGGTAAAAATGTGTGAGGCGGCAAACGGCGCCATAGGACACAGCTACATTCGGAATTAGCCACCGCGAGCGAGAAAAACTGTCGAATTGAGACCCGCCACAACCTAATATAATTGCGCTTATTTTTGGCTCGAAACCATCATAACGCACTATATATATATTCTGTTTTGCACAAGTACTTACCATGTGACCAAGATATTTAAAACAAGCGAAGTTATAAGTCGTCTAATTTGCAATGTGCTGGGCATCCCAACGCTCATGCACTGGCCACTCACTCCAATCGACGACAGAAAATACGCGTATTAGCTCATTATTCAATCGGTTAGCCCTTAACACAAAAAAGAAGTTTGTTTAATCTGACATAACATGAAGTGTATGTAGGCTTATATAGCTATGCAAGACGCAAATGTCGCATATAGCGCAATCCCAAGATCGTTGCTTGTTGCGCCCTTCGGTGACCTTACCATGTCTCACCACATTGCAGCCTTTTTCCCGCGATGCCTTTGACGATAACTGGGGTGATCCCGCGTCTTTTATAAATGTAGGGCCACGCGACGCAGGCGTAGATGCTGTTACGTTTTGCGCCCAGGCGTGCCGAAAGGATCAGACAAGTTCCGGGTGAACGACGTTTATTAACCCATGCTTGTAGGCCGAGGCTCGGGCAAGAAAGAGCGCCCCTAGCAAGCGGCACTCTACATTTAATACTTCGTTGACGCATGCGCACTTCGCAGAGTGCTCTTATCGACATTAGCGCCAGCCGACACAACACCACCTCCACTTTTAATGAAGCACGCAGTCAATCATAGTCCAGCTTCGAATCTATCTGATGGGCGACGATTTCGCATGGGGTAGCGTCTTGCCTCGGCGGGTGCTGGTGTTGCCTTTTGCATAACCCGAGTTACCCTGGACGGTTGTGGACTGGAAGGAACTGGTGCGCCGACAGTCTCTGGATAAACCAGGAACTCGCTGGTCGTAACTTCACCAGCTGTTCCATGCCTAGGGATAACGTCCTCTGCAGGCCTCTGTAGCAGCGGATCCTGGTGCCGACGCCAGGTGGAGGTGCCCCTCGGGGTTGTTGCACGTTCTTGGAAAGAGACAGGTCCTGTTTGAGCAACAATCACTGCGGGCGCCCACTTTGGTTTTCCAGAATAATTACGTGCTAACATGCTGTCGCCTACCAAGGCGTAACGTTCGCGACACGGACGACTTAGTGCCTGAGTGCACTGTCTGCGCTATACTGTTTCCCCCACGGAAGGCTTTACGGCATCTAGCCGACAGCGTAAGCGTCGTCCTAGGAGCAATGTCGCGTGTGATTCATGAGTCGTCGCATGTGGCGTGTTGCGATACGACAGCAAAAATTTATGCCGCTTTACCTGCAGTGTTCCTCCTGTGCCGTTTTTGCGCAGCGCATTCTTAAAGGCCTGGATAAAACGCTCTGCCAACCGATTGGAGCTGGGGTGGTAGGGAGCCGTGAGGACGTGCAGCGCTCCCATAGCATGCACGAAGTGCTTGAACTCCTGCGAAACAAACTGAGGTCTATTATCGGAAACAATTGTTTCAGGGAAACCAAAACGTCCGAACAGCTCGGTCAAACAACTAATCGTGCTTTCTGTAGTTGTCGATCTCATTTCGAAAACCTCTGAATATTTAGAATGTCGGTCAACCACCACTAAAAACATGGTATTCTGCCAAGGTCCCGCAAAGTCCACGTGAACGCGCTGCCACGGTGAAGTCGGCCATGACCACGGGTGAAGAGGTGCGTTGATTGGAGAGTTACGTTGCTCTTGACAACTAGCGCAGCTTCTGATACGAAGTTCGAGGTCCGCCTCAAGAGTTGGCCACCACACGTAGCTGCGTGCTAGTTCGTTGCTGCGCACGATGCCGGGATGGCCGTCATGGAGTTCGTCCAGAACGAACCCTTGCAGCTTTGCAGGGACGACTACTCTTTCTCCCAGCATGACGCATCCCTGATGCACCATCAGTTCGTTGCACCTGCGAAAAACAATAGGCTTCAACTGCTCATCCGTGATCGACGTGGGCCATCCCACATTTGTGAATTCCTTCACTTGACAAAGAATTTGGTCTTTACTTGTGGCAGCTGCGATATCTCGACTAGAAACAGGCGAGTCCAATCGCAACGAATAAAAGGTTTCTTCTGTTTATTTGGTTTCCACTTCAAGATCTGGCAGCGGCAGACGAGAGCAGAAATCGGCTGCCGCGTTCTCGCTCGATTTCTTGAAGACGAGGTTGTACGAGTAGGCAGCCAACGTAACGGCCCAGCGTTGCAAACGGGCAGCCGCGATGGTGGGAATCCCGGTTGTCGGACCGAATATTGTGTGAAGAGGCTTATGGTCTGTGACCAAGGTGAATGAGCGCCCATAAAGATAGAAGTGGAACTTCTTTACACCGAAAATGGTGGCTAACGCTTCTTTCTCCAGTTGACTATTTCTTTTCCGCTTCAGATAGCTTCTTGAAGCGTAAGCAATGGGCCGTGCCCTTCCGTCATCCTAGACATGAAATAGGACGCTCTCCTACACCATACTGCGACGCGTCGCATGACAACCTAAGTTGTCTTTCAGGGTCATAGTGTCGAGCGTAGGTGGCTGTGCCAATAGCGCTTTCACTTGGTTGAAGGCTCCTCTAGCATGCTCGTCCCAGTGTCACGCTACCGTTTTTTTCTGAAGTCCGAAAAATGGTTGTGCTATTGTTGCTAACTGGGGCGCGAACTTGCTGTAATAGTTGACCACGCCCAACCAAGACTGAAGCTGCTTCTTTGATTTCAGCTCTGGTGCCTGGAGAAGTACGTAAACTTTATCTGACAATGGGCAATGCCTTCAGTGCTGATTTTGTGGCCAAGGTAGCGAAGTTCGCTTTGAAAAAACGAGTACTTCTCTTTCTTTACCCTGACACCTCGGCTTTGAAGACACTCCAGCAGCACTTCGAGATTAGCAAAGTGGTCTTCTAGTGTTTTCCTAGATACCAAAATATCATCTTGGTAGCAGCAAACACCCTTGAGGTGCTTCAACATCGTGTCCATTATCTTTTGGGAAACCCCCGGCGCCGAAGGGATTCCAAAAGGTAATCGGTTGACGACAAACAATCCCTTGTGCGTGTTCAATGTTAGGTATTGCTTCCATGCATCATGACCACTTGCTGATAAGCGCGGTTCAGGTCGATCATTGAAAAATGTGTGCCTCCAGACCGAGCCGCGAATAAGTCACCGACCTTCGGCAAAGGGTAACGTGTGACGTCAAGGCACGGATTCACTGTCACCTTATAATCGCCACAGAGGAGTATGCCACAGTCTTTCTTGATAACGGGCACCACTGGCGTTGCGTAACTGATGTGGCAACGGCCGTTATGATGGCCATTTTTTCCATCTTCGAAAGTTTAACCTCAACCGCCTTTTGCAGTGCGAATGGCACGTTTCTTGCTTTGGGAACCTTCGGTTCCTGATTAGGCTTGAAATACAGCTCGACCTTTCTGTAATCATGCCTAACTCATCTTTAAATAGAGAGTCGTACTTTGCGATTAAAGCATGCAGCCTTTCCTCTAAACGACAAGAAAAAGGCAGCTCTGACCTTGGCAGATGGTGGACGTTCCAGATTTTGCTCCATTCTAGCCTAATTGCCTGAAGCCATTCCCGGCCCAGCAATGGCTGCCCCTCCTGGTCAACGACGTATAGAGGAAGGCTCGCCGTGTAGCCACCGTGACTTGTAGGACGCCTTTCGGTATCACCAGGGCTCCTGTATATGTGCGGAGCTTGACTTCTGTCGGGTTTAGCCTGGCTGAAGAAAAAAATTGGCGGTATTGTTTGAAAGGCATGACTGTGACGGCGGCACCTGTATCTAGCTTCATAGGGACTGTTACATTATTTACTTTCATCGGTACCATGGTAGGCTACATACTGGGAGCAAATACGCTCTTTATGGCTGCCACTTTTGAGTAGCATACCACCGGTAACGTTTTTACAGTATCCTTGATTGGGCGTTTTCCACGCGACGTGCCGGAGGCGCTACGGCAAACTCGTTGCAGGTGCCCCCTTTTGTTGCACTTTTGTTGCAGGTGCCCCCTTTTGGCTGCAGACACACCTGTACGGACTTCCGTGGTGCTTTTTGTTGCCGTCTCCCTAGCCGCAGCGCGCTCTACCGCTCTCTGAAGCGTAAGTTTGCTATCCTCAGTGAACAGCACTCGTTGTATATCCTCTCTTAACAAGCCGCACACGAAGCGATCCCGGAGGGACTCGTCTAACGCGCTTCCAAAATCACAGGTTCGTGCTAGCTCCCGTAGCTCGGCAACGTAACCAGAAATGGACTCGTCTTCGACTTGCTGCCTCCTGTGGAACTTTGCTCGCTCGCCAATGAACGGCTGTTTCGGCGACAGATGGTCCTCCAGGGATCTTCTTCAGTATATCTCGAAGCTCTTGGCTGAAGGCAGCTCCGGGCAACCACCGATTTTAGAAGACTGTAGGTACTGGGGCCTATGATGCTCAGGAATGCATGTACTCTGTGACCTTCGGGAACACGGTTGACGATTAGAAACGACGTCAGCCGTTCTTTGTACGACGCCCAGTCATTCGTGGAAACGTCGAATGGATCCATCTGGCCCAGTTGAGCAGCAAACTGCGTCGAACCGGCACTGGCTTCTTCGTTCATGATATCAGTCAGCGAAGAAAAGAAAAAAAAACAGCACTCTTCCATCGTCGATACTGAAGAGAGGCTGAATGCCGAGAACACTTGCCTTCGTTGACGCTGCGCAACTCTTCAAAATCCCATCCCTGTCGCCACGTGTTACGTTTTGCGCCCAGGCGTGCCGAAAGGATCAGACAAGTTGCGGGGGAACGACGTTAATTAACCCATGCTTGTGGGTCGAGGCTCGGGCAAGAAAGAGCGCCCCTAGCAAGCGCCACTCTGCTTTTAATACTTAGTTGACGCATGCGCACTTATGGAGTGCTCTTAGAGTGCTCTTATGGACATGAGCGCCAGCCGACGCAACAGGTGCCAAATGCAATGGCGGCAGGGCTCTGTGCGGCCGGCGCCGGATCCTCCCTGCTCCTACCGGAGGTCTACGAGAAGTCACTCGATGACAGCTTCGCTACGCAGGACGGCGCTGAAAAAGTGAGAAGGGTTCGTGAGTGAGCCTGCATCCTTTTCTGCTCGCTGAGAAAACTGCAGCGGCAGCCTGTAGTCGGATACAATTTAAGAACGCGGCGGTTTTTCCCGTCAAAGGGTCCACTTCCAGCCAATAATCGCGTTGACCGATTGTCATGAGCCTGATAGTTTGACAAAGCAAGGAGTAGTAGATGAAAGGGATAGTCCATTTCTTGTGCCATCAAAAATTTTTTGGACAGTCTATAGTCTGTCGATTGACTTCAGTCTAAACGTCTATAGACTCTCTATAGACAAACCCTACAGAACAATATATAGGCTATATAAATCCTATAGAGAATCTATATGTTAATGGCCATACAATTTTAGAATTTTTTCGATACACAGTCTATAGAGCATGAATAGACAGAAACAAATATCTCTAGGGAGGCAATAGAGTCTAAAAGAAGTCTATAGACTCTCTATAGACCATTTTTGTAAGCGTATGGTCGGGGGTGGACCCATCTCTTTATTGCTGCGCCGCTCCCTGCATTGTCACGCTAGCAGAGCAATGGGAATCGGCCGACGCCATTGGCTGGAAGGGGGTCCATTGACGGAGAATAGCCACTGAACTCTTGAGTTGTAACCGACTATCGTAATTTCAATATCTGCCTCAGTTCTGGAAGAGACTGGCTTTAATCCCCAAGGCCGCCAGGCTTTCACCGCTTTTTCGATGGTTAAAAGCTTTCCTTGGCAAGGCCCGTATGACTGTATGGCGAAAAGGCTAGAAAATGCACCTGACAACCCGATTATTCCACAATTTAAGCAAAGTAAGCAAAACATGGAGGTGCTGGGAGCAATAGCGTTATCCTATAGAAAGAATATTAAGTGGAGTCGAACCACCAGCTAAGCTGTTGGAGCCTGTTTAACGGGGAAAATATAAACGAAAACAAACGTAGTATTATCTAACATTGTGGTACACGAAACGAAACTTTGTACAAAAAATGCGAATGTCATTCCGATGACAGAGCGCCTTTCTGAAGCATCATGAGGGTATGCGGCCAGAACGGCAGGCAATGATCTCCTAGAACTGACCCTAAGATGGGAAAGGCACTTCATCGTAGTCGTGAGAGTTCTTGGGCTCATTTCGCTTTCAAGAAACTCGGCAGCGCTGGCGGCTTCGTACTCTCGGACAAAAGAGCTACTTTAAGCAGTCTCATCAACGTGAAGCACACTGCCATTCACCGAGTTGGTTGCGAAACTCTTAGGTCAGGTTTCCAGTACAGGCAGAACACCACCACTATGGCGGAACTGCCCTGACTCGGGGTGAAGTTAGGTGAAGCGTTCACATCTAGGATCAAACCCGTGCGCATGCACTCTCTACGGACGCAGTTGCAGTCCCGCATTTTTCCTGCGCTGCATTCAACTGTAAAAACCACTGCTCGCGCAATGACTCCGGCGATCATCCCTGGCGTAGGCTGGCCGAAAGACTTACGGGAAAGGGTCATGTTGGCATGTGATCGTAGAATGCACTAATGAGCGGTGACATGGCCGCCATAGGGCAGTAATTTTTGCTACAAAGGAGAGAGATTTCCGAGGTCTCGAAAACGAGCCATAAGGAGGCGTCTTTGAGCACTGTACTTATACTAACTGGGCTTTCTGTTCAAAACCTATTTAAAAAAATTCTTGAAGGCTACATGGAATTTCACACGCTTTCATTACAGCGGACACCTCGCGTCTCCACGCCGCAGCTGCGGAGCTACACCGCAAAGAACGTCACCAAAGGAACAATCCTAGCAGGTTGCATCAAAAGGAGACAAGCAAAGTGTAAGTAAGCTCTAAGGTATGCAAAATCTATATGTTTATCAACTAACGACTATTGTGTGCAATATATTCGCGGAAAAATTGTCGAGCAGGAGTAGGCAATTACTCGCTTCACTTCTTATAGAGAATGTGCACATACCTGTATTATAGAAACTATAGTACTTTGGAAGAAACCCACGAGTTGTACAGAAAAAGCGCAGAAAAAGCGCTGAGGAAGCATGCGTGAATCTCCAGGATACATAAGACTTGCGATGCAAGCAGCAATGAGACAAGACTAATCAGTGATGTGCAGGAGAGATGAACATAGGGGCTTCTAAACGTTGTTCCCCGAGTGCATTCATAAGTATTCATAGTGCTAGATCTTCCGTAATGCTGAGTAAGAAATAAGGGGAATAGCTTGAGTGTGTTTGTTTCCCCTTCATGCAACAAAACGAGCACAGTAATCAACCAATCCGTGTGCATTGTCACGAGCACTATAAAACGTAGCAAAATGAATGGTTTTATTTTTGCTCTCACTTCGCGACACAGTATTATACGGCAGGCAGTTGACAAGGGAAAAATTGAAGGACGCTTAAGATTTGGCTTTAAGAGTAGACCGCGACAGGGTGTTGCAGCGCTGCCAGGAAATCCACGGAAAGCCATCGCCCGTTCGGCGCGACGCCTTGCCCATTGGACAAATCGCTTGTAGTCTCTAGGAGGCCTCTCAAAATTTCTGCCGTGAGCTAGGCTCTAACTTAACTATTAGGTTTATGCTGTGCGAAGCGCTGAATCATAAGACACCATCGGGAACATTGGTTGCCTTGATACGATTTTTTTTACGCAGCCCTCGATTATTTCCGACACACTGTGCCGAGTACTACTAAGCAGCTCCCGATTATAGTTTACCGGCTCGGATCCCTGCCACAAGCTAGGCTTTAACTTACTAATAAGTCTATGCTGCACGAAACGCTGAACCGTACGGCACCATCCGGTACAATATGCGGCAAAGGGTTGGCATGATATGATTTTTTTTACGCAGCCCCCGATTATTTCAGACACGTGGTGCCAACTACGCCGACATCTTTTCGACCGAAACGGCTGTATACGCTCTCGCGTATTATCTGTATCACTCATCCATCTGCCCTCATCACATTCATTCATAGGAGCGCCAATTTATAGGTCCATGAAGGCCGCGTGAAGACGCACGAGATGACACAGGAAAGGAGTGCCGACTAGACGACGCTGGAGTGCATTCGACGGGTGTCACTAGTACCAACCTATAACATCACGCGCTCAATGCTTTCCTGGTCTCTCTTCCGCCTCTCCCCTATACTCCCGACACACACTCATGCGCACTTTTTTCTTTGGCCCCTAGCAGATATAAACTTTAACAGAGCAAGCGTAAAATACAAGTAAATAAATCTTTCAACTTTAGCGCTCTGTCTCGTCGTTTACATTTCCTCTGTTCGATTGCGTTAGCGCTAGTGTAATGTTCCTTAATTATAAAACGCCCAGTGGCGTCTCTACTGTGGAGAGGGGTGCTGTTGCAGTGCGGCCGAGCGGGAATATAATATTTGAGCACCGAGGGGGGCTACGCGAGGAGGTTCTGATGCACAGGACCACTGTACCGGGCGTACCGACGGCATTTAGTGGCATGGACATCATCTTCTTCCATTTCCTACTTTATCCCTTCCCTTATGGCGCGGTTCACGTGTCCACGGAGATGTGAGAAAGGTACTGCATTTCCTTTCCTCAAAAAACCAAAAGAAGCAACCGAATGTGACTGCCTCGGTGGGAACAGGGAGGAAAGGGCTTCAAAAGGGCTTGACTCGCCAAGGCCGGTCCAAGAACGCCACGGTAGCTCATTCGTACGTTTTTTTTATCTCAAAGCTCCTAATCCAGCAAGTCCATAACGTGCGGGTAAGAGAAGTAACTGTAGGCACAGGGCATGGATCACCGCGGATTGGTCGCAGAACATAAAACTATCCTTCTCCCACTTCCTGTTACTCTCGCTCGAGGCTAATGCGTTTTGTTTGGATACCCAGACGGTCACTTATTCTTTGTATCAAAGAAGTGTTTAAACGTGCGATGAAATAGTTGTGACAGTTTTAGGACAGAGGGTAGCCAGTTTAGTTAGAAGGAAGAAAAAGAGGAGGACGGCACGAAGAAAGCCCTCGAAATAAGCGCTCAGGTTAGCGCCTCATACTGATTTTGCACTCTCTTGCAGGGGAACCACGCCGCAAGCTAAGATGAATAGGCGGCAGGTTTCGCTATATTCCTCATCACGAACACCAGCGCTGGACGACAGAGTTCAATGTTCGAAGGACACTTAAGCCAGTGGGTGAAGATACGTCTATAGGCGGTGCCCACAGGCGTAGGACGGGATGGTGAGGACGGGATGGTGAGGAGGAGGAGAAGCAAGAGGAAAGGCCGCGAGGTTAACCGCAAGAATAACCGGTCCACATAAACAGCAGACATTGGACGACAACTGTGATGCGCGAGTGGCTATGTGTGTGTGTGCGTCCTCTCTTTCTTGCTGCATCAACGCACCCTTCTTCCTCTGTGTCACTATTCATCAACAAGCCCAACTACAGACTATTATCAAATACCTACAGAAGTTTCGCTGGGAGCTCTGTTCTTAGAATTCTTATCTTCCACTCAACAAATTTCGCCCATTTCGTGCTAATTCCTTCCACAGCAAGGGGTAATATGCTCAATAAAGCTAATACTTGTTGTGGGACTAGTTGGTAAGCCATTATCTCGGAAGAACCAGCGCCTTTCTTGACCGTTGTCCTTTCTGCGCTGGTTCCTCTGAGATCAATAAAGCTATTTCTCGCAAGAGATATTCAAACATTAAAATGTACCAGTTACGGCGCACACTGTAATCTCAAATGGGTAGTTTCTTGGGCTTGTCGGTACATTTTCATCAGTCAAAGGCACATCGCGATAGAGACAGGACGAAGGTTTTGTCCCTCTACTTCATTCGTCCTCTCTCAATCACTCGGAGTCTTTGCCTTACGAACTGTAGTCACGTTCTGATTTACCACAATTGACACTCCAGTGCATGTACTATCAGGCCGCAATAGAATCAGAACATTGCCTGTGGATTGAACACGAACTGTTGACTTTAAGATTCACATATAGTGATTAAATAGCACAATTCGTGCCGCCAAAATCTATTTGCAGTAAAAAGCGTGAAAGACACAGACAGGAAAATAAAATGGACGAGCGCTGACTTTCCGATGAGGGATATTTTCGCGCAGAACCGAAACATACGAAATGTTCTCGCAAGAAGGGGCTTATGTTCGCAGATAAGAAGACTCCTAACACTGCAATTCATTCAGGCTGGTCAAAAACTAACGCACCGAAGCCTAGCTTTTCTCCGCGCACTACTGAGAGTTCCTGAAAGTAATTTTTGATCTAAATAAATTTGAAGATGCTCTGGCAGTGCATCGGCCGCACTGACATTAGTTATTGTGTTTTGTGTATTTAAGGCGTAAATGATATTCGTGCTTGTTTGCAATGCCATGACTATCAGCCTTACTACGCCTACTGGAGGAAAAACAACCCTTTCGATATCTTCAGTTAACCCTGTCCTGTGCTGCGGCCACTTTATCCCCGCAAATATTCTTAATGTTACCTGCCCATCTAACTTTATACCGCCCCTGCTACGCCCGCCTTCGCTTGGAATCCACTTCGTTACCCTTAACGACCATTGGTTATCTTATCTTCGCATTACATGCCCTCGCATATCACAATTATAAGCATCCCATCGACCGTTCGACAATGCCTCTAAAAAACGGCAGCACAAGCACAGCCTTTCTTGCCTAAGATAGTGCAATGACGTATTGTCTCCGACGCCCAAAGATAAAGTACGTAAGTATCGTAGGGTATAGTCAAATATGAAAGGGAGCGCTAGAGCGTATGCCGCTGCCTGCAAGTCGTCCGGCTGCGCGTTATCTTCAGAAAAGAAGCATGCGCTGTCATCGGTGCGCTTCGTTGGCTTAGCCACTCACACGAGAACGGAGCGTGACGATTTATGTCTTGGTTGCCACCGAGGTGGCTGAATGTTTGTGGCGCTCGGCTGCTGACCCGAAAGACGGGGGTTCAATCTCGGCCGCGGTGGTTGAATTTCGATGGAGGCGAAATTCTGAAGGCCCGTGTACTGTGCGGTGTCAGCGCACGTTAAAGAACCCTGGGTGGTCGAAATATCCGGAGCCCTCCACTACGGCGTCCCTCATAACCTTAGTCGCTTTGGGACGCTAAACACCCATAAATCATAAACCAAACGATTCTTTCGTTGCAGTATGATTACCTATCTTCTGTGGAAGCGCTGTCCCTCGTGCTATTGGGACCTCCGGTTTACAGTCTGACTGTTTAAGAAGAGCCCGAAGGACAATCGCATCGCTTTGCTGTACACTAGCTCACCATTCACGTGCCTCATAAAGTTTTTTTTAAAGCAAAGATGGACAGAGGCTTGCGCGGGCTGCGGTTTCTCGCGCCCAAACGTCTGTCCTTCAAGCAGCCGCCTTTACCGCCATAGAGGCACAAACGGAGTGCAGGCGGCGAAACTAGAAACAAATAAAATTACCACTGTTTACCCGATTAAGCTAAATTCCATTTGAGTACTTTAACAAATTTGCACATGTTTAGCTTTCTTTGGCTATTTATAAATTCGAAATTTCGAATCGGAGCCAAATGTTCTTGAAGTCGTTCCTCGGCTTTACTTTTGCAATAAGCCTCCAGAACTGCTCGAGGCGATTCGGATCGCCATTCCCTCTGTTCGGCGGTAATTGAAGCCACTTGTACACGCCTCTAGACTGCACGTTACTTCGGCGACTTCATCTTCCACCTCTACTTTTGCGCTATTTCTCTCGTTTCTCGGTATTTATCTGTTTCCGCATCCCGTTTAGCAAGTTTGTACACTTGGGCTTGCCGCCTCGCTGGATCCTCTGGGTAGGTCGACCTATGTTTGCGGTCTCTGCCTTTACTTTTCTGCTCAGCTTGCCGGACACGTCGTTCGCCTTCAGAATTAGTCGTACGAGAGGCTTATGACCTGGTTTACAGTTTGCATCACTGCACATACACCTCCAGCGACTTTATCCTCTGTTCGCCAATTCTCTGTTATCAAAAATTTCAGTCGCAATTAGTTCTGCAGTAAAGATTCACAACCTGCGGACAGATGCTGGTATTCACTTTGAGAACAACCCTCCCAAGAAATACAAGGAATTTGTCTGCAAATGTTTTAAATAGGCTTATAGAAGAGTATCTGGAAAAATTTCCAACACATACTGCAATTTTCACAGATGCCTCTTAACAAAAGAAAAAGGCAGCTACTGGCATTTATTCCAGGACTCTCGGTTGGAGCTATGCCTTTCGTGCCCTTAATACGTCTATATTCGCCGCTGAATATCTAGCGATTCAGTTGGCCTCACAAACGGTTTCTTGCAACGTTAGTGAGGTCAGTATGCTTGCTGACAGCTTTCATGTCCTGACTGCACTCGAATGCTCCGAGGGACGCTCTTCTGGGCCGTTCTTTAAGATTTGTTATTCCACCACATGTTAAAGAAGCGTGCTTTCTCTGGGCCCCTGGACATTGCGGCATTTATGCTAATGTGATGGCTGGTTTTTTAGGAGAGTCGGCCCTTTGCGGACCTTAAGTACCAGTTGCTCCAAACGCTGTGTAATTTACAACAGATCGCTTCCAACGGTTCCTGTCCTTGCTGCAGCGGAATTTCAACACTTCACATTCCCCCAATCAAGGTAGCTATGACACTCTTGCGGTGCAGAATTCCACGGCTAAATCTATATTTGTTCCGATCGGGGTTCCCTCTGACGAACCTTTGTGAAGCATGTGGTGAAATGGAACCACTTAATCACTTTCTCCTCTCCTGTCGGAGGTTCGCTTCTCTGCGAAAAGCTTATCTGCAGATTCCCCTTGCTCGATTAGGGC